>NW_028327187.1:116316034-116618867 GCF_987537825.1 Furipterus horrens | reverse complement strand
TTCCTTGTCTTTCGATTCTAGAAGGCAAGCCTCAAGTCCATGCTCTGACACAGTCTGAACTTGGCCTCTATTTGAATCATCCACACAGCAGGACTCTCAGGCAGCACTGGGTCGACCAGATGTCCAGACACCACCTGCTGTCCATACAGCTGGGTGGTCTTCTGTTCCTTGTATCACAGCAGGTTCCTCATCTATGGTGCACAAACTCTGGTCATTGGGAGACATGGCCTGGCCCTCCAGTGACAGGGAAGAGATCAGAAACCAGGACAAAGATAAGCAGTTTGCCATGGAGGAAGGCATGGGGATCTGAGGATCCCAACAAAAACTGTCTCCCCACAGATTTCTCAGGAAACATGCTACCTTTCCAAATGTGCAGATGATGATGATGCTGCTGCTGAGGAGGAGGAGGAGGGTGACGATAATTTTATTATTGTTATTCTGCTCATCAGTTGGAAAGCAAGCTGATGGCCCTGAAATGCAAAGCTCCTTTCCATATTGATGATTATAATGGTACCTGGCCATCTGTCTGGGAGGCAGGGGAGCGTGTCAACAGAAGATGTGTGTCCTCTTCAAAATCTCTCTCAGTCTTTTAGGTTTGAAAGTCTTGGTCAATTTTCTCTCCAGGACACAAAATATGACCAGTAATTTAAAAAGAGTGCTATTGCTATTACTATCCATGGAATAGGCATTTAAAGACAGGAGGGAGCTGCCCTGGCTGGGTGGTTCAGTTGGTGGGAGTGTCATCCCATACACCAGAAGGTTGTGGGTTCGATTCCCAGTCAAGGCACATACCTCGGTTATACATAGGGTGTGGCTGCCATCCCCAGTCAGGGCACATGCAGGAGGCAACCAATCTCTCTCTCTCTCTCTCTCTGTCTCTCTCTCTCTCTCTCTTTCCCTAAAATCAATAAACATATCCTCAACTGAGGATTTTTTTTTTTTAAAGTCTGGAGGAAGCAGAAAGATGTACTTAAGTCTAGCAAAGGCTGTCTCTCCCAAGTATGCGTTATTGTTGTATTAAATAAGAATCGATGACCTTACATCAGAAGAACCATCCCTATTACCCAACAGGGATACGTGAAGAGGTGAAAACTCAACTTTAATCTGAAGGCTTTATTTTGGTTTGCATTTAGATTTTCTCGGGCCTTGCAGCCTTTCTTTCAGAGAAGTTGCCAGGGGCCTCCCCACTAAGAACGTGGCCCATCTGGTTTGTCTTTAGGTGGGTGCATCAGAGAGGGAGATACCCAAGAACACAGGGAGGTGTTTCAAACATAAATCCCTCAAGCACTAGAACACCATAGTGGGCTGGGGGGGAGAAGGTGGCAACTGAGAACAAAACACGGAGAAAACATCTCTAAATTGCAGGCGGAAATTAATTCCATCGTTTCTTCTGTCCCAGGCACTGGGGTGATGAACGGCAGCTTCGGAAGGTGATGGATGACGTCGCAGAATTAACATTTCTTGTTTCACTGGGTGCACTCTGTTTCCTGTTTTCATCGCGGGACTTACGAAGCTGTCACGCACTTGGAAATCAGCTGTGGGACGCGAAGGGGCATCAATGATAACTGGGTGCCACAGGAAGGAGAAACTTGCATTAAAGACATTTTTTTCCAAGTACGGTTTACGCTCTTATTCTGCACTAGTTTCAGATGCGCAGCAAAGCAATTAGGCAATTATGTACCTCCCTCCCCACTCCACTCCAGCACCCAGCTGGCCCCCCGCTTTCCTTGAACCTGGGCACACCACTTCAGAAAATGCACTTCCCTAAAGGAATACATTGTATGACTTCAGGGCTGACAAAGAAAAAAGGTGATATGAAAAACAAAGTTATACCTACGCATATGTTTTTTAGGTCACTGTAACAGAATGTGATTTTTCAAGTTGGCAGGATATTAATAACTTGGAGAGCAAAAAGCTTATTAAATGACAAAAGCTACAATGTAAAACAAAAGAATAGAAGTTGAGTCAAGAATTTAAGTTAACCCCTGGCTGCTGTGGCTCAGTGGACTGAGCGTTGGCCTGCGAGCCAAGTGCCGCCGGTTCGATTCCCAGTCAGGGCACATGACTAGGTTGCACGTCAGGTCCCCAGTTGGGGGCGCGTGAGAGGCAACCGTACATGGATGTTTCTCTCCCTCTCTTTCTCCTTTCCCCTCTCTCTAAAAATAAATAAACAAAAAAATAAAAATGAACTTTTTTTAAAAAAAGAATTTAAATTAGAGTCCCCATCCCCCACCCCTTGCTGGGTCCTTGTTTCTCAGATTCCCCTGAGGATAGATTTTAGCACTTTAGGGATTTAAAAACCCCAGTTCGTTCCATATTTTTCTCACGTGCAGCCTTGATAATTTTCTAAATTCTCCTTTCTCAGAATTCCTCACTGCCCAACTTCTACATCCGACAGACGCTGGGAAGAACCATGAAATGTGAACACTCACACACACCTCCAACCCCACACAAAAGGAAAGGGTGCACATCAGGCACCCGGAGCTCTTGGACGTCACTGTCACAGGCACACACTGTACAACGAACAGCAACAGATGCTAAGAACAAAGGTCAAGGTCAAAGGCCTGCCATTTCCACATGACACACTTGTCCTCTGCGACATCCAGGAGGCCAGCTGTTCCTGGGACATTTCTGCCAGGATCCCAATAAAACACCCCGATTTCGTTGGGCAAGTGGAAATTTCGGCTGAGCCAAGCAAAATAAACTTGTCAGAGAAAAAAGTCTTCAGGAAGAACTCAGAGCAACGTATTAACTGATTACGTATGAAGAGTCAAAAGAGGATGCGTGATGAAAATCGTTTCTTTCTTCACTTCCGCAGCGCTTTGCGATTATTTGCTTACATGTCTGCCTCTGTCCAGGAGGAAACACCTCTCGCTTCAGGGCGGGAAGTGCGTCTCACTGTCAGCTGGGTCCCCAGAGCCCAAGGTGCCAGAGAGCGGATTATGCTTGGTGGCTTCTCGGCTGGAAGCGGGATTAGGTGGACGGAGGGACAGGGGGTGGCGCTGACGGACTAACAGTTGGGGGGCCTTTTCCATCACTGCAGCAGCCGCCTGTCCCCCACTGTGCCACTCTCTGAATTAGTGGTGCCCCCAGGGCCAACGGGAGCAGGACAAATGGAGGACTATTCACCCCAACGCCCCCCCCCAAAAAAAAACTGTGATTCTCAATTTTGTTAGGAGTTGACATTTGCCCTCGCTCTCCTCTCAGCGTTAACATGTGAGAAAAAAGCAGTGTCATTTAGCGTAACTATTTGGGAGTATAACAATTAGGGCCTGAGTTTCTTTTTATATTATTTTTTATTGGTTGATTTGAGAGAGAGGAGGAAGGGAGAGAGTGATGGGCGAGACAGGGATGGGACAAAGGGGGAGACAGATGGACAGACATTGATTTGCTGTTCCACTTACGGACGCATCCATCACTGGTTGGTTCTTGCATGTGCCCCGACCAGGGATCAAACCCACAACCGTGGCGCGTGGGGACGACGCTCTGACCAAGTCAGCTGCCCGGCCAGGGCAGGGCTGGACCTCCTGCTATGGAGCGTGGGTCCCCTCCCTTGCAGACCTTCAGCCTTCCTGTCTGCTAAAGGACAATGACACCCCCGACCTCACAGTCACAGTGACTCGGACAGGTCCCTTATGTCAGCACGAAGACATCACAGCACGCAGCGCTGGGGGCCGTGGCTCCGTGCCCATCAGCAGCGAGCCCCGGCTCACGACCCGCCCCGCCTCCCGGCGGAGGACGCAAGGTCTTGCTGGCAAGGGGACGCCGCGGGCCAAGGTTCATCTCTAAGGGGCAGCAGCTGTAAGCTATTAGCAGCTGATCCAGGAGCAGGGCGAGGGAAGGGGGCGAGGGACGGGGGCTGGGGCAGAAGGTCACCAGAGGCATCTACTGAGAAGGAAGCGGTGTCTCGGCCCCACTCTCAATATTTCAGAGGGTCTGAAGGAAGTTGCACTTTTTCCTCCGTGGGGCAAAGACAACTAAAATGTCAAGGACGTTAATGAGTTGGATCAGTCTCTTCTGGTGGCGCAGGGGGACCGTGTGCAGATCTGGGCCTGAATGACTTGAGGGCGTCTCTGAGTGATGGGCAAAGGGAAACTAGGTCGTACTTCACAAGGGCCATATGTGGACAGACAGCACACTTCCAAAGCGCAGGGCTGGGCACCGCGGGCCGGGGGCCGGGGACGGGGTGAGGAGGCTGCCCCGGAATTCTGCAGGTCTGCCCGCTGAGATGGGGCACCTGTGGTAACATCCCGTGCGCAAGGCAGGCCCGTGGGGCAATGCCACTTCCCTGGTCCTATGTTCACCGACAAAGTCTTTCGAGAGGAAGGAGATGCCTCACGGATGGTAGCCCCCCACCCCCCGCCAGCCTCCCGCTGTATGAGACTCAGATTTCAGGAAAGCGAGCATCGTGACACATGGTAACATCACTGCTACTGAGTTAGCACCCACGGTGCCCATCTGCATGTTCGTATGTGTCTCTGCCCAGCTCCAAGGGTGAGACTCAGGCTCTGAAATAAATGCACAAGGCGAGGCTATGGTACAAAATCGGGGACTCCACGTGAAAGGGGTGCCCATCACCTCCTCGCGCACGACCACGTGTTCTAACATGTGAGCACCTGCGCCCAGAACTTTTTTAAATTGAGGCCTCCAAACACACACGCGTGCATTAATATATACACATATAAGTACATCTATGAATACCTACAGTACGTTAAAAGCTATAAATATAAATGTATATAAAGTATTTCTCCTCTAACAATATGCTGCAAAAATAAAGACGTAACTCCATGTTTTCTAATGCGTTTTAAAAATCTGCAACAGTCGCAATTAAGAGGGACTTTTAAATCACTTTCAAGAAGAAACACTGTATTAAAAAATATGAAAAGTGGGCCACAAATAGCTTCATGTTTAGTTTGGGTCCAATTCAGAAATTCTTTGAAACACAGCCAGCGGCCCCGTGACCCAGGCCAGGGGATGTGAAGGCCAGACCTGGAGGTGAGGTAGGCTTTCCGCCCGGAACACTCCCAGCTCCTGGCTTTCCCCGCATTTATTTAGCCTGAAACTCACTGCGGGCCAAAGGAGACAGCGGGCGGAGGACGTTCACCGATCCCGCCCTCCTCCAAACACCCCTGAGCCTGGGGCTGGGGTGTGGTTGCTGAGAGCCTTTGATGTCTAATTGTTTGTTTACTTTTTCTTGGAGGAAAGGCTGGTCCTCTAAGGAGAGGCAGCTAATCACCAGCTTAGGTCTCCCTTTTGCCAAAGCAAACAGCTGGCAGTTACTGCTAAGGAAAAGCGTCTGATGTCTAACCAGCTACCTAAGCGAGCCTCTGAGCGGTTCCCTTACAGGGTGAGTCACGTCCATTAAGCAAGATCGCTGAACACTAAAACGTTCTGGAACCCTAGGGCCAAGCGAGGCTGCCAGCAACCTGCTACTTAGCTTGCGACAAGATCCACCCTCTCCTGCCGCAGTCCCAGCTCCGGTAGAGCACCTGACACCCTGTCCTTCCTGTCCCTGCTTCCCTCCCGCCCCGCTGTTGGGCCTCCTTTGCGAAAACACAGGCAGGAGCTCCAGGGGAGCTCATTCTCCGCTCAGCGACCTTAGCTTTCGGCTCCAGGATTCAGCTCAGTGTTGCTGCCGTCCATGGTCTCCCACGTGAACGTCCCAACGAGCAGGAGAGGACGTGGCTCTCAAGTGAAAGGAGAGTCACCGTAAAAGAGACAGGGCTGCCTCTTCTCTGATCTTGTAGCGAGTTCACACAGAAAGCGTGGAGGAGGGGCTCCCGCGTGAGCCAAGGTCAGCATTGCGCACGGGAAGCGCACGGGAAGCCACAGGACAGCAGCGTTGTGTGGGTGGAACCCTCCGTGGGACCCTCCCAACAGCTCTGCGCCCTCGAGGCCCGCGACATCCCTGCAGGGCACTTCGTGCACCTGGGACCTGTGCACGCAGCCTGTGCGCCCCAGAAGACCTGCCCCTGCGGGTGAACGCTCCGCGACCCAAGGTCCACACTGAAATTCTTAGTGTTTAGAACTCTGAGTTTTTATTTTGTACGTGAAGTCTGGTGGAATGCTGGAGCCTGGGTAGAAGTTTGGAGCCTCGGGTCACACATGATGCTGCCTCCCTTCCCAGGAAATGTTCTTGGCTCCCCACTCCCTGGTACCCCAGTCCTCACCCACCCCTCTCCCTGCTCACGCCTTGTCCCTAATCCCTGTCACATTCTGCCCCCCGCAGGGACCTGGAGAATGCGTGCCCTGAATGTCCCAGAATTGAGTGGGGGTGTCCTCATCCCATGCTGCGGGGTGGCCAGCAGCGTCCAGAAGCAGGTGAAGCTGCTGCGGGGCACCTGGGGGTTGCCTGTGTGCTATGTGTAGGTTGAGCAGTAGGAATGGCTCCACTTCTTGGGGCTCCTCTAGGACAGAGTGCCATGCATTGGCCCAGCAGCTGGCAGAGCAGGACCCCAGGCCAGAGTCGTGCCGGAGCAAGAACATGGGCACACCAGACCCCAGGCAGCTACGGAGGTCTGCCTCTACGCATCCTGCAAGAGCCCCTTCTCGGGCACCCACTGGACACACCCCACAATGGGCACTTTGGTGGGGGAGGGTCCTCTCTTCCTCCCCCACCCCTGCTGAGTCTGGCTTCTGCTTGTCCTCCCAGCCACGTTAAGGACCCTCCAGGGAAGAGCCAGGAAAGCCGAGCTGTGCAGAGCTGGTGCTGCCGCGGGTAGGTGAGGGGCTTTCATATGTGCGTGGAACGCGGCCCGGGCGCCGAGGAAGAGGAGACGAAGAATCTTACAGACAACTTAATTTTCACTTCTCTTGGCTGGGAGCAGCCCTGAGCAGCAACTGGAAACACCACGAGAAGTCGGGAGAGAAAGGCCGCAGACTATAGGAGGATGGTTCATGTTTTGGTTGCTTTCACCCTTTTTTTCCTTGCTTTTTTGAGGCACGAACCAGACCGTTTCGTTTTGCTCTGGGTCCCAGAAACCAGGTAGTCAGTCCTGCAGTCAATTAACCAAGGAACCAATATAAACCCTAAAAATCAAAACAGACCCCCAGCCGGCAGCTGCCCTGCCTGGGAACCCGGCTGCACTATTGGCTGCGCGCCCCGCCTGTGTTCTGAGCGTCTCCTTTGCTCACCAGCGACAGCAGCACACCAGTGCACCTGCCTCCTACGGTGGGCGGGGAGGGGCGCGGCCTGAGACAGGGCTCGTGACCCCCAGAACAGCGGCTAGTCCCTAGGAACCTTCCAGTATAGGGTCAGCGCCTCTCTTCCCAGAGCTCTCGTATCCTCAACATGTTCACGGTCGCTGGGCAGCTAGCTCCTGGCCTCGCATGGGACCCCGGAGGGGCTGGCGGGTCAGGAAGGGGCAGCACCTGACGCAGAGCACCTGCCTGGGACGCAGCCCCGTCCTGCTGACGCCGGCACGTCCTTCCGCCCCCTCCGCTGGCGGCAGTGGAACCACGTGCGTGCGTAATGTGCGAGAACATGGCAAGGCAGCCCGCCACATGCCCGAGCTCGGCCTCACGGCGCTGGAGGCGGAGAGCCCACGAAGGAGCTCGCGCGTCCTGTTTCTGTCCACGCGTGCGGGGAGCCTGCCACAGCGAGGCGATGCCGCTCAGAAGCCGGCTCCCATTTGGCATGAAATGCTAAGCTCCTCCGGCCCAGGGGCCTGTGCCCAATGATTCAGGGCTCTGCCGTCAGCGATCCCAGCAGCACGCGTTGGTCTGAGTCCCCTGTGCTTTCAGGCACGGCTGACAGCCACCTGGCTGACAGGTGAGGCCAACGCAGCGCTGTAGCCGGGAAGGCACCAGGTGCGCCCCATCTACCTCCAGCAGTCCCGCTGCTGCGAGGCGGACGCGCGGGCCCGGAAACTGCGCGCGTGGGCGGGAGACCAGAGACTGCAGCCCCCCCGGGCGGCCACTGCCTGGCGGCTGGGTCCGTCTGCACGAGGAGGGCACAGCCAGGGTCCTTACTGGCCATGCCTGGCAGCGCGCACACCGGGACCCACACACTCAGCTGGCCTCACGGCTGGAGGCGTCTGCGCCCACCCTTTACAGGACGGCAGAGGGGATGCAAACGGGCAGCGGCTCTAGATACAGCCTCGGCTGGGGCTGCTTTCCACGAGTGGGTAGGGCGGGGTCACCCTGCTAGAGAGGATGTTCCAGAAGTGTCCCCAGCCTACTCGTAAACACCACGGAGACTCCTCCACGTCCTCCCAGTGGTTTAAAAAAGGGGGAAAGGGAAGCTGGATAATGTTTAAGGAGCGCGTGCTGCTGTCCTCTGACATCTCAAGCAGGCCTTCACCGCGGCCATTAGGGCACAGCGCAGAGGCGGCGCAGGTGAGGGCCACCCCCCAGAGCGGCTGGCCAGGGACTGCAGACCCAGCGGTTATTAAGTCCTCGCTGCGTAATTGCCGCTCCCTTCGCCCAGCTAATTAAAATGTAATCAGGATTGTCTGCCATGTGTACTCTGTCAGCGGTTTTTCTTCCGAAGGGGAATCATGCCAGCCGACCACAAGAAGGGCCTTTCACGGGAATTGGCTTCCTTTAAACGGCTTCTTCAGCCGCTGAAACTGTAAAACAAATAAATCACGGCACCTGACAATTCAGTAAAAAGAAATGGAAAGAAAGGAAAAGATACTCTTTCTCCCCCAGGAATGGGCTGTCCCGTTGGTTGTGTTTTCTGTGGTTGAAACAACAGCGGAGCATCTTCTCCGGAGGGGCCCGGTGTGGTGGGCAGGGCAGGCAGGGAGGGAGCCAGGTGGCTGGGCGGGAGCCCCCTCCAGGCTGCCTGTGGAACGTCACCGCGGGAGGGGAGCCCCGGGCTTCCCCTTCGCCAAGCCCCAGGAGGACCGAAGTGCTGCCAAGTTCTCTGAAACCACTAGACAAACAGAACCGCACACCGAGCAAACTTCGCGAGAGGCTCTCATCTTCTAAAACCCCAGGATGAACACCCCCCTCCCCCGGAGATTCATCTCAAACTCCACCGCCACCACAATCGCCTCCTCCCGCAGCTTAATTCCCAGGCCCCTGGGGAGGCTCCCTCTCCCCTGTCCAGTGCATGAAAGGGTAGAGGGCTCCTCTTCGAAACCTCTAAGAGCCCCCCCCCCCGACCCCGTCTTCTTCCGTCCTCCGCAGTGTCCCCGGCAACGGCGAGAAGTTGGGGCCTTACAACAGGTGAGCAGGTGTTGGCGAGGTCAGGGAGAGACGGAAGGCAGAAGAGAGAAATAAGGCGGTGGCGTGGCGAGGATGATTTCCGAGGGCGCGGGCTCGGATGTCCCCAGGAAGGCTCTCCGCGCCGCTACCAAGTCGGGGAGAGGCTCCCGTGCGCCCGCCGCCCACAGAGGCCCTACTGAGGTCCCAGTCACTATGGACCCCCTCCAAGCGCGCTTTCCCCTAACTCACCTACAGACATCCTCGCCATCCACCCCACCCCCACCCTGCGCGCGCGCTCCAGCTATGAGGGGTGGGCTGATACAGACCCCAGGGCTCTTCCCAGAGCATCTAAACACGACCCCTCTGGACCCTTACTGCCTCCATCTCTTCCCTTCCTCTCCACGCAACTCACTGGCCAGACATTGAAGCTATGCGGCTCTGAACTGGGGCACGCACAGCCACCGCCGCGCCCTGCCTGGAACACACGACTTGGCCCCAGTGCCCTGCCTAGGGCTCGGAGGGTGGGCCGGCCTAGCGAGAAAGCTTCGCTCAACAGAGACGAAAGTACCGGCCCGCGGGCACCTGCGGGGCTGGGCACGTCGCTCGGGTCCTCCGGTGCAGCCGGACGCGCCGCCCCACGTTGCTCAATGTGCCTGCGGCGCTTGGGAGTTCCCCGGAGTTCCCGGGACTCGGCACCAGCCCGAAGTCCCGGACGCCGCAGCCCCGGGAAACGAACGACTGCACACACCCACCCCTGGAATCTACAGAACTGCACCCCCTCTCTTAGTTCGCCGCCGAGGAGAAGGGAGTTCGGGAAACAGGCTGTAGCCTTCTATTCTCCTTTCGGGAGCAGGCAGGAGCCTGGAAAGGAGGTTTGGAGCACCCCGATTGTAAAGTCCACGCGCAGGAACAGCGGACCTGCCGCTCGCGCCGGGCCAGAAGTTTGGGCGCCGAGGCTGGAGGCGCGCGCCCCAGTGCGATCCCCGCGCGGCCCGCAGCTCCGGGCGTCCCGGGCACGCAGCGGGTCGCGTACCTGGAAGTGCTGGAAGAAGGCGGAGATGCGCGTGATCTGCAGGCTCAGGCACCTGGAGGCGCAGCGGGCGCGCTGGACGCTCCCGGCCGACAGCGACTCGTCCAGCCGTCGCGCTGCCGCGGCGCTGGGTCCGGCCGCCAGGCAGCCCCCGGCGGCCGCGAGCCACAGGCAGAGGGTCAGGGCCGCGCCGGGTGCCCCTGGCACCATGGTGGCGGGTAGGGGGCGCGGGCACCGGGCGCTGGCCGACGCTCCCAGCTCCGCGCTGGGGCCGCGCTGCCGGGGACCTCGCGGTTGCTGCAACTCCGCTGGAAAGTTCAATCATTCAACTCCAGCCCCCGCGCTCCCTGCGACCTCCCTCCCCGCGCGGCCTCGAGGGGTGGGGTGAGGGTGACAGGCGGCCGCGCCATTGGCTGGAAGGAACGTGAGTGACAGAGGGGCCGGGCCGAGAGCCGTGGGCAGGTCTCAGAGGCTGCGAGCCGGGGCGCTCCGAGGGAGGGCGACAGCGACCGGGTCCCCGCCGCGCCCCTCTCCCGGCGGTCGGTCTCCCACTCAGGCTCCGCCACTGTCTGCGTTCGCTCATTCCTGCCCCGCCACCCAGGTCAACGTCAGGTGGGAGCAAACCCGGGCCTGGGGTGTGAGGTGCTGCTTTCTCGCACCCACAAGGCTGAACAACTTAAGGGCTTTCTTCCCAAATTCTTCCCTGGGCCAAGCTCCGCTCCTACTTGGGCGTATGTGGATTTCTCTTTTCCCAGGGAGTGGGAACTCAGAAGGGACAGGGCGCAGGTGGGGGCATTTGACATGCTCTTCCCATTTCGTCTTCCTTCCCGTCATCCCCCCATTCAGTCCCTCCTCCCTCCTTCCCATCTTAGGGTTACCTGGGAAACGACCCGAGGACAAACCCGCGACCTCTGTGTAATAGCCCCGCAGCCCTGTTTCCCCAGGTGTCTGCTTCTAGCAAGCCCTGCGCTCCCAGTGAGTCACTGCAAACAGACATCTGTCCTCGGCCCCCTCTCTCCCTGCACCTGCCGCAGCTTCTTGGTTCCCCTTCTTGCTGCCCCATTCCCTGTTGTCGCCTTTTCCAAAGCTCGGTCACCGCGGATGTTCTCCCTCCCCAGACAGGGCCACGCCAGGCAAAAGGGCCCGTGGCATCTAGAATGCACCCGCCGTGCCCCAGTTTACCCTGCCCTCGGCAGACAGGAGAACCCAGTAACAGCAGGGATGGGGCCCGGAGAGCCATAAGCGGCTGTTTATACGGCTCCCCTGAGTCCACGAGACGCATGCGCCCCCGTATCCGGACGCACGGCCCCACCTTCTCCTACAGAAGGGCACTTACAGCCCAGACCCCGGGACCCCCTCGCGTGAGCACACGCCCGGGCACCGCCAGGGTGCACCCGCTCTCAGCCTGCTCGGAGATCCACCACACAGCTTCACACTTCCTGGCACTGTCTGCGGCTCTTTTGCAATTTCCAACGCTTTTCCCTATTCTGCGTCCTTACCGCGGGGTGATTTGGAGGCCGCCCTGTTAAATTATAACGGCAACCATCTGCGGAGAGTCTTTTTCAAGTGCATCGCCCTGCGCATACGTCTCCACGCAGCCGAGTCCTCAAGGCCAGTGGAAGTCACTCTTTGGTGTGTTTGCCGCTTTTTAAAAATGAGAGTTTTGTTCACAGAGCGGTGCGTGACCTGAAGCATCGTCCCGAGCCCCGCCTGACAAGGATCCACACCGCTTCAAGGTTCTTCCATCATCATCATGATTTTAATTCTGAAAGAGATTCAAAGGATGGGGCCAACTTCTCGTAGGTTTTAGCCAGACAAGATTCCGCTTGAGCCGGAACCTGAAGAACTGAGGCTCACGTGAGCTCGCCTGAGGTCCACTGTGTGTTTGAAAAGGTGCCCAGCATTGCAAAGGGAAACCTTGGCGCGGCGCATTGAGGATGCTTAATGTTGGCCAAGAGGAAAAGCTGGTTGCGCTGAGCCCAAGCAGGAAGGTGTAGGAAACCACCTGTGAGTGGATTGGAGCCGTGACGCCTGACGGTAGAGAGGGACTTGGTTGTTACCCGTTCCGTTCGGGAGGGAATAAAAAATTCCCCCAAAGCCCCAGCAGATCCTTCCATGGTATCTGCTTGAATTTTCAAGTTCAGCAAATAGCTGCTCCTGGGGAAGGCAAGGGTATTGTCTACATTTTCTTACGGTATCTGTGTGCATGTCATATCATGAAGTGTACATTCTGGAAAGGGAACTCGTTAAGGACAGACATGCTGAGCTTCTAAAAGCAGCTTTTCCACGTTCAAAGGGATCCCTGTATTTTTTTATTTTTAAAGCAATGTGTGTGCTACTTCTGTGGGCTCCGTAGCATATTCATTTCCATGAGTAAATACACTTTGTCATCCACCACACACACAAATCCAGCCGGCTGAACAGAAAGCTTGGGATTAAGCCCACAGGGCCACGTTGTCAGGTGTTAAAACAATACCTGCGTCGTATTGCTTTGTTCTTTTACAATCATCACGGGCGTCCTTTCTGATTACCTGGCCCTTTCCACGTGATTTATTCTCATTGCAGCCAAAATGTCATTTTTTATGCTGTTCAGATATGCTCAGCTTCGGAGGCAGTTGGTCCTGCAGGTCGCCGCACGGACACTGTAACCCTGACGGGCCTGGAAGCCACACCCTGAGCTCACGAAGGCCAGGCGCAGGAGGTGTGTGTTGAAGGATAAGTGCACAGGACTCGTCCAGGGGCGTTAGTAATCAAGAGCTTAGCACGTGGTTCTCCAAAGCCCGCCTGAACCCCATGGTCTGAACTGGTCTGGAGAAGAAATGAACCTGCCGCTGACTTCCGTTTGACGTAGACAAACAGAACGCACATCAGTCGGGCAGGGAGGAAGCTCTTCCTTCTATCTGTGTGATCAAACCCAGACGAAACACATGGGACCTTGTGCTGACCTTACGGAAGACACGCATAAAACCACCCTCTCGTTCCATTTCCTGAAAGTTAACTACGCCCTTCCTCACCCTTCACTTAGGTTAGTAGTTTCTTTTCTTTTCTTTTTTTTTTTTTAAGCAGAGAATAAGAACACCCTGCGAAGTATGCTAAAGGCACACTCTGGACCCCCGCATCCCGAGATCTTGGGTCCGTATGTCAGGGGCAGGCCTGGCTGGCTGGCTCGCTCAGTTGGCTGGACGATTGTCCCTGCACACCAGGGCACACATAATGGAGACAATTGATGGATGTTTCTCTCTCTGTCTCTCTCTCCCTCTCCCTTCCCTCTTCTCTCTCTAAGTTCCATAAAATACCCTTGGGTGAGGGTTTTAAAAACATACATCTGGAGTAGGATGCCGCAATCTCAACTTTTACATGACACCAAGCAAGCGAACCAGGGGCTAGTTTGAGAGATCACTGGTTTAGAAAACACACCCCTCATTGAAAATGGAGCAGAGACTTTGATTTCAACAGCATCCATGACCTCATCTGGGGAAAGTACTTTGTACGTATGTGTGTTGCTGTGGAATGGACATGCTAGTCTATTTCCTAGTGATCACATTGACATCTTGTTTCCAATACACTTGCCTGACACACTCTTGACTCATTTTTTTCAGGCTAGTGGCTTGTGTTTTTAAAGGTTTCCAGCTACACTTGACATGGGTGCACTATGTAGAAAGCATGCATCAGGTTTCTGTGACATCACTCTCCTGTGATGGCATTTAGGACCCTTGAGTGGAATGTGGTCCCAGCTCACTGGTCACAGGCCACAGGGCACAATAAATGAGGGGAGGGGGGTCACGTACAGGTCCAGTTTCCTCCCTCTCTGATGATACAATCTCACACGCCGTCTCCCAGGACCTGCAGCACACTGCCAGAAAGGAAAGTGGGAGAAAGATGAAGAGATGTGCCCTGCTAGGGCCGTGCCCAGGGTCTGCTCCACGTGTGCAGGGCTGGGTCTCCAGACTCCCAGGCTCCCCTTCAACTGACCTTCCGTCCTCCTCCGGAGTCCACGCCCTCTGCTCTGCTTTGGGTCCCGTGGTCCAGGGCCCGTGGAGAGAGCCATGAAGAGAGGAGAGGAAAAAGGAAAATGGGGAATAAGGGTTGCCATTCGCTGGATGACTATCAGCCTGGCATCTTCTGTAATGCAGTTTCAGGGGAGAATCCGCTAGACCGCTACGGCGCTGGACTGATCTGGTCTCTGGCAGCCCACGCAATCCTTTCACAAATGAAAAATTCAGCGTTTTGCGTAAGTCACTGAAAAGACACTCTAGTCTCCAGGGGGGAAAGCCCATGTTCACTTCCGATCACCTGCTTTCTTTTACTGTCTTGCAATGTAGATACTCCGGTTGCAGACAACTTCAGCATATGACGCGTTTTCCTCTTTAGCGAGATTATAAAGATCAGCTGCAGTATTTTCAGGTCCAGAGGTACTATTTTTATTATTCGCCTCCATGTTTATTTACCAAGATTTTACTAAGGAGTGTTAGCAATATGTTTGCTATTACTCTTGGTGCACCGAAGAATATTTTAAGGACATTTTAAAACATTTTTTTTTTTGCAAAATAGAAAAACAATTGTCAAAGAACCCAGCTGCAAGCTGCCACTTTTTCACAATTTATCTCCTTGCCCTTTCCCCTCCCCTCCCCCAAAGTCACCATTCATCCCGCCATGAGTGTTACACCTGTTCTGCTGCGAGCCTGTTCCAGATTAAGTCACCACCGAAGGTTTGCTCTGTCGCTGCGATGTGACTAAAATTAATTACAAAAACATAAAACGTATCGGAACGTGCATTTCCGATAAAATGGATCAGAATTTGCATTTCCGACACAGTTCAAGTTTCTGCAATAGACTATCGACCTTGCAAGCTAATGAAAGAAAGGAGGTGACTGAATAAGGGCAGGGGCCTTCTTTTCTGAAAACTAGAGTATATACTCAGTGGCTTACGCCAAAAGCTCAGTCCTCCGGGATCAGGTGTGCGGCGCCGGTCCGCTGTGAGCGTCCTTCCTCGCCCGGCCCCGTGTCCCAGGACTTTCCCCTGGGACGCATCTGCGGCCTCCGTTGATTTCGCTGGCCCACAGAGCGGGCAAGCAGCACTGGGCATCTGGAAGGCCTTGGTTTCTAAGGATGCGCAAAGCCAGGAAAAGCGAACCCTTTGCTTTGCTGAGGAGACAGCTAACCGATTTCACCTGAATTCTAACGTCAACCACAAAACCACGACGGCCATAAGGAGTCAGTTCTCGTATCTGGTTTTACGTATAAGCTGAAGATTTCAAAAAAAAAAAAAAAAAAAAAAAAAAACACCTAGAAACAACCATGAAGTCCTACTCAATAGCCAAAATGCAGGAAACTATTTGAAATATAAAAAGTAACTTGTATGTTTCTGGTTCTTGAACACAACTGAAATATCGCCGGCTTGTCCCCAAGCATGTTTTGAGAAGCATAAGGAAATACAATTTTAATTACATAACTTCTACCTAAATCTTACATGCTATACCTTTAAAAACATATTTTTCACTTCTGAGTGGCTGAATTTTTCAGTGCAATTTATATTTAATATTTTGTAAAGTGAAACTGGTAGAGATTTTTATTTTTTTTTGAAAGGAAGTTTAAATGAACAATCACGCTTTTATTCTGATTTTCATTCCTCCACATGAACAGAAACCTACAGGTGCTGAGCAGAAATATTACAACTCGGTTCCGTTAAAAGACTCAAAGTGGGTTTTTGTTTGGTGTTTTCAGGCCCAGTGACGTTGACCTTGACCCTCTAAATAGCGCGGATTTGCAGGGAAGCTGCTGAAAATGAAAAAGGCCGCTTTTCGCGGGAAACACCGCCACCTGCTGGTCACGACGATGAACTGCGAGGGAAACGGCGAATTCTCCATCTGGGGTTGTGAACTATTTTTAGGGCTCAGTTGTCACCTCGACAGCATGCATCTGACTGAGACCATCGCGCCGCGTTCTCAGTTCCTACCGACGAGCCCAACCGAGTGTGAGTTTAAACACTGGGAGGCTTTCCCGTGCAAACGCACTCCCGCTGAAGTCAATGGGAGGAAGCGGCAGGCACCCTGCAAAGGAATTCTCCCGAGCTTTCCCACGCCTCTGCCACGAGTCGCTACAAAACGAAATGACAGAGGCAGCTGTGCGCGGTAGCGCCAGGAGCTTCTGTTCCCAACACCTTCTGTTCCGCTCCTGCATTGCTCACTTGCGTTTTTATAATCTACGAGGGTCTATGAATAAAATTCAACTCTAGGGGAAACCCAAGCAAGGAGAGCGGACAGGCTTTTGCCCCAGAAACTGCCTTTTCGGCACTCCCGGGCCACTTCAGACAAGAGGAGCTGGCGGCCAAAAGATGGAAAGAAACACGTTCAAGACCTTCAAGGAGGCAGGGTGGTGCCAGAAAACACAGTGAGCAGAACAAGGAAGGGACCGGAGGCACGCGTGGATACTTTTCTCTCTGGAACCCACAGGAGCTTTTTTAAAGCAGCATCCCCTGGGACAAAAAAAAAGGAAAGAAAGAAAAAGAGGACAAAAACAAGCCCCCAAATTTTGGCAGACGTCCCGGATGGTCTATCGTGACTAACTGGAACCAGCTGGAGATGGTGCTGCCCTCTGATTGAATCTGGGGTGTTTCCAAGAGTCAAAAATCAAAGCTCGCTCCCTTCCCATCTCTTCTCCATGCAATTGCTTCTGGGCCTCCTAATGCACACCCCTGATTCCGACACTCACCCTAAATGTGGGCTTTGGGTTCCAGAGAGAGACTACCATGAACAGGCGCTCACTTGTAAGGTTTTGGAACGCTTGATGTGGGGTTTAGTAATACTTTAGGAGCTACCGAAATTAGGGAGGACTGAAACAAATGGAAACTCACCAGACCATGCTCTCTGCTTACCAGAATGCAATCTGGCTGCTTTCATGCAGCCACCTCAGTGGCAGCGACCTGCGGGGGGGCAGCAAAGAGTGGGGGTGGGGGGCAGCACCAGCATTTGCCCCAGCTGGAACTGGGTTTGGAAATCACTCTTTCCTTCGTTCATTTCTGACATCTGTGGGGAGGGGGTGATGGTGGGAGGGTGGGAAGTGGGGGGAGTGGCTTCCGGAGGCTGGGCCATGCTTTGCCCTAACATCCCTACTGGCTGCAGAGTCTGTCCATCACCTTCCATACCTTCCTCATTTCAATTTCTGCTGTTACAGACACGCGGAGGAGCTCCTGTTTTCCTGGAGGATCCTGCAACGCACAGTTGCATTTCTTCCGGCTTCCAGCAGATGTCTCGGAAGTCGGGCCAGAGAAAGTGAAAGCGGGCCGTGCGCAGGCCCGTGGTCCCGGTCAGCGCTGGATGAAACCAAATACCTGAGCAGGTAAGCCCTAGTTTTGTGGGTTTTCTTCATTATCACACGACAGAGGCGCATAAATCACCCACTGGCGTCAAGAGCTATAACCTGATGTGCAGCGGAATCACACTCACACGTGGCAAAGTCATTTATCATGAGATGCTAATGATATGAAGAGATGCATTAAGTGGCCCTCTGTGTCCTCACCACCCGGCCTGGAGTGTAAGAGTTACCCAATAAACGCTCACTGAGCAATGACATGAAGGGACACTATGCATGCCACATGACAGACGAGGGAGCGCAAGCATTCTGAGCTGGTGCATGAAGGAAACCCCCCTAATTTGCAGCAGCAACAAAAATGACAAGGAGAACCATGGTGTGTGGGCACATGGGACCCACTGGAGGAGGGACTTTTCGGTGGGCTCTCGAGGCACGTGGGTGACCAAACCTCCAGAGACCACGCCTCTGGTTCCTTCCTTCCGCACCGTTTTTGGGCGTCTTGAAACAGGTAACGGTGCCTGGCTGATAGTCAGAGGGAGACAGAATGCCCTGCCCCCCACCCGAGCTCAGATCTCAATGAGCAAGGTCACCCCCTGCGCCTCCAGGCACGTTGGAGGGCACTGGTGTTCCACAAGCAAACGCCGACACCCAGGGAGGACAGAGCAAGCCCCAGGGAGAGGAGAAGCCGACTCCACTGCCCAGGGGGTCACCTCCAGGCTGGACTGGGGCGCCAAGGGAGGCGGCGAAGACCGATGAGCTCTCCCCTTCCACTGCTGGGGAGGTCCCTTCACTGCCTCCAGCTTCCCGACCACGAACGGGAACGCAGGGGTGTGTATACGTCGTGACGAGCATCCATGAGAATTTCAAGCCTGGGTTTGGGGGGCAGTTTTTCCCTTGAACTTGAAACGTCCTAACCACGAGTGAACATGGACAACTGTCATTGCTGCCGTCATAGGTGAGATGTTTGTATCTTGCGTCCAGGGTGCTAGTCAGACATTTCTTTATGGGCACGGTAAGATTTACGGGTGCCCTTGACCGCATCGCTGGAAAGGTGCGAGATGTTTTCCGGGGGGTCATTTATTCCACGTGGACTCAGCAGCCACGCACTCGGCAAGGGGCCGAGAGACAGGACTCAGAAAGCCCGGGCAGCTCATGCGGGAGACGAGCAGCCGACAGAGAAAAAGGGCAACTTCGCACAGTGATGGCGACGTCAGCTGTCCGGAAGGGGAACTGATCAGTTCAACAAGAATCGATTTTCTCTCTCAAGCCCTACGACCAATCTCCTCTTTCTAAACGGCGGCAGCATTTGCCCCGGAAATTTATTTGTTTATGTATAATAACTAGTCCATCTTGAGACCCTCGCTCAGACGTTCTTCTCTGCGTCATATTTACTTACTTGGTCCCGGGCGGAAGATGTAAGGACCACGTGGCTTGCTGACCAAAGCCTCCTCGGAGGCGAGGGGCGAGGGCTGTGTGCACTAGCAGACGTCCGTGCCAGGGTGTGTGAGTCCCGGGGCTGGCAGCCCGACGGCTGGGTGAACACCACTGCTCGACACAGGGAGTCGGAGAGGCATGAACAAGCTGAGCTGTTCCACCTGACTTTTTTTGAATGCTCTGAGTCGAAAGATATTTAAACTTGTTTGTTCACAAAGGGTTTTCTGTTAATTCCTAGAAAATGGGCAGTCTGAATGAATTTCAAGGCAACGTGTAAACTGGGTTGATGAAGTGAATTCTCCTGTTTGTATCAACACGGAGAGGGAAGAACGACTGTTTATTCAACATGTATTCTTTCCACCAAGCTATTGTTCACTTAGGAAATGTTTACCACGAGCCAGGTTGCCTGCCCAGGTCCCGGAACGGAACTGTGAATATGAGCACGTGTTTCCTCTCGGCAGCGACAGCTCAGGACTCAGCCACAGTACCTGGTGGGAGGCGTGGAGCCGCTGCAGAGAGTAAAAGGAAGGGCACGGTTTTGCCTGAGAATCAGAGACCATGGGCTCTAGAAAAGGTGACGTCTATGGTGACCGTGGACCCAAGTCTCCAATGGCTCCGGGGGCCTCTGTCGCGTGGTCAGGTGCACTGTGCACAGAGAACAGGCCTGGCATGATGACTTCACACCAGCTCCGTCCATCCTGACCACTTCTCGCTCCCCATGCCTCGGCAAGCCACTTTATCGGCTCCCTACGCCTCTGTCCTCGCCTCTGTAAAACGGGAAGACGCATAATACCTGATCTGCGGCCCATTGAAAGGATCAAGTGAGAGAGCAGACCGTGCGTGTGTAGCTCATGGCCATTAAATGCTGGTCCTCTGGAACATTCCAGGTAGTTGCATTCCGTGAGTGGAGGACGGGCGTTGCTCTCACCACCAGAGGAAAGCATGTAACTTTGGAAGCAACACCGAGCGGAGGAAAGGGCCAGCCCAGCCGCTCGGCCGCAGCGATAGCTCCCCAGATGGCCCGTGCACCTCACGTCCCAGGTTTTGCTCTTGGAGAATTCCTTATCATTTTAGTATCTTTTTTGGTTTCCTTTGCATTGTCTCTTGTTCGTAAACGCTTTCACGTGAACCTAAACCGTGATCGCGTCTCACTGTTGGGTCCTTGAGCCATAGAGTGAAAGGGAGGGGACGTCCCAGAACAGTTTCTTCGAGGAACCAGGATGCACCCACTGACAAGAGGCCGGGCCCCTCTGGCTCTCTAGCAGATGCCTCCACCAGGAAGACCTCCTTGAATGCCTTATTCCTCCTCCCACTCCCTGAGTCTGACTGGTGGTAGCGACTTAGTCATACTCCTTAAATAAATAAGGAATAATGAGTTCCCCTGTCCTGTAATGAGTATGCCTAACTATATAACATGTTAATAAAACTAGAAACAAAAAGTAAAGGTATGACAGCTGCTCCCCTGTTATTGGTGAAAGAGGTGGTTGCAATCTTACTTCATCAAATAGCACAGCACAGGATAAAGTATCTTAAGCAGGAAATGTAAATCAAGTGAAGAAACAGCAACCCACAAACGCTGGAATATATGATCGCATTTCAAGTTACACAAAACACGGAGACCCCAGCTTCACGGTTTAGCAACAGCCCCCTTGAAATACCAGGGACTGGAAATGCCGTCCTCCCCACGGCACTGCTGACGGCGATTCCTCCGTGTGCCCAGCTGTGCTCAGCCCGTCGCAAGGTCCTGAGGCTAACAAGAGTGGACGCGGAGCCGCACAGCCGATGAGCCATCTCACGCGCCTTGACTTCCCTTGGCGACGGCGCGACAGGAGAAAATAGGGATTTCCAAATGCCCTCCGCACGTCTCTGCCTCCGAAAAGACACACAATATCCCCACACGCTGTCAGCAGAGTGAACACCTCCATGAAGAAATCTGCTTCCTCTGGCCCAGTCCCTCACTTCCCACGGTAACTATAATCTGACATTTGAATTTTACATTATATGGGGGGAAAGCCCCACACATTTGGCAATTCAGACAGTCAGTGTCTTCACTGAGCGAGAAGGAAAATGTAAATGAAGACCGGTTAGCGCTCGTGGGTTACTAGAGAACTGCATTCCCTTCACCCTTTTAAGATGATGATCAGAAGACAACGAGGCGCATTTCAGGACTCGTGAGAAAGTCAGAAAGGAAATGTAAATGGTGTCCCCTACCAAAAGGAGTGGTAGGAAAACCTGTACGAAGACACGTTTCAAAAGCATCCTACGCAGCAAGCACTCCTGTTCGGAACGATCAGGGTTCAAGAACACGGGCCTCTGGTGCCCTCCGCCCCGTCTCTGTGTCTGGGAGGGAGTGTGTGGTGTGCTCCACGGACACGTGGTCCCCAGCACGTCGTGAGCAGAACAGCGTGGTTCCTGACCAACACCTGCCCTCCTTCCGGGACTCTGGAATTCGGGTGCGTGCTCCGCACCCGGGACCACCCTGCAGCCAGAAGCCCTGGGTGCCGAGTCGCTAGTGAGCTTCCCTGGTAGACACTTCACATATGTCACAAATAACATGCTCCCTCTCTCACGCACACACACGTACACAGACACACACACACGGATCCACCCCCACCCGCCCCAAACACAGAACAAACCCAACCCCTTTCACGTATAAGGGACCGAGGAACTTGGATGTTTACAAGTCATGGACAAGCCCTGCTTCGTTCTGAATTCATCGGAGACTTAAAATACTGTACGGTTTAAATAAACGGTAAAAATCTAGTCAACCCGATGATGAGAACGAATTTTTCAAACCCACAATGAGGTCTAAAAGCCTTAAACAATCCAATAATATTCCACACCGCCTACACGTTTGTTTTCATCTAAATTCCATTTTACATGTAAACAGTGTTTCCAAAAACACGGATGATAAAGTCACCACGTCAGCAGCCAGCCTCTTAAAATTCAGAAATGTTTTTAATCGAGTTTCCAGCCTGTCGCATGAGCTGCTTTTACCTCAATGCGGAAAACCCAGGACTCGGTGCGCTGGTAGGTAATGACTTCCTGGGGGAGGCAAGTGCACAATCTTATTATTTCTCTGACATGGAAATTAATGCCCCCTTGTTTCCTCCATTACTCTTCCCAACTGGGTAATAATTTGTAGACAACAGGCCTGGATCGCTTGTTCCTTCAGAGCTGATTTCATTAAGTAGGAAAATTAATGTTATGTTGTCTTCTGGCCTCGGGGAAAAGGTGACCTTCCGCGCATCTGGAAACGTCAGCTTGTAGCAAGAACAAATGTGTCCCGGGGGCACCTCTAATGATTTTCAGCGTCAGCCTTCAGACCAGCAGTGACAAGCGCTCTTATATCAGGAACACTGGGGGGGAAAAATCCTCCAAAAACAAATCTGCTCCCCACCCCACCCATTTTTCCATGCTACCAGCAGACTGAACGTTTGGTTTGGGTCTTAGCCATGTTCCCACGTCTGTAGGTAGGCAGCGGCCCCACGAATGCTACCTCTATGGAGAGAGAATGTTTTTCAGTGACACCTTTAAGCACGGGGAAAGCAGCCTTCAGACATCTGAGGACCTGTGTCTTCAGACTCCCTCGTTGTTTCCAAGCCTGATGAGACCCCACAATTCCTGATAAAAACTGAACGTCTGAGCCAATTCAGCAGAGGCTTATGCACTAGAACCTCCACTCTCTGTTTACATCCCTTGGAAAGCTAAACCCAGGAGGCGGCGATAGGAGGCCAAGAATCCCCTTTGGCCTCACACACGAAACCCACATTTATAACGAAAGCTGAAAAGACAAGTGAGCGCAAGGTGGCCTTTTCCAGTGGGAGAAGGCAGCCTACCACCTGGCCTGAGCGCCGGAATACGTATCCACCTTCTCCCCTGGAGGGCGCCCAGCCTGACCAAGTCCATCGCAAACGTGCCATGAAGTGACGATGTCATGGGCTTCCTTAGGGGGCTATGCATTACTTTGCAGGATTAAAGATTTTCTCGTCCTCCGCCACATATGATTTTCAAAACGGATCTCATGACTTATCTCGGGCTCCGATTTGGTGTCCGAAGGAATGACGTTTCCTCCGCCCGTGTTTTTAAAAGAGTCCTCGCTGGACTCTCGGGAGGTGAGGTTAGGGTGTATCACTTATGAAATATTTAGCGCCTCTGCTACAATCTGACCTCTGAACAATCATGGCTTCTTCTTAAAGGACGGTAGACTGTTTAACATCTTCCACCTGGGCTCTTCAGTGGATGTGAAGTATTTCCAATTTCATTTTATTGGTGATTTTACTTCAAAATAGTGCTAATTAAATATGCAATTTAATACTATGAGCAGAAAGGTAATTTTTATCTCTCGTTTTTGGCTTTGGCTCTTGTTTCGTAACAATAATCGAAAAGGATCCACAGTGAAAAGGATTTTCTGGATTAAAATGGGAAGCCTCGGGTTTTATTTCTGAAAAACTACAGTGAGTCTAACAGGCACTATTATTAACTTGTCTGTAATGAGGCTTAAAAGCTGGAGGGGTTTAATTCCACAAGAACTGTTCCATTTTTAAATTTGACCCATCTTCGGTTTATGTAACGTGTCTGAGACGGCACAGCTGTTTTTATTTATTGTGTGATGGGGAAATTTCGCTTGTCAAAGATGCTATGACAAATCAGTGTCCCTGGGCGCACTGCAGTCTGTGACGTGGTCCACGTAGAAGCCAACAAAATGTCAAGAAAGACCATTAGAATCCTTTTAGCTGCCAAAAAACGAAATTCTTCTTTTTCTCAAGTTGTTCCTCTTCAAGGGTCATTCTTCAGGAGAATGTCACATAAAACAAGAGTCCATTACTCCGAGTAACATGCTTATTATTTTTCATGAGGAAAGTCAAACCCGTCTTCAGACCCCAGTACTAATATTCATCAGTAAGAATAGCGGGGGGATGTATTGCAATGGTGAAGACTCTGATAAGCTGGCAGCAGGTGTATTCAAGGGCGTTCCTCTAAGCAGTGACGGATGTGCAGAGAATAGATGCCCATCCATCTGCCGCCTCTAACATGGGTAACTCCCACAGCTTGTAAAGACATGCTGCCCAATACAAAAACCATACACATTCTAGGAATCGGTGTTGCCGATCAAAGCGCCCACTAGATTTATTTTCCTGCCACGCGAGTATATGATCCGTCCTTTTCCAAGCAAGGATGACGGAGAGGTACCAATGGGGTGACCTCTGCCATTCCTTCCCCCCAAAAGCCAGCTGGTTCCCTGATGGCCCTTCCACTGGAGTTGGCCACTGGAATCCCATGGGTGGCCGGGGTCTTCCCTCTTGTTGCCTTACAGTTGATCTGCTGCTGGCAATGAAGTGCACGCCACTCACGGTTATTTCAGGATCAAGTGGATCCATTTACCATGGAGTGATGATGGTCTTTTCAGCGAAGGCTATTTGGAGAGGTAATTAAATATTCATGCACTTTTTTTTTTAACTTTTGCTTTGTGCTCGCTGGGTTTAAAATGCCATTCTGCTCATAATTTTATTTTTGGTCTTAAAAGACTTACTGGAACATACAAGGAGCATTAAGTGGATATTATGTCTTTCACATTCATATCGGTTGGAGCTGTATTTCAGTTATTTTCAGGCAAAGAGTAAAACCAGTGTTTGGCAGAGGAGAGTAAAAATCCATGCAATTTCCACCAGGCCACTGACTCAACCGATGGGTGCCTAAAAAGTGGAACAACACACCCTTCCCTCCCTCCCTCCCTCCCTCCCTCAATTCCTCCTTCCCTCTCTCCCTCCCTCTGTCTCTCTTTTTAAAAAAAGAAAGAAAGGAAAGTTCATGCAGCTTCCAATTTGTATTGGGAAGATTCTTAAGAAGTCAATTGCCTTTGACAAGAAAAGCGAAGGGTGTGTTATTCACATTACAAAACAAAAATTCATTGCAAAGATGAGTAAGGAAAATCACTGTGAGCAGAAAATTCTATTCAGCTATTCATTTTCATAAGACTTGGAAAACACTTCTCTGTGTGACACATTCTGACATTTTGAATTCAGCAATGTGGTCACGCGTTTTATTATAAAAATATGTGTTCCAATGTGGAGATTATCTGAGTTATTTCCTACCTTGTTCATTACCTTTTATTTCACATTGTTATTTTTTTTCCATTTGTTTCTGAGTTGTCTTTTCATCATAAGGCTGCCTTTTGTACAGATTCGGTTTTCCCCTCTTATGAAATTACCCCAAAATTATTTCAATTCTATGTGCTGTAGACAATCAACATTCTAACTTTAAGTGTAAGCTACATCGTTAATTTCTCTCCAAGGGCACTGGAGTTCTCAGCAGCAGAAGGGGTTGCAAGCTGATGGAAGAGACATGACCTGAAAGCCCTTTCTGTCCGTTCATCATAGGAAAATCAGGAAGTGCACCTCACATGGCCCCAGATGCATGCCTCTGCTGCTGAGCAGTGGAGTAGCCATGGTGGAGTGGAGTAGCTGTGGTGGAGTAGCCACAGTGGAGCGGAGTAGCTGCAGTAGAGCAGCCACCATGGAGTAGAGCAGCCACACTGGAGTAGCTGTGGTGGAGTAGCAATAGTGGAGTAGCCACTGTGCCATGGAGTAGCCATGGTGGAGTGGAGTAGCTGCAGTGGAGCAGCCACAATGGACTAGAGCAGCCACAGTGGAGTAGCTGTGGTGGAGTAGCAATAGTGGAGTGGAGTAGCCACGGTGGAGTGGAGTAGCTGCATTAGAAACCAAATCTCTCCATTGAAATCTTCACACCTCAATATTCACAGTTCTTCTAATGCAAGTAACATTGGCACCTTTTTCTTCTTTCTTTTCAACATTCTAGACAATCTCCAATTTAAAAAGGCCTTTTATTCTGCAGTTTAAAAATAGAAGTTTTTCCATCTCCATTAGCAGATGGACTTGCCTTGCAGTTATCCGAAAATAACTTTTGCCGTATTTCCAAAACTTGCTTCATCATATGAATACGGAAATCATCGCAACGAGATGGGCATTAACTTTAGTAACTACCCAAAGCTACCTAATGAAGGCTCTTTGTATCACAACACACCTTGACATTTCTGCAAAGGTCTTTTGGGTCTTTGAGCGTTATAAGAAAGGATGGTGGAGAATGGATTGGGAAAAGCCCACTTGATAAACTACTGTCGTGATTATGAAGCTTCTCATAAAAACTGAGTAACCCATTTAAATGTGGTCACTCAGTCACGTCCTGAAACTAAGCTACAGAGACCTAACTTACAAAAGTAAAAGCACAGAAGGAACAGAGGGAACGCTTTTTGCCCCCCAGAAATGTCCAGCAGAGTAATCCCACGTGGGAAAATGTCCTATGGGCTGCAAACGTCAGCCGGGGCTCTCACTGTCCCTCATCGCCGCAGGCTGAAGCCACCTTTCCCAAATCCTGGGTGTTTGGATCCCTTGACACTTCTTTCCCATCCTCTCGGAGAAGAACAGAAGTGTATTCTTCCTTCCCCGGTCAGCAACAACCCAGCTCTCCTCGCTGTCCCGTGCTTCGTTTGAAATCACACGCCCTTCGCTGGGGCTAACTTGGGCACAGGTGCACTCCTCGGAACCGCACTGACTCCTTGCGTGGGACTGTGGAGGGGGCAGCATTGCGTGTGTGTCTTCCTCTGTCCTTGTGCCCTTGGGTCCTGTAAACTGTCCCTGAGCAGGGAATGGCCGGAAACCAATAGGAAAGGTTTCAAGCTGTGGTTTTCAGGATCAAAACCCTTCCTGCAAGCTCATGATTTCCTACCTTTGTGGATATTACTGTATATTATATGACGCAAGCTTCATTGCTGTCGAAGCGAACTTGAAAAATGGGGAGGGTGGACGGGGAAAAGCCAACCAGACAAAAGCAGGCCATTTTCAAGGACAGGGACTCTGGATCCCATTATATTTCCCTGCTATCTAAATAACTGCGTGTCACGTCCCGTATCACCAGTGTATAAAAATGTCAACCTAATATGTAACGTCAAAGGGGTTTCATCATCCTTTTGTTTGATCGGTTTCAGGCGTTTTGTTTGAGTTTCTGTTATGTGGAATGTATGACAAATACATTGAATGTCATGGGAAAGCGAACAGCCTCTTTAGAGAACACCGAGTTCCATGGACAAGTAACCAATCACTTTTTAAAACACCCATGCCGACCAGTTCCTAAAGGTCAGATCCTAGCTGGCCTCCATCCTTGGTTGAAATCTCTTAAAACTTTTAAGGAGAGAGACACAGGGATCTCTCCAGTCAGACGCCTGAGAGGCAAGGTCACAACCATCGGCAAGGTCCCATTTCACTGCCTAAAACCGGGACTTCATTCCTGCTCCCGAGGACCAAGTAGAGAGAGAAGATGTTTTTCAGAACTGTTGAAATAAATGTCATTCTGTTTATCAAAACAGAGAAATCTGGCCGTCATTTCTAACCATATGGGGACTTGGAAAATATATGAGGAACATCTGATGATGTGTTTAGCTGGATATGATTAAAACTGTAGGCACAGCCTTGGGAGAGCTTTCGGTCCGAGCTGCCCAAAATGACCCTCTGGATACAGTATTGTGTGCATACAATTATTCCAATATAAATAAAACAGAGCCTCGGCCCTCAGTTACTGAGCGGATGTCGTGAAGCTCTGCAATCATAAGTAGCCACCCTCACCTGGACTCGGAGCATAATGTAGTAAAAGCGAGATTTAGAATTTGGGAAAATGGTATCACACACAAGGGTGTCTCGTGCTACGTCTGAAAGCTAAATATGGCCGCACAGTAGCTGGGGGAATGGAGGTAACAGGAGAGGACAGGAAGGTCAGCGTCATCTCCTCTGACGTGCTGGGGGCTTCTCTGACACGCTCAAGCCCACCACTCAGAAACCAATGTTTGCTCCCAGGCAAGGCCCTTTAAAAACAGAGACCCTCTATGGCTTAGGAGGTCAAGGACTCTCATGGCCTTTGTACTTGCAAGCTGACCTACATGTTTCCCCCATGAATATACTTAGACGTAAGTAAACGCCGCGCCCAGTTGCTAAGCAGAACCCCACGCTAAATATTCCAGAGTAGGAGGAATCGAATACAAGGTAATTTTTGTGAGTGAAGAATTACAGGTGCCACCATGAATGGACGAAAAGTAAAAAAATATTTTTAAAGAAACCTCTGCCAAGTTCAAGTTGAAATCTAAAGTTTCAGCCAATCAAGCTCCGGAGACAGGTAAGATTTCAGATGAGAACAGCAGTTAAGACTCTATAATTAAAGCAGGATTCCTGCTTGACCTAAAGCTGTGGAGAATATGTAGCATCATGTTCTTGCCTCATTCATTCACTCACTCACTCATTCACTCATTCATTCATTCACTCATTCACTCATTCATTCACACATTCATTCACTCATTCATTCACACATTCATTCACTCATTCACTCATTCATTCATTCACACATTCATTCACTCACTCATTCATTCACTCATTCATTCAGTCACTCACTCGTTCCCTTATGGTCCTTCTTTTCTTCAATACTTTCATGGTAAAATCAAGAGGGTTTTTCCCCTTAGTATTTCTTGGAGAGTGGCCTGAAAAGAAACTCTGTTGAACACTCAGAATTAGAAAGGGAATAAATAAAATTCAGTGAGACGTGGAACAAAATTGTACTGGCAAAATCACGCACGCAATGATTGTAGCTGTGACCCAGCGGTTTTCGTAGGAAGAGGCAATTTCAGCACATGACTAAATCTCAATTTTGCTTCCATGGGTATCTAAGCTTCAAACATCATTCAACAAATATTTATGGGGCACCTACCCTATGCTGGACTCTATGGTAATTTCCTGCCTCTGGAGCGTGGCTACTTTCCTTGTTTAATATTTAACCAGTCTAGGTTACAGTATAATTTCTCTCAATAAGGAACCAACTGCTGTCTGCCTCTTTCTTCGATGGTTGGCCTCAATCAATACAGTGGCCTGAATTTGTAAAAGTGGGGTTTTCAGGTCTTCATTTCAAGTTTACTCCTCTTTGGGGTATGTCCCTAGGGTGTTAAACCCTAGAAAATTATACAGTTTAAATTCTACTATCCCTAACACACATACTATAAATTGAAATCCTAAATAGGATTGGCAGAGAAAACCCGAGGCGTCCTGTTAAATTTGAATTCTGTTTCTATGGGACATACTTCTACTAAGAAGTAATCTGGTGTTTATCTGAAATCCGACTTGAACCGGGCACCCTTTTTATGGGCTAAATGTGGCCACCAACGCACATTGCATGTGTCCATAAAAGAACACTCATGACAGGAGGACTATTTGTCGCCATTCATGAATAATGGAAATGACAAAATGCAAATAGTTTACAAGTCAATAATGCTAGTGGTGTAGCTGAAGGAAGTCTTGAGTGGAAAACCCCCGTGATCAAAGCCAACCTTTGATCAGCGAAGGAAAGACTTGCTTCCACACGCCACACATATGGTGATGCGTCTTGGCTAGAAGCACGCACGGTACACATAGTAGAATCTGAAAGGTCCCCCGAAGCTATCATGGAAGCGTCTGAAACCCGCTACAGATCATTAATGCAGCTCAACGCAGACCAAGTCAAGCAGGATAACCCACAGCCTGTACAAATCGAAGGCAGAGTGATCAAAACACGTTTTCTGTCAAGAGGCAGATAGGAAATAGTTTGAGCCTTGCGGTCACACAGTCTCGGCCAAAAATACCCGTGTCTGCCAGCACAGCTCAGAAGCGGCCATAGACATAACGGAATGTGAGTGACTCTGTCCCAGTAAAACTTTACTGACACAGACAGGAAGCCGGCTGGACTTGACCCACGTGCTGTCAGGCACCGAATCCCGCCCCAGCACAGAAGGGTTTTGTTGGTGGGTCCTTCCACCGTCGATACGCTGCTTACTCGGGGAAAGAAAAAGCAATCGCACAAATTATTAAACGCTGTCCATCCATCTGTTCTAATAGAATATCCCGAAAACTTAGCTTGGTGAGCGGTATTATAAACTCAAATTCCCCATTATCCATGCAGGTACGAGGAGTGAATTGTCTCTTAAAGAAATCAACTAGCTTGTTAAATAAGATCTAACTTTTTTAAAGTATATTTTATTGATTATATTGTTACAATAGTTTCATTTTTTTCCCCTTTGCTCCCCTCCACCCAGTACCCCCCTCCCCCAGCAATGCACCCCCACCCCAGTTCACGTCCATGGGTCATGCATACAAGCTCTCAAGATCTAACTTTGGACCGTTGGGAGGGTTGAGATTTCTCACAGCTAGGCTTTGGCACCAATGTATTAATCCACGGGACAGACAGGAGGCAGGGAGGCAGGCGCAGGGGACACTTCAGCGCGTCGTGGAAACTGGGCAGGGAATGTAGTGCGTTCGCTGGTTAGAAAAGCAAGGAAAAGGAGCGCCGGGGCTCCGTCCGCAGGCTCTGCCCCATTCCAGGGGCGCGGCACGGCTGGAAATGGGGAGTTCAGGTCCTGCTGGGGGCACTGAGAATCCAGATACGCCGCAGCGCGTGGGCCGTGAGAGGCCGGACAGGTGCCCTTGGCCACCCTCAGCCCCACCTCTGCACGTGCTCCCTCGTCTTTGCAGAGTCTGGTGACAGAGCAGAGGGGGCATTCCTTAAAGGTGTTCCATGAGCAGTTATCCTTCCCGCAGACCACATACAAACAGCTCCTTTCAGAGCATCAGAGCTCAGCCCAGCGGCGTCCCACGTAGAAAGGAAAACTTCTGCAGGCAGCCGAACCCACGCAGGTTCGTAATCCTGACTTTCGTCAGTGCAGTTGGCAGGTGTCTGGCTCTACCAGATCTCCATAGTACTTTGGATTCGGACGTACAGAAAAGAAGATTCTAGGCGATTCCTTTTGAAGGGGACGTGTTAACCAATAATAATGGAAACCTCCTTTATCGAAACAAGTAATATCGTATTTACTCCCATAAGCCAAGCTGCCTTATTTTCTCTTATAAAATGTTGAAGAGTCTACTTCCATTCAGAAGATGGGAAACATACAGGCTATGGAGATGATTAGTTTTTAGTTTTGCCGCCTTTCTTTTTCAATAACTGAAGACGGTAAGTCAGGTAGTGATGTCAAACAAAATTAATGCCGTTCTGTCTGAACTTCTATAGACGGCGCTTAATTAATTATTCCTAAAAGCCTACCACCAGCACACATAGTTATTGAAAGCATATTAGGTCATTTATCATATCCCTTGCTTAATAAAAACTCGCAATTACTTAGAACACATCACAGCCCATTACTGCAAATTAAATAATGAGTACCAGAATATAGCTTTATTCTTGTTTATAGAATCTAGAATAAAAATAAACCCATTACATTAGCTCTTCACTGGTTTTGGTCATCAGTCTTACGAATGCCTCGTGTAATTTACTCCTCAGCAGGCCTTACGGTGTTCTTTGAAATGCGTATTAACTCATTTATGTCCCCTGAACTATTTTGTCACCACGTGTTGACAGAAAAGGGAGTTTGATATGGCTGACTCCTTGCAGGAGCGGACTGACTTGCTAAGTATGTGACGAGGCCCTATGCACAGATCTGAAGTTTTGACAAAGACATACGTCAGGCACATTTTTATTTTTATTTTTAAATGTGGTAGAGGGAAAGGTCTATCATAACTTAACATTTGGGTTGTTCTCAACTCTATGCTTATGGGGTTAATCTAGTGTTTCTGAGGGAAGAATAATATGTAAAATTAATAATTTTAGAAGTCCTGTTATAATCATTTTTTTTTTGGTGTAATGAGGAGCATTTGAGAATATGAATGACTATGGTGATGGATAATAAGTCCCTTTGAAAATCAGTATTTGCAGGTGTTTATTGTCACCAAATTGAAGGACAGCCTGGCTGAACGGTCAGGAGGGGCTTCTGCGGGGCAGTGGGGTTTCCTCCCGGGGGGGATCTGGCTGTGTCTGGAGGCGGTTTGGGAAGCCCCAACTGGGAATACACAGCTGACACCTGCTGGGAGAAGCCGCGGGGGAGCTGCTGAACCCCCACAATGCTAGGACAGCCCCTCCCCCACAGTCCCTAGGAATGATCCAGCCCCAGATGCCTATAGTATCCAAGGTGAGAAACCCTTACACCTGCATATACAAATCCATGTAAAAGAGGAGCAAACGCCCCCTCGTCTCACGGAGAGACTCACTGAACCGCGTCTGCCTGAGCAATTCTCAATGTTTTTGCTTCAATTAAACACGGTCTGGTTGTGTAGTTTGCGGCTTTGACGTCACCCTGATAAATGCAATGACAACACAAGCCCGAGGCCATTTTTAAATTCGCAGAGCTGCACCGCTACAGGAGACTTTTGAAAGTGATGTTTAAAATAATGTAAGTTGGTTTTTGATCAGTGTCTTAGTCTGTTCCGGTGGCTGCAACAGAATACCCAAAACCGGGAGCCTTGTAAACAACAGACATTTATTCCCGACGGTTCTGCAGGCCGAGGGTCCAGGTGGGGGCTCCAGGACAGTCGGACGAGGACCCGCTGCACGATTCGTAGGTGGCCATTCTCCTGTGTCCTCCCACGGCGGAAGGGCGGCGGGCGCTCCCTGGGGTCTCTCCCCAAAGGACACAAACCCCATTCTGAGGGCTCCCCCTGCCTGCCCTCCTCACATCCCAAGGGACCCTCCTCCTGATGTCATGCCCCTGGCAGTTAGCTCTCAACATATGCCTTTGGGAGGAACCCCTGGATTCCGGCCGTAGCAGCGTGTGAAATACGTAACCAATAAGAGACTTTCCAGCATCAAATCATAGTCCTTTCAGATACCATTCTCTGAAGAAAGTGAAATAATCACTAAAACCCGGGAAGGAAGAAAGGGATCTAAAATCCCCTTCCACCAAAGGAGAGCTTTTTCAGGATTGCGAGTTAATTATAATCAGTGAACGTTGCTGTGGTGATAAGCTTACTTACATTGGATCTGTCTAAAAGAATGTCAGTTTTGGGTTTAGAAGTCTATAGGATACGGTGGAACTTCCATCTTTTGGGTCTAGTTAAAAAGATGTAAAATTTCAACATAACTAAAGTGGGCTAGAAGTTACGCAGGTCAGCACAATTGCTCTAGGGAGTATTCGCGAAGAAATGTTTGAAGACCACGGTCCTATGGGCCCATTCTGCTCCCTAAAACCACGGGGACCCCAGACAGAAGGTAGGGGACACATCTCCCATCCCAAGGCCCCATGACTCCTCCGCTCTAGAGCCCCAAACCATTTTGAACAGCAACTTTTCAAATCCAAGTATACAAGACACTCGAAACTCTTAAATGGAACTTCCTGAGTTACAAAGGCAAATAAACAATATTTCGATGAGATGAAATCAAGGCAAAAATAAAAATAAAAAATAAAAGGCTGCATTTCCAGACTTGAAGAGTGTGAACCTTCTGTCTGAAGAGAAATGATCACACAGACGCACTGTGGATGTTTAATTCACATATTCGTCAAGTGGCTTTAAAGTCTGTGGACAATCCTTGTCCTTTGAGGAAGAAAAGGAGGCATGTGTCTGAGACCACGCGATCTCCCTGGTGAGTGACACCCAAGGGCTAGAAATCTGAAGCTCAGGGGCGACTGAAGAACGTTTAAGAAACTGGACACAAGGTGGCACCATTTCCTGCCTCTCGTTCCCACGTGGGCGCGGGCGGGTCCACCTGGGGCTCGTGTATCATTGCAGCGGGAGGACGCACTTGAAGATCAGCGTTTGCAACAGGTTCAGACGTGTAAATCTGGAAATGTTAGATGCGCGACTCACCGCTCCCATACAGTTCATTTAAAAGGTAGTTCACGATGACTGATTTGCAGTTATTTACAAAAGGTAGAATAGCTCTATTAATAGTGAGAGTCCACAGGAAACATGAAAAATGCAGAGAAATTAAGTAAAATCGCCAAGCTGTCATATCATATGGGCCAATTTTGGCTAATCAGGAGTTTTCTTTCCGTTGAAGAACAAACCAGGTAACATTATCTGAGCCCAATATACTCATATACACGACTAATATGTAGGTAACTATTGGTAGTCATGTATATATGTCGTAAAAAATCACATGCCTTTAAGAAGGGCCATCATTTTGTTTTTATACACGTTCCATAAATGGTCGCAAAAAAATATGTACACTCTGTGTGTGGGTGTTAGAATTTACATGAAAAAGTTTGTCTGTATGAAGCTAGCAGACCTCCTGGCCTGCTCCTTCCAAGCTGTGTGAACTCTGTAGATATTAAAAGAAAAAATCTCCCAGGGCCCCATTCAATGGTGTGCTCTCTAAAAGCAGGTATAGTTCCACTCACCTGGTTCCCCAGCGGGACAGAGGCACTCAGTGTGAAATCATCTAATGGGACATGTGTCACATAGTAGCTGCTCATTAAAACAGTAATCATTGACTAGTTACTCTCGCTCACTAATGAAAATCCTCTTTGACTGGGGGTGTCCTGTGTGACTCCTCTGATAAAAAAGCTGATCCTAAGGAATTAGGGATGCTCTAGTTTCCGAGCCCTTCTTTCTACACTTGGTGGCCTCATCAAGTGTAATGTCAAGGTAACTACAGCTTTATTTTTTACATTTAGTACTGGTGTTTTCTCTTCCTTCAAGACCCGATTTGATGCATTATTGACTACTTCATAAAAAAATAGAGTTTGAACACATCTCTGTCGGCACTTTATGTATCTCATTTACTCTGCAAGTGGACTTGCAGATTTTATTCTGTGGTGCTCATTTTATAAGGTAAAAACTGAGGGAGCCTTGTGGCTTAGATTATAGAATAAGAAAGGGGCGAAGCCCCAGGCTTCCAGCAAAGGTCTGTCTTCTTGCAATGCCCACACACTGGCTAAGCATCCACACTGTTATTTCTTGGGTGTTCTTTTCCTTCTTAGAGAAAATGCAAACTCCAGAGAGCAGAGAAGGTGTAAAAACATCGCAGAGCAGCTGGAACCAGGAGCAAGCCCAGCCCAGCCCAGCCCACACCGGCAGTCAGTGGCCACGGAAAAGGACCCATGGTCCACTGGCACCTGCTCCCCTCTCTGGGACTCTCCGCCCCACTCAGGCCCCCCGTGGCCTCCTCTCACTCTGCGCATAGCAGGTTCTCACTTCACCAGCACAGGGCTGGTCCTGGATTCCTCAGACTCTGAGCCCCCTGCTAGTTCGCAGTACTGGCATGGAGCCTCCAGACTTCTTCTGGTCTTAATGATAACAATGAGGATGGATGATGATGGTGGCGGTGATGATGATAATGATGGTGATGGTGATGATGGTGATGGTGACGGTGATGATGATGATGGTGGTGGTGGTGATGATGGTGATGTGGTGATGGTGATGGTGATGGTGATGGTGATGGTGATGGTGGTGATGGTGATGATGGTGGCGGTGGTGATGGTGATGGTGGTGGTGGTGGTGATGATGGTGATGTGGTGGTGGTGGTGATGATGGTGATGTGGTGGTGGTGGTGATGATGGTGATGTGGTGATGGTGATGGTGGTGATGGTGATGATGATGGTGATGATGGTGGTGGTGGTGATGGTGATGGTGATGATGATGGTGGTGATGGTGATGATGGTGGCGGTGGTGATGGTGATGATGGTGGTGGTGGTGATGGTGATGATGGTGATGGTGGTGATGGTGATGATGGTGGTGGTGGTGGTGATGGTGATAATGGTGATGATGGTGGTGATGATGATGGTAATAATGGCGATGATGATGGTGATGAAAATGATTAGGGTGATCGTGATGGTAATGTGGATATCACATGATGGTGATGATAGTGACGTGATTGGAAATGGTGATATGATGGTCATGTCATTGATGAGATGATGTGGATGGTGACGGTGATGTGATCAGTGATGGTGATGATGATGATGGTGCTGGGTAGAGGTTAGGTGTTTCCTCCTACAACCTTCTTCCCCGGTGCAGGCACAAGCTCTGGGAGCCGTGCATGTTCCAGACTGCCCTGGTGACAGCTCTGTGGATATTTAACCCCCCAAACGGGCCATTTCAGAAGGCAGAGCCTAGGCCTCAAGCTATGTGAACAAATGCCTTTTCTATTAAATGCAGAGTCTTGACTGCAGAGGTCCCGGAAGCCAAAACCCAGCCGCCCTCACCCAAATGTCATCGTGGACAAAGGGTCACATTTTCTCCCATCTATTGCAACTTTCAAGGAGTCTGCAGACAGAAAGCCAAAGCAAGGCTGGCTGTTTCCCATACATGACCTGGAGTCCCAGCACTCCCTCCGGAAGGCGCTGTTGGCAGCTTCAAATAAAAATGTCCAGGCAGGCGGGGTATTTCTTATGGCATCCAAGCAGGAGGCACTTGTGATACTGACAAGGTTGACCCTGATGGAGTAACTTGAAAGCTTCTCGCCAACCTTTCACCTGCTCTTCGCGGCCACGGAAGAGCACCGCCTGGGCATGTGACATGGTTCGGGGTGAGGAAACGTGACACTCCGATCCTCATACGGCTCCTTCGTGTATTCACGTGACTCTCTGGAAAGAGTAGCTTTCCATCACTAAACGTCTGGGTATTGTGACGTGAAATCCAGACCGGCGGGGCGGGATAAATGCCGCATATTTTTCTGTCATCCATTCATTTTTAGAAAAACTAGTTGGTGCCCTAAAGGTCACAAACTAAACCTTTTCTTGGGGGGGGGAGGGGTGAAGTGGTGCCTGGCCTTCGCGGCTTTTCCACCATGTCCTTCGCTGCCGCACACATGCAAGAGCACACGTGCCGATGTCTTGGATTCTCCCCCGTGATTGCCTACCAGGGGGCACACACGAATTTGCCAAGACCTACCCTTATACGGCACGGTCCCCTCCTTCTGTGCTCATCAGGAAATCAGCAGACGTGGCCTGACCGCTCTTCTCTTTGTCTTGTTATCATGCTGACTCTGGCACGTGAACTCGCCAAGTGGCTACTTCATGTCCTTGGCATGTAGCTCTGCAGCCCCCAAACCACACCAGGCTTCCAAGGTCTCCTTTTCTCTGCCTCCCATGTCTCTTTTCCTTCAAATTCCCCTCCTCACAACTTCCCCAGCTCTGACCCAGGGGAGACAAGACGTCTTAACTAATTTGCCCTCGGCCGGGGCTTCTAACGATAGCACTGACATGCGCCTTCTCATCCTAGGCCACTTCCAAGTTGCACATTTAGATTTTAAAAGTTAACCCTCGAGCCCAAAGGCACAATGGTTTCATCATCGTTCTCCACAACGTCTTGAAGTACTCAGTCTCAAGAAAAGAAGGCAATCCTGCCACGCGTGGCAGCTTGGATGGACCCAGAGGAAACCAGGCAGACAAAGACAAATACCACATGACCTTGCAAACTGTGCACGGAATGAAAGCAGACAGGCACAGAGAGCGGGTCAGAAGCCAACGTCGAGGTGAATCCCACTGACGATGGCCGTAGCTGATTCCACGCAAAGCGTGACAGCTAACTCTACAGGTAATGATTCAATTAATGTGACCCGTTCTGCAGTGGAGTCGCCTTACGGGTCTGCGAGAGAAAACGATCTTTTGATTTAAGATGCAGCTGCATGATTCATGAAGCGGGCCTGGAAGAGGGATCGATTCCCTTAATTGATTGCCCATCCTCGTTTTGAGGGGAAGTGGTGAACAGCCTTTGACGGGAGGGGATGAGAATTGATTCCCTTCAGGATGGAGTTAGCCTCCGGCTTCTCTGATGCTTCTCCCTGTTTCCGTCCAGCACACCCATGTCACGCATGGGTGATGGCCTAGGAGCAGTTTGCTTAGATAGTTTCTTGGAGGATTTTTGGTGGTCTGGCCATCAGCTGCTCTTTGGCCCCCTCTCCCTGGTGACAGAGAGGTTGACTGACATGCGTGTGCCAGCCTCTTGCTGGGAGAAGAAAGACAGGGCGGTTTGCACTGGGCTTCTTGAGGTGGATACAACGTGTAATATGCACACAATGGTTCACGAGGGAGATGAGGGGCACATGTGCGTGCAAGGTGTGGAAGAGTGTGGCCCCCCTTCTGTGCATGTGCGCACCTCTCCCTGCAAAACGCCGGTTCCTCGCTTCCTGCGAAGCATCACAGCGCTCTTAGGCACGGGCGCCCGCCGGCAAGGCCGGTGGGCCGGGGGTCTTGTCCCCCCACCTCTAGCCCCGCCCACAGTGGGCCCCCATGGGAATTTCCAGAGTCACCGAATTCCAGCGAGGACGGCCCAGGAGAGGACAAGGAAGGGCCGCCTGAGCTAATGCCCTTGAGCTCAGACGCACAGCCCTCCCTGCGGGCCCTGCCGGTTTCCTGCTGCCCCCTTCTCCCGCCTGCTACAGAGGGTCTCGGTCCCCTCAAAACCGCCCGCCATGGGGCCTCCCCACTCACCCTCAGCAGGTGACCGCACGCCCTGCTTGCGAAAGCAACGGGAGCCATCGCTTCCAAGTCCTTCATCTTCTCTCCCCGGAAGTCACCTGCCACAGGGCACTTTCTTTACCTTCCTTTTGTTCCCTGTTTATAAATGTGCTGATTGCCACGAGAGCCCAGTGCACAGAGACCTGCCTCTTCACCATCCTCACTCCGATCATTCGCCTCCCTCCCTCCCTCCCTCCTCCTCCCTGCCCCACCCACCCCTCCTGAATCTCTCACCTCTTTTCTCTCTGGCCTCTACTCATCAGCTTGTAAATATAATGGTGTCTCTCCCACCTTAAAATAACCAGAATTTTCCCCGGACCCTCTTCTCCTTCCAATGCAAATCCACCTTCACTGCCCTTCACGTAAAAGCTGCCGATGACAGCCGCTGCCCCACCGCCCTTCCCCCTTCCCCTCCGCCCGCCGCAGACAGGCCTCTGCTGCCCCCACGGGTGTGAAGTGCGTGTCGCTATGGCCAGCGGACGAGGCATCGTTCTAACTTCACACGATGTGCTGAGGGTGTTGGATGCAGCCCCTTCAACCTGGCTTCCAGGACGCCTCCCTCTTCTGTTTTCCTTCCTGCGCGTTTTCGCCGTCTGTCCTCTAAATCCAAGCTCCGCACTGTGTCCCACGGCGCGTGAGGCTGACGTGGGGCCCGGAAACGTCTGCCCTGGGGGTCAGCTCCCCAGAGGCTGTGGGACGCGAAGCTTTCGGAACCCCTGTCGATGCTGCTGTCCCTCAGGGATCTGCCTTGTGCCTTCCGCTCGTGACTCAGAGCAGAGGTCGGCCAGCTGCAACCCAGGGCCTGGTCTGGCCCGCGACTTGTTCTTGTAAATAACGTTTTATTGGGACACGGCCCCGACCCATTCGCTGACACACTGCCTGTGGCTGCCCCCGAGCGGCTATAGCAGGATGGAGTGCTTGCAACAGGGAGCACATGGGCCACTAAACTGAATCTATTTACTACTCAGTCCTTGATTGAAAGAGCATGCCAGCCCCCGGTTCAGTGTCCCTGACCTGGACGGCCTCTCCTTCCTGCTGCCCTTGAGAGCCAGGCAGGGAACAGCAGGTTGGGGAGCCATGACGATGCCACGGGCCCCCAAGCCCACCATGTCCGGTTGCACGGCCCATCCTCTCCCTGGCTTGCTCCATGTCTGGGTGTAACCGCGCGCGATGGAAGCGCTGCCATCCCCCGGACACCCCGCCCCAACACGGCGTCTCTCTCTCTCTCTCGGCCCCCTGTCTGGTGAGCTCCAACCTTGCTGCAGGCTTGTTCCCTTGTGCCTGGTCCCAGCTTCCGATCTCCCCGTGCATGCTCGTCTCCAAGGGCAGCACAGAGAAGGGGCTGCGGCGGATTCACCAGGCTTGGCACTGCGCCGGGGGAGTCCCTGTGGCCCAGAGCCGGGGGGTAGCTCTAGTGGACGGGCCTTTCTTTGGGGAGAGCCTGGGCGGGCACACAGCAAATCCACAGCATGACCCGTTCAAGCTCACCGCCCTGGAGAGAGATCTCATGATCCACATGTCTGGACGTCATGGGACAAAGAAGAAGCAAAGAGCGGCAGGACCCAGGACCTGAACCCAGGTCCGCGGTCACCAAAGCGTGGGCCTGCCTGAGGGGAAACAAGAGAAAACTGTCATCGTGAGAAGCCAGGACTGAGACGTGTTGAGAGGAAAGAGCATTGTGCCCCTCGGCAGAGAGAAAGCGTACGTGCGTTCCCAGAGACGTGGCACGTGCCACACTGCAACACCGCAGGCATCGACATGATCTGTATCTTCCATCTGCAGAAGTGGGGAGTCACGGCCCCCCAAAGCAGAGGCTGAGCACACTGACCCTTGCGCCCTGCTGGCTAGGCAGGTTTGTTCCTGGGCCGACGGTCACGCCATCTACGGAAATGCAACCATCGCGACTCACATTTTCTTGTCCGTTGTTGGACTTCTCAAGCTGCATGACATAAATAGTATCATCCTGGGTCCCGGGAAAGCCTCTTTCCCCGACTCTCCAAAGACTGGGAAATGGTTGAAAGGCGGGATTTTCTGAATTCCAGCTTCTTACCCCATTTTGCTTCGGCTGAAAAATCACAGCTTGTCTTCTGAAAGAGCCAGCGGCAGAACTGGAGACTTTACGGAGCTTTGATGGCCAACAAGTGAATCTGAACACGATTAAATATGCAGCGGTTTTCTGTGAGTGTTGTCATCATTTATAGGACATCTTCCACTCAACGAGGTAATCAACAACTCACGTGACTGATGTGCCTTCGATAAATGATGCATGCTGTTTGCAAGCTGGGGCTCCAGAAATGTTTTCAGATCTGCAGGACACAGACACACAGCTAGCTATGTGAAAATTTACCGTCCAATTTCCCCCACACGGGTCAGCATCTTACGGAAGAGGTGTTTCGTCTGGCATTTCTGTGGCTCTTAAATACGGCCACACAATGGCCTTTAAATTCCTCACGCTGCCACTCGGAGGACCTTCCACAATGCCAACATGGAGGGTCAAAATGATACAGCTCATTAAAAAAGTGGTATTTTTCTTTAAAATGAAAAGTAACGGTAGTCTCTCCAAACATCGCAGGCAGTATTAGATTTTAGAACTTTATTACACTCCACGGACCCACCACCAGAGGAGCTGCGTGTTTCGGCCCCTTCTTTAATGAAAGAGTAATAAAAGAATGTTCAATTGTCTGGAAATACAGCCCAATCTTCCTGAGGACATTATGTCGTTGCTGGGAAATGAAGTGGGTGTTAGGAAGTACGGGGCTCAGCCTGGGCGTCCGTCATGAGCAGGCACCCTGTGCGCATTTCCTTCCGCCCTCCGCAGCCACGCTGCTGCTCCTGCCTGCGGGCCTCGGGGCACGTCCCGTCGGGGTCTCTGTCCAGGGCAGGGACGAAGGCCTCTTCCCCACATCCGCCCGGATGCCCCCGCCAGTGTGGCTGTGTGTGCGGCCTTCCGCAGGCTGCTGTCTGGCTCTGGCCTGGCACTCTAAGACAGCTGACAGTCTGTCCTGGCAGAACGATGGCTTTGGAATATGTCCACGCGGTAATCCCCAGAACCCGGGAATAGGGGTCTTTCCACGGCAATACGGGTCTCACTGATAGGATCACTCACAGATATGACCACTCATACGTGGGATCGCTCATATATTTGATCACTCACACACAGGACCGCACACACATGGAGGTGTTCATACATGTACTCAGTTGTGCACGGATCGGCCATACATGGGATCACTTGTGCATGGAGTTGCTCATACATGTGATTGCTCGTACACTGGATCACTCATGCATGGGATTAGTCACATGTGTTGTTGGTCATGTACTGGACTGGCCGTGTGTGGGGCTGGTCATGCATGGGATTGTTCATACATGGGATTGCTCATACATCGGACAGCTCACACATAAGATCAGTAAAGACTCTGAGATGGCACGTTCTCCCAGGTTATCTGCCAGGCCCAACCCAATCAAAAGAGCCCTTAAAAGCACGGGACGTTTCCCAGCTGGACTCGGGGAAAGGCAGCAGAGAGCGTGAGAAGCCTGGGAAGGACGCGACCCGCCGTTGCTGGCCTCAAAGACATGAGGCACTCGGCTTCTCTAGAAGCCGAGAAGCACGCCCACCTGACAGCCAACGGGCCACGGGGACCTCAGACCTCACCATGGAACCGGGACCGGCCAGCAGCGCACAGGAGCCTGGGCGTGTGTTCCTCCGTTAAGAACTCAGCCCACCGAACCCGTGGATGTCAGTGAGCCATGTGATGTAATAATAAACGTGCATTGTCTTAAACAGCTAAGTTGGTGAACATCTTTGATGGCAGCAACAGCCCACGCATATAGAATGCCCAACATGGCTCACAACATTCCTCTATTCTAAGACACCGTCAGTTATAAGTCAGAGCAAAAATGGGACAGTGGAGAGAAGAAATCCACCCCATTCAACAGAAGTGTCCTGGTTTCTGCAACAGAAAAAAAGGCAGATGGGGGGGTGGGGGAAGAGGGTAAAAATATTTCCTTATCTGGGAGTTAAGGAAATACAGTGTTTGTTGGGGGTCATATTTAGGCGTCTCCAAGCTCACAGAAAGCCATCAGCTCTGCTGGTCCCCAGAAATCCCCCCTAAAATGCAGACATAATTAAGAAGGCGATTCATATTGGCTTCCCTCTGCGTGCAGGCTCGTTAAACGTTCAGAGCCCAGGAAGGTTTATTACCGCTCGGCTCATTCCACAGCACATTCCTTACACACAGGAAGAGCATGCGTGACTTATAACAGAGTTAACGCGTTCTAAAGAATTCGTAGTTTATTAAAAGGCATGGCCTTTTGAGCTCTCTGAATCACACGCTGTAATATAATCTTAAAACTGGCACAGTAACTTTTTTTGGTACAAAGGCATTGATTATGTTCTTGGCATAAAATATAAAATACAGTCTTCATTTTAGCAAGAGTTCCCAAGAACCATTTCTTCCCCAACGTCAAGCCTTCTACACCTGGAATTTGAAATAAGCAACTATTACCATAAGCTCGTCAAGGTTTGTTTTAGTTTAACTTTCTAAGGAATATATATATAACCTCAGCCGAATCCCGTAACCTCTACCCACATCTGCCAAACATAGAGGTCAGAGTCTGCAAAAGATCAACAATTGTTGCAATGTATGTAACAAGAGAAGTCTCCTAAAGATACGTAAATCAATGTCTTTTCTGGACTCAGTAAGCAGAGGTGGCTGAATTATTCAATTTCATATTCCAAAGTCAATAAACATTTTTGAGCTAGTCATACATGGATTCTGGCACAGTAGGCATGTGTGTGTGTGCGTGTGTGTGTGTGTGTGTGGTGTCTAATTGTGTATGTGTATTCTTTCCGGGTGCGTTTTAAATGCACGATTCTCTGGTACATTCCTTTCCTACCGGAGAGTAGATGAGATCATCTTACAGCCTTTGGATCTTGAAAACACCAAAACAATATCTTTATTTTCTCTTATCTTTTTGGGACACTGGAATAGATTTATATCATCACATCATTGTCTTTATTGTTATGTTGTGGGAAAAAAACAGCCTGTTTACATGCTTACTTTTTTCCTACATGCTGAGAACATGCACTCGTAGAGAAATCCTTAATGCATCGACACCTCCTCCATCATTTTTTCCTGCCTCATGTTTTCGGAATGACTATTCTAGACAACTTATTTTCTTCTGCCATATTTTGAACATTCGAAGCTGATATCCTCACATTTCTTCTGTTGCTCTTGGTGACTCAAATCATGCCCTGAAGTGCTGAGCCGTCAGGAACGCCCTGTGTTTCCATTTAGAAATATGTATCTTGTTTAACTGAATTATATTTGTCATGGAAGGTGTGTCAGCACAAACATTCAAACGCTGCTCATTCTAGAAAGATCATTTCTCCTTGCTTTAGTCATCTGCTAATGACTCAAACTCATCTATTGAAAAATATTATTTTAATGAGCTCTCCATCAGTCGCATTGAAAGCATATTAACAATAATGGTATGCAAAAGTCAATATTCTTTATGACTCCAGCAAACTGAATTTCTCATCCCACGTGACAGCTTCAAGTTGGCCCTGGGAAGAACTTGACTTTCAAGGAGAAATAAATGGCATTTACAGCGATGACTGATTATCAGCATAAGCCCCATGCATTTTTCTACTACAGTAGAGGAAATAATTTAATTAGTCTGTTATTGTAAATGTTCTGATTTTAATACATTAGCTTGCGGCCCACGGCTGGTAGAAAAGAAATTAACGCTGACTCTCTTTGACTGTGGAATGAATTGGACTTTCCAGGGCAAGAAAATTAATTATAAATGCTTTCTGTTTAAGGTTGCCAGAATTTTTTTTATGATTAATGATGTAATTATTAGATGTCAAGTATACAAATGGTCATGCATTGACATTTCAGCTTATTAATTCCAACATCCACCGTTGTGTATAACATATTCATCACAGTTAATTGCTCGGCGGGGGGCGGGGAACATCATTGTTCTCATGGTTCGCCCTGTGATTTTCAGGCCGTAAATTTCCAACGACACAGAATGCTCATGCACCAAATTCCCGATGACAACCTCATGTTTCATTCGGAGCCAAGACCGAAATAAACAAGAAAGAAGGTATGCAAAGCAGTCTGAGGCTACAGACGTGGGACCAACTTTCACAGAACTGGGACTTGGGTGGGACTTGCGCACAGCCTGCCCCGCCCGTGTGTCTTCTCTCTTCTTCCTGATTTTGGGTGGGTGAGGTCGGCTCCCAGGGCCCTGCCACTCACTCCCAGGATCCCGGGATGCCTTCCCCGAAGCTGCCCTCCCTCACTGGTCATGGTCCCCATTCTTCATGGCTTAAACATGGTTACGTAGCTTCAGAAGAATCCGGAGCCTCTTGTTTCTGACAATGGATAGGATTGTAACTGATGACTTATAATATTTTTTTATTCAGCAATGCTTTCCCAGAAGACTGTGTTTTACTCATCCACCAGGGAGGGTCTGTTTGATGGGAGGACGGGGCCAGCAGCCGGGGGAGGCGGGTGACTGAGCTCTGGAAGGCAGGAAGGGCTCTCCCCGGAGCGAGAACAAGCTTTGCTAACACCTTGGTTTTAGTCCAAGACCCGTTTCAGACTTCTGACGCCCTAGACTGTGAAGTCATCTGTTCGCGCTGCTGGGAGCCACTACGTTTGTGGTCATTTGTTACAACAACCATGAGAGATGAACAACCGCTCTAATACATCTGGAACACTGATACCCAACTTTAGGGTGAAGTCTATTATTTACTTTGTCAACACTCTTTCAAGGCACCGGTGTACCTAGACCCTCCTTGCAATGGCTCTGGGGCACGTCTGGACCCAGGATCCAGGGTCGGTTCCCTGTGAGCAGCCGTAAGAAGCATGGGTCTCATACTCCACCCCAGGCAGCCCCTTCTGGGTGAGCAAGGTGACGCCTCTCAGCCTCCGCCGTCAGAGACCCATGTCCTTCCCCTGCCCCCTTATCTTCCATCTGTGTGGGGCAGCAATGTAAGACGGACCCCAAGGGGCCCACCATGCAGGATATACACCCTCGGCGGACCCTTCCCCTGGAGGGTGGGCAGGGACAGAGAGCACAGCAGAGCCATCAGTCCACAGATGAGGTCCCCGGTCAGCCGCCTTGGACTTAACCTGCAGGGACATCGTCTGAGCTGGCCGGACCCACTCGGGGGAGCCGTTAGAAGGGACGGGAGCAGCAGCAGAGACTGCCCATGGGCGCACCATGGCCAGCAACACAGGGCAGCCTCCGGAACGTGAGCGCGGCCTGGGCAGAAGGCCCGCGGGCGGACAGCGACCTGCTGCACCCAGCTGCCCGGACGTGGAGACTGCCGACAGCCTCCCGGGCCGCAAGGAGGCCCGCGGGCATGAGGACGGAGAAGCAGCCGCGTCATCCCCAGGGCCCCTCCCCGGGGAGAGGTCTACACACTGCGCAAACGTCATCCGTGCGGGCGGAACGACCACGAAGCTCACGGTCACTGCTGTTGCGCCCAGAGGAAATAAGTCCCACCGTGCAAAAGCGTTCTTCGAGTGGCTCTCACGGAACACGCACAACTGAGTTACGTTCTCAGCGCTTTGGAACGCGAAGAATGCTGGGGAACAGCAGGAAAGTGTCCGCATGGGGACAGGAGCTGGGTCGGAGCCGGGGGCGGGGTGGCGACGTTTCTTTTTCTCCAGCATTAACTTCCCCGGTAATGTCCCCACACAGGTGGCTTGGCACGTGCTCACGGGAACGCGGGACCGGCCCGGGCCGCCAGGGCAGACACCAAGGACGCTCTAGACTGCCGCTGCCCGCTGCGGCCCCCCAAGCTGTCACTGCCCGTGGCCTCGGTGGCCTTGTCCCTCACGGGACCTGTGCACGATGAAGAAGGACTCGCAGAATCATCTGTCCTTGCGGAAAGGTAGCTTTTGTCTCACCAGACAGCTCTGAAAATCCATGACCCGTTGAAGGAGGTGGGACTCGGACTCAGAACTGCCTGGGGGTTCGCACCGCGGTGTCCAAGTTCATGTGTGCACCGCGCACGGCCAGTGGTTTACTCTCTTCTCCCGTGGTTGCCATGATATATGAAGATATCAGGGAAGCTCCTATGATTTGGGCCCTTGCACACAGCTTTTCCAAAAAGAACCCTAAATGTCCAATAAATGTTTATGCACATGCTCTGGAAAAATGGCACTGAATACAATGGTTTGTGATACGATACCATTTATGGACACCCAAAATGCCCCTTCCAGCATTCAGGTGATTTATCAGCCTGGAAGGGCATGAGCAAGTCATCCGTCTGTGAGCGGCCTAGGGTGGAAGGGACCGGGCAGCCCTTGCCCTTCTCAGGTTCCAGAGAAAAGCACAGATTTCCCCACAGCAAAGGCGCTTTTTTCCACCTCATTAGCAAACCCCGCTGACTCTGACTTTTTCAGAGTGAGAGCCAAAGAGCGGGAGAGATTGGGAGGCAGTCGAGACTGCTCACTCAGACTGCAAATCCTGCCCTGACCGATGTGGCTCAGTGGATGGGGCGCCGGCCTGCGAACCAAAGGGTCACTGGTTTGATTCCCGGTCAGGGCACGTGCCTGGTTGCAGGTGTCAAGAGGCAACCGGTCGATGTACCTCTCACGCATTGATGTTTCTCTCCCTTCCCATCGCTCTAAAAATAAATTAATTAATCTTTTTAGAAGAAAGAACCACAAATTCTGAAAGGACAGTTTCCTCTTGGGCTGGAACGCGCCCTTCCTCCTCACAGCTACGACACACTAATGAAGTCAACACCATTCACGAGCACATTTCTACATTTTTTTTCCCCCAAATTAAGTTCTTACAAGTGATTTAAAGACTAATCGGCTTCTAGGTAAGGCTGCCTGAGCACCCGTTTCCCAGCCAGTTACCAGTCAAAGCTTGTTTGGAGGCTGGTGTCTCCTGTTCAAGCTGCCGTGGAAGAAGCTTGGGAGAGGACGTCTGGCCTCTTCCCTTGCCGCTGTCAAGGGCATTATATGTCCGTCGGAATGGAAAACACACAAAAGGCGCGTGGCCTCATCTGCGTGAGTCACAACCATATTGCACATTTTCACTATTTTATTTTATTTTATTCTATTCTATTCTGTTCTGTTCTATTCTATTCTATTCTATTCGGTTCTCCCTCCCAATAATACACCAGATGGTAAATCCCAGGAATCACGTCACAGGTTTGGCAAACATTCAAAGAGGAAAATGATCTCGACAGCTATGCCGGAAGCAAAGCGTGGAGCAAAGGTGGTAGGGGGCCGCGCTTGGGGCGGACGGAACGGGGGTGAGCACGGCAGGGACATGCTTTACCGCTCCGTGCCAGTGGGTCTCACATGTGTAGCTGACAAGTCTTTAAAGCAGATATGCAGGAAGACATGATTCACAGGAAATCAGAACCCACCAGGAGCAAGCCCCAGGGAGTCTTTGATTGTTTAAAATCCATTCCATCCCTGCCACAAGCCCAATCCCAGCCCACTCAGAAGACGTGAGGACATAGAAACACCATCATCCGATCTGAGTGAAGGCCACAGCATGACATTCCAGACTCCAGGCAAACATCCCAGCTTCCACGGAGGGGATGAGGGAACGTTTCAAGAAGCTCTATGTGTTTGGCATCACACAAATCCCTGGTGACATTTTAAATAAACAATGCAAATGTGCTATCAAGTCCTTGATTGCTATGTTACCAGAAAGAGCCTAGTACAACGATCCATCTGTCCGACCATATATTCAATGTAATACGATTGTGGGGGCTGGTAGGTGGGAAATCTGTAGAGCCAGCTGGCAGACTGGGGACACGGGGAAGGATCTATGCTGCAGCCTTGAGTCCTGAGCCCAAAGGCGAGTTCCCACATCTCCGTCTGGAGGCAGAATTCCTACTCCTCTGAGGAACCCCAGTCTTTGCTTTTAGGGCCGCCAACGGATTAGGTAAGACCCACACACGTGATGGAGGGCAGTGTGCTTTCCTTACGGTCAAGTGATGCGTCACGTGAATCACAAGTGAAAAAGGCCTCCGCGGCGACATCAAGATTGGTGTCTGACCGAACAATTGGTCACCAGGGCGTAGCCAAGCAAACGCATGAAAGCAACCAGGGGAAAGGTGCGGGGTCAGCAGGCCCACCCCTGACGAAGGCGTGTTAGATGACAGGACCTGTGTTGGGGGGGCTGCATGGTCCTCCGCGCCAGGGGCTCGTCATGCAACAAGACTCAGCAGGGCGGTGACGTAAACCAGGCCCGGCACTAGGCTTCACGCCAGTGAGCAATACAGAAAGGGACCTTCCCCTCACGCAGGCGACAGTCCAGACAAGGGGTCAACAAACTACAAATGAAGTTTGATTGAAACACACCACGCCCACTCGCGTGCAGAGCATCCACGGCTACTTTTGCACCTCCATGACGGAGCTGACCACAGCGCGCACACGTCTGAACGAGGACTCTCGGGCCCCTCGTGGTAACAGCGCCGACCCTTCAGGAAGCTGTTCGGTGGCGCTGTGGCCAGACACCAAAGCCACCGTGCCGCTGTCCAAGAATAAGGAGAGACAAGATGGACACGGACCGTTGCCAATGGCAAGAGTGGGAGCTTCTGGCAGCCAGGGTATATTTATGACAGGAACGAAGGGGTGGGATTTCAGACAGTGCCTGCGCTGTTGGAATCAAGAGGGCATGGCTTCCGTGAAAGTCCACAAACGGAGAACGAGTGACAATAAAAACGTCCCAGAGTGAAGTGCAGATGCCACCGGAGATGAAAACGGCACTTGGGGATACGGTCCAGCTTGTCTCCCGCGGGGCTGAAATCCCAAAAGCAGAATCAAAAGCTACGCGGCATAGCTGGTCTAGACAAAAGCTCAGCCAGGGAAGAGGAACGTGGACAAGAGACAATCTAAGAGTTCAGAGAAAAAGAACAAAGAAATAAAAAGTATATGAAAAGCACAGAGCATAAGAGCAGACATTTGGTGAAAGGAGATTCTTCTCCAGGAAGCCAGCAGAAACATTGAGAAAGAAGTCATTACAACAGCTTCTATTGAGTAACTAGTATGTTCTACATGCTTTGAAAAACTGTCTCCATTTAGTATCCCTTTTAACCCTTACAACCACCCTTTGAGACACAAAGTAATATCCCTGTTTTTTCAAATGAAAAGTGTAAGCATCATGGGAAGCATGTGAGTCACCCAGAGGTAGCTAGGGAATGGATAAACCAGGGCTGACTAACTGTAATACCTGGTATTCTCTATGCACAGAGAAGCAAACCAGGATCAGTGTGCCGAGAAAAACAGAAATAAAAAAAAAAACACGGTCCAACACCATAAATCAAAATGGTGGACCCTCTCTCACCGTGTCCCAAAGTAATGAAGAGAAATTCACGTGTCCGAGCGTTTTGTCATGTTTACGCCAAACAAAGAACCTATGTAGACACGCGGGCAGAAGACTTCGATCGCCTGAGTCCCGATAATGCAGCAAAGCAGCGGGTGCCGTTTCAGGCTGCACCCATGGCCCTGTGCTGTTTGGCAGAAAGAAAGGCAATGCTATTCGGTGCCTGACAGGCTGCAGCCGGCACAGGCTCGCGTTCCGGGAGCCATTTTTAAGGACTTTGGTGAAACGAGCCTTCAAGTACAAGACAAAGAGCTGAGCGCAAGGGCATGAGGCGCTCAGAGGGAGGGGCCAGGCCCAGGCTGACTCACACCCATAAAGGTGGCAGCCGTGGGTGCTAAGCTGTGCCTTCAGAGGTCCACCTTCTGGGAACTCACTCTTCCAATGAACTTGGACTTGGCTATTCGGCAACAGAGCCAAGTGCAAGGCTTCTACTCTGCTATGCAAACATTATTCAGATGACTTCCTGGACAAGGAGAACAGGTTTTGCTAGAAATATTAGAGAAAATACCATTTCATGTTTCGTTTGTCTTCAATTCACAGTTCTGTGGCGTATAGAGTAGCTGAACTTATTTCAGTCGTTATTGTCTCCGGGGAATTATTATTTTACGGGCTTGGCAGAAAACAAAGACCACAGACTAAAGATAACTCTCTAAATCCACTCTGAATTCTTGTGGAAGGGTTCTGCTGGCTGACAACAGCTGAGTAAGCTCAACCCAATAAAAATGAGCTTTTAAGAGGATAAGAGTAGCCAAAGCAACCCAGAAATATGCAAGACGCTGTTTCATAATGTGCGCTGCTGTTGAATTAGAAATATAGGATAATAAATGGAGACATATGGAGTCGTCAAATGGGTTACATTATGCTATCGCTCAGAATATGCTGAAGTAATAAGTGTTTGGTGAATACCCGTGAATGCCAATGATCATTCATTCCTAATCCCGCGCCATCAAATTAAAAAGACATATGTGTGCGTTCTATTCTGCGCTTGTTCCTGTCATCTTCGTAAAATACTTCGTGGCTTCATAACTCATTAATGATTGAAGGCCACTTGGAAAGAGAAATTGCAACCGAAATACCAGCGACTAAAGTTGATACGGGGTGACATTCTGCTGTGTTCTCAGGTTGTCTATAAAACTTTGATTACTGGTAAATATTTGATACCCTTTCTCAGATCTCTTTTCAAGCCCCAACTAGTTTCCTGTGGCCATTTAACTCTTCACATTCTAATTTTGAAAAAGAAACTCAACTCCACGTAGCTGTTAGTGTTCAAGCTTCTTGTTTTAATAGAGGAAACTGATGGGAAAATGCTCTAAAAAGTTCTAGATGTTCATGTGGTGCAATCGCTTGCATCCTGTCCAAGAACTTTGACTCTTAGGGAAAAGAGCGTGAATTTCTTCACGAACGGCATGTTTCCCTCTGAAGCATGGGAGGCCAAACTTCCACATATTCGTATAGGACCCCGTTCGTGAAGAGCTTTCCTATTCTCTCTCAACTTTTATAAAAGTCCTATGAGGTCACTATTCGTCATTCCCTTCTTACACGTGAAAAAATTGAGGTTTGGACATTTACTAACGTTTTCCAAGTCTAAGAGCTTTCAAATGGCTTCCACATCTTCCAAATAATGGCCGGGTTCCCCCGCCGAGCCCATCGCCCCGCTGGCTGACGCTGTTACTGAAGAAAAGACGCGGGAGACAGGACCCAATGCCAGTGATGACTCCATTTCTGCCCAAAGGTAAACAGCGGTGGCACTGAAGTTGACTTATGGAATCTGAAACAGTTTTTCTGGACTTTTGTTAGAAGCCTCCCTTTTCCCTGTAGGCTTCAGAAGGGCACCGGGTAGTCTTCGGATGTGGGGCCCCCGCCCTAAATGCTCACATTGCCACTCCCCCCACCCAGAAGCGGGCACGTGTCTCGTGTGAAACACGTGTGGGGTAATACCCCTGCGGCCGAAGGTGCACTTGAATGTCTAGTTGCAGGATGTGTTCATCATTAGTGCCCGCCCTCCTTTGAACTTGAGCCATACAACGCTAAACCAATCTATTGAATCCATTTAGCTTAACAACGGGCCAGAGGAATTAAAGAGCATCGACCTGCTGGACCATCTTCTTTACTAAGTTACCACCTGAGTTGTCCTGTCATGAAGCAGCCTGTTGGTTTAGTCCCGCCCTTTGGCTCCCGGGAACGACGCAGACATGAGTCCCCGGTCTGCAGACAAGGATTTACTCCACCAGGCCAGCAGTTTTAGTGCTCGGGCAGGAGAAGCACAATCTGTCCTCCTTTAATGCGCTGAGAAAACTGTGAGCCAAGGCGTTCATCCCCAAGCCTGAAAATCATCACCGGAAATTGAGAAAAACCGGCCGCACCGAATTTGCGTCTACGACACGCAACCAGTGCCAGGCACAAAACCTCTTGGAATGATGGGGAAAGTAAATCCACCCAATCAATGGAATTCAGAGCTAAGACTCCAGCCACTAAGTGGCATAATTGCTGTAATTAGTCAAATGGTGTAATTACAGTAAACGCATGGTAAGTTGCCTCTGAAGCATGTAATTGCAGAGCATAATGGCGTTATTACGGCTTCTTAGGATATGATATGGATATAGAATAAATGCCCGTAACAATATTAAGACTTTTTCATTTATAGATTTTCTTACTACTTGATTTGGCCTTCTTAAAATGTCTAGGTTTATACCTAAGCCGCACAGGAAATCAAAGCCTTTTAACAATGAAGGGAAAAGTGACTATTCTCCAACATGACACGTTGGTGAGCAGGTAGCTATTTCCAAAGAGATAAAAGATGTGAAGTTGGGGGGAAAGTCGGTCACTAGGATATAACCCAACGTGAAAGCTAATGGCTGCAAATGTAAGAAAACACACGCACATCTATGAATGTTTCACCTACGTTCCATTTTTCGGGAATTTAGATGTGAACCCTCAGCTGACAGCGAAGCTCCCTAGGAAAATGAGAACATCATGCTGTTGCTATTGTCTCTGACGCGCCCTTCCCACAATGCTCTCTAAGGCACTTGCTCGTGTGTTCTGAATGTGTCCAAATTGTGTGCCCTATACCCATAACACTGATGATTATGAGTTATCTTGAGTATTTTTCGATGTAGATTTTGTACAACTATGAATTTCTTATGTCACAGAATTCAAGAATTGGAACCATTCTTTGAGCATTCAGAGACCCATAGTTCAAGGGTTCTCAAACTCACATCACGGGCAGGCACTGTGTACATCAGTGCAACTATATTTCACCTGGAAAGGGGTCGTCATCAAAGCCTTCCGTGGATCTGTGAGGCTGAAATGCCAACCGGGGAGAGGACGTCATCCATCTCCAGGTGGGCTGGAATCTTCTCAACAAACGCCCATCAGACCCTTACTCGGCTTGGACTTCAACCTTTGCAGAACGGAGGCGCTGAGTAATCTCTGAAAGCGATGATTTCATTACCCATAAAACAGTCCCGTTGTTAGAAACTTGTACCCACACATCGACCCTAACTCTTCCTCGGCATACATGCTAGCTACCTTGTTGTCTTGGTCTCCATTGCAGAGAAAAGCTCTCAAAAGCGTCTGAAGATGGCTTGAACAGCCAATGGTTCCTTCCGTGGAATAAGGGCCCCTGTTCACGGAGACCCCTCGTTGCTCCCTCTGGGGTGGCTCACCAACCCCCCAAGGCTCCGTGCAGAGTGGGACGCAATGACCCCAGCCAGGGCCTGACAAACATTCCCTGGGAAGAGAGAGTGTTTCTGCCTCTGCAAGCCCACGGTCTCTCCCAGAGCCGCCCAACGCTGCCGTTGCTGAGCACAAGGAGACAGACACAGGCTGTACGTGAGTGAGGGTGCTGGTGTCCTCATGAAACCATGTTTTCAAAAAACCTGGGTCGGGCTAGAGCAGCTGTGGGCGGTTTGCTGTTCACGCATCTACGCGACTCAGAAGCAGCAAAGAGGCCCGTAACTCACTGCCCTTCTCTGCCTACTGAACTTTCCCGAGTCCACCTGAACTATTTTTCAAAACCCAATGAAGCGCACTCCCGTGTATATGGAGGACGCAGTTCATAGAGCCCCCTGGACAAGCCTAGTCTAATGGAACTTCCTGTGAGAATGGAAAATGCCTTGTGCGGCCAGTCCAGGACAGCAGAGGCGGCTGCCGAGCACCTGAAACGTGCCTGGTGGGTCTTAAGGATGGAGTTTTTATTTAATTTACTTTAAATCAATTTGAGTTTAAGTTGTATAGCCCTACGAGTGGCTGTCACGTGGGAGCACACAGCCCTGGACATCGTTTTCCTGCGCAGACTGATCTTCAACACGACTGTACTCATTCATCAGACTTACACACGCAGCGGTTCGTGATCGGCTACGCAAATAGATAGCTTTGGGCATCACAGAAGTTCCATAAATATTAATGATGATCAGCAAATTGAATCATTACAGATAATAAGATCACATGACCTACTCTGAGCCCCAAAGAGAATCAGTCTTGCCTTTATTGACAAAGGTTCTCCTTGGGACTGGGAGTCACGATGTCGGAATAATAGAGGCTTTCATGATCTTAAATTATTTTAATGGCTTTCACACTTTAGATATTTATCTGAAGTTAATTTAAGCTTTTCCTAGCTGACATTCCCCTGCCATGAATATTGATGGGTTTTACTCTAGTGTGAATTTCCAAGTGTCTTCTTTTTTTTTTTTTTTTTTTTTGTCTCTACCCTGAAGATCCAGATTTTACCATGCGTTGTTTACTGCTTAATTTCGTTCATACTCTAGAGACAGGGGGAAGGTTGTATTATCCTAATGCTCACGGTGAAAAAGAACCCACCAGAACAGTAAACAAGAAGAGAGCAGCTTCCTGCACGGAAGGCAGCAAACGCACGCACGGAGAACCCAACGAAGACCAGAACGCGCTGCCCTGAGAAGCTACGGAACTCTTATGCATTCCTGGCGGGAGTGAAAACAACTTAGAAAAGGACTTGGCATTACCTAGCAAATTTAAACTCACGTGTACTTACATCCTAGCCACACTGCTCCTAAGTGTCATAGCCCACGCATCAGGCAGGAGAGCGGTAAAAACTCAAACGGCTGCCCACTCCCCCAGGGAGCTCTTCAAAACACAGAGCACTGGGTTACATTTCCAGTATGGATGCAAGTGGGGACTTTTTCAATGGTTTCCGTTATAAATACCACTCCAGTAGTCCCTCACTATATCGGGGTTCACTTATCGCAGCCTCACTGTACCGCAGGATTTTTTAAAATATTATATTTAATTATTGATTGCGGATTTTTCACTATATCGCAGGATTTTGCGGTACTGTATATGTATGTTGTTAAAGTGACGTAGGTTTAAGAGTGTAGAATAAATGTAAGGTTCCCACTTCGCGGGAGGGTCTGGAACGTAATACCCGCGATAAGTGAGGGGATACTGTCCTGCCAGGGTGACAGGTGCCAGTGATTCGGGGTTCTGCTGGCCCTCCGTCACACTGATGGGGTTTGCAACGTTTGCCTCGGTGACTGCCCTCTCCCACTCTCTGCTATTTCCCTACACGTCATGTCGCACGAGCCCGTCATTGTTCCTGAGCTGCGTTTGTCACTGGGGCCACCCCGGTCCGAATAACAGCACCATCCAAAGCTGAAGCCTCTCCTATGGGGACAGAGCTCAGCAGTACATCGCTGTTTTTCTCGGCCACCGAAAACATACTACATATGTGGGTTCATAGGACAACATACCTAAATATGTGTTCTTTAAAAGAAGCCCGCAGTACTGAACATGTCTCAGCTAGAAAACAGGGTGAGTCTTGGCAACACCAGTGAAGACAAGTTTATTCCCCTTTCCCGGTACGACTCAGATGTCCTAACCGAGCAAATATCCGTGGGGTGGCTGATGGCTGGTCACTAAGGAAAGGCAGACAGTGGCGGTCCAGGACAGAGAGCACGGGGTCAAGGTACCATCCGTATATCCATTGACAGTGCGTTCAGTGGTGATCAACCTGTGTTTTCTCTGCGATTTCTTCTCTGCTTCCTACACTAGATGTCTCCGTGCAGCTCATTTTGAAAGAGCCTAAGGAAACTCCTCATGGCGAAATGGCAACAGTGAAAAATCATGATGGACGCCTCCCGTGGCAGCACCCAAAATGCATGCAGGCATCCAGCTCAGCCGGGTGACGCCCGGCAAGGAAACAGCTCATTTCCTATACGTGACTTACCATTCGCGGAGCCCCCCGCAATGCTCAGCAGGTTTAGGGACAACTTGAAGATGTTTCCTGTCATCTCCCCATTTGCATACCTGTCAACCTGATAAAACGTGAGAATTTGGGAAATGCAAATCGCCTACTCGTGAAATTGAACGACGTGCACAGATGCCCTATATTAAAACGCCGCAAAAATATGCCATCCCCGGGATGATTATAAAAAAGTGCACGCCCCCCCCCCCCCAGGAAGATGATGTAGCTGAGACAGAGGAAGGACCCAACCCCACGTCCTTTGCTTTTCTTGCCCCCCGCTTCCGCGGTGTCACAGACCCTAAGGTTGGAAATGGGTGTAATATGCTCTCGTCAGGGAGGGTGGCTAACGGTCCCCGGTTCCCCAGGACAGAAGGCTTTAGAGACCAGGATGAGGTGGCTGACCTACTAGCCGTGGGCGCCACGGATGTTCGTTTGTTTGCATGATCACAGAGCAACTGCCGCTGTCTAAGGGTTCTTCTCTACACAGCGCACGGGGCCTCGCGTTCTTCCCCTTCAGAACCCAGCACAAACAATATTACTCAGCCGACAAGGCTTTTTAAATTCCCTCGGAGTGACAGCTTTGAGTTGTTGGCTGGCACTCAGAAGGAAAAATGTTTTCCAGGACGCCTTCCAGAAGCAGAACTGCTTGGCCACGTCCAAATTTTAACGGGAGTAACTACAGAAATGGCATGATTTGAATAATCTCAAAAGAGCGCACTGGGAGAAATTTCCAGACACTTTGCAAAGGTAACTGTGCTGCTACCGTGGCAAACAAAGAGTGTTCCTGTTCTAGGTGAAAAGTTTAGCTTTTTTCTAAAAAAAAATGGTAAGGATGGATGTGATGCATGACTCTAAGGTGACCATTACACGGTGGACAAGACCACTGAGTCACAGGTACGGCTGTGATGTGCATCCAGAAAAATATTAGATTGTCCATCTCTGAGAAAGTGCAAGTCAACAAAGTGTTTTATTATTGCAATAGGAGGTGATGATGATGGTGGTGGTGATGATCATGAGGATGGTGATCGTGATGTGTGATGGTAATGATTTCTCAAGGGGAGAAATTCAAAATAACGAGGGGCTAAGCAATTCTGCATATAGACATAGGACCCCTGCCACTGTGAGCTGAGAGGTGGTCTCGGGGAGACCACAGGGAGCGTGACCGTGGGGAACTGAGGATTTCCTGCTCTCGCTGGGGAAGAGGGGAAGGCACCCCAGTTCCTAGTGGGGGCAGGAAATGGGGCCCTAGAAATGGTAGCAGGCCAGAAGCGGGAGGGAGAGGAGGAGAGGGGAGGACACCGGGAGGCATGAGCCCTGCTAGAGGCCCTGGTTTGCGGCATGACAGTCCCCTCAGGCCAGCCCCACAGCTTCAGGGCAAGCTCGCGCAGGTCCTGGGTGAGGACACACAGGTGGCAGCTCCCATGCAGGTGTGGGTGCAGTCACACGTGTTGATGTAGAAGGAGGCGGTCCGGGCGCAGGTGAGGGTATGGAGACAATGACAAGCAGGCGTGTCCCTGTCGGCACAGTTACAGGTGTGCCTGCAACTTTAGATATGGGGATAGGGGTCAAGGGATGTGTCATTGAAGTGCTAGTCATGGCCATAGACCCAGACAAAGGAGAAGAGTCTTAGGAGTAGCTGTGCAGACAGAAGGAGGCACACATGCAGGCCCCCAGACACACGGTGTAGACGTAAGTGAAGAAACGGAGCATCGGGGCCGGTGCTCCTGGGTTCTTCCCACGTAGAGTGGCAAACATCTTGAATCAAACGTCCACACTTTCCTCATGAGCTCAGTGCTGTCTCGCTGAGGAGACCCAAAGCTGGGGGCCTCGGAAACTCGGTCGTACCATTCCCTGAACCCACCAAAAGGAAGGGGTGAGAAAGGAAAAGAGGCGCGCGGGTCTGCTCACCACCCATGCGCCTCGTCAGCAGACACACTCGTGTCCACAGACCGGACAGACACGCTGACTGCACAGAACAGCCTCTGCACCGAACGAGCGTTTGCGGTCCCGGTCCCGCCAGCTCTGATGAGTCCCGATCGTCTTCAGGTGCGAAAGTGTGTCCCGTATGCACTTCCCAAGACTGTTTCCATGGAAGTCATTTCAAAGCACGTTACAAATCAGGTGGCCATGGAAACCGGCCATCATAACACAATACCCGTGTTTATACACTATCTGAGTAAGGAGTTTTAGAATGCCCTTGGCCTATTAAATGATTTCATAATGACTTGTCACGTTCATTGTGTGTTCACTTCCAAAGCACATTGTGAATCCCCTGAGTACATGTAAGGCAGCGGTGAAGCCTAACACCACACTATAAAATACCGTCTGTGGCTACATGTCTAGGTTACACCGGCTGTCAGTGTAAATAGACTTAGAGAAGTATTGATGCAAGCATCCATTTTACACCCTAAAATATATAAATAACTTACATTTCGAGTATACAGTATACAATTCTTCACTGACGCTTATTTTGCTTGAAAACGAATCACGGTAACCTTTGTAAATCACATCTACGAATTCACTGGCCCGGGTTCCCCCAGTTAACTCCAATACACTTCAGTGGGGCACAACTGGTATTTTTAGAAGTGGGTGCTATATTTAAAGAACTGAAATTCACTCATGAAAAACTTATTTTCTTCGTGCTCTGCAAAGAAGGCTCCTTTCTCCTGATGGCACGTGTGGACGCCCAGATTTGGGCCCTCTGGGGAAGGCAGGGAGCATCCTGGTGCTGGGTCCGAGTACAGGGTCAGGGTATATTGCCAAGAGATGTCAAAGTCAAGCTGACACAGCAGGAATGACCCAGCAAACGAAAGCAACCAAGGCTGAAACCCGCAGGTAAAATAAAGCCCTGCGCCCGAGGTGAAGTCCACGCAAACAGTAGACAGGAGTGGGACCTCAGTCAATTTATCCAATGCAGGATAAACTGTGGAATAAGGACGGGGATTTGGAACCCAGCGAAGGCAGGCCTGCTGAGCCGGCTACATGGGAAGCAACCGGAGCTGCACCTCTTCGGCCAACCTCAGAGAAGGGTGCCAAATGCAGGTCTGGCACTCTCTCACCCGAGGAGCAAGGAAGCTGGGGGATTTTATGCCAGCTCGCACGTGCCACTCGTGGAAGACGCTTCCCCAGCACACAGTCACGGCAGCCCGCTGCGGTCCTGCACGGCCCTGGCGCCGTACGCGGTGAAGGCCCCCAGGACGTGGGTCAGGCACACCCACCGTCTGCTGCAGGCCGTGATCCTACTCCACAAGCCCCCGATGGACAAAGGACGGCTCCCGTGGAAGGGCAAGCGTTTTCAGAAACAGGTTTGAGTCCAGAAGGCTGGGGTAACTTCTCTAACAGAGCAGAGAGACATCTAGGCAGCTGGAACACACAAGGAATGTGCCCGGGACCTCCAAACCCACATGCACGCGGGGAGTGAGTAGGGGGGCACGGGGGGCAGCTGGCCTGGGCGTAGCTGGGCTGAAGAGGACCCACTGGGCCCCTTTCACACCCGTGTGGCTGAAACAGTCCTGCTGTTGGTGGGCTGGGTTCCACTCGTCACTTGCTGTTGGTTCTCCAGTCACGACGTAGGAAAGTCTGCATTTTCTAGCAGGTCATCCCAATTCATTTTTACTGATACATTTTTGGTATAGCCTCTTATTAAAGAAACATTATCAGCCTTTTACAGTTGAGGTCGTGGTGTGTAATGGCTGCAAACACAGTCTTTGTTGCTCAGTGGCCCACGGACTGAGGACCTAGGGAATCACCCAGAAAAATCCGGTTTGGTGCAAACAGGATAGCATCTCTCAGAAATACCTCCTCCAGAAGGGAAAAGGATTCATTTCTCCCAGGTACCAAGCAATCTGTGCCCCGTTAGATCTCGAATGCTTCCTGGCCTAGGTCATGGGACGCACCCAACGAAAACAAACACCATTCAGGAGCAGCGGAAGAGTCCCCATCGCCTTCACTGGGGGCTCACTCGGCGGCAGTCGGATTTGACATGAACATCTTAACAGCTCCCACGGACTCACGCAGGAGCCCAGCTTCACAGATGGAAAAGGTGGTAATGAGAAAAACGGAGGTGATTCATAAATGCGATTGAAATGCAATGCCCTTCCCGTACTCCCTGCGTCATTAAGGTAATTAAGGAACACCCAGCTGTGATGAGAGATGTCAGAGAAGAGACCAAAATACAATTAGCTATCATCTTCGTAAAAAAAGAGAGAAAGAAAGAAAGAAAGAAAGGAAGAAAGAAAGGAAGGAAGGAAGGAAGGAAGGAAGGAAGGAAGGAAGGAAGGAAGGAAGGAAGAAGAAAGAAAGAAAGAAAGAAAGAAAGAAAGAAAGAAAGAAAGAAAGAAAGAAAGAAAGAAAGAAAGAAAGAAAGAAAGAAAGAAAGAAAGAAAGAAGGAAGGAAAGAACTACAGCATCCGATATGTTCTGCAGGGGACAGAGTGCATTTTAGAAATTGCATTTTAAGTAAAATAGGGGTTTTTTTCTGACTGGAGAAAGTCTACCTCGGGCAGCAGCAGAGTGAACACCCAGGACCAGAAAACACAATCCCTGGGGAATGAAAAGCAGCTCCCAAAGATCTGTGTTTTGCATCCTTAGACAGTCTGCATTCCCGTCGGATGCTCCCCGTAGTGTGTATGGCGCCTCAGAAAACTGCCTCAAAGGTGCTTGGTCCCTCCAAGTCCCTCTTGGGAAAAGAGGGCAGACGAGGAGGAGGTTGTCCCTAAAAGGCCTCTGCCCGTTCCTCTGGCACCAAAACCAGCCACGCTGTGCAGAACGCTGGGCAGAAAGCCCATCCGCACCCAGGGTCAGCCATCAGGTTTCCCGAAGCGGACGGACCGGGGCCTCTCCGGCCGGAACTCCAGCAGTAGTTAACGCAATCTCCCCTTCTGACGTCCGCAAGCGTCCGTCCCCACTGTCTTCGTGAACACGTACCCGCTGTCCAACCTCGAAGCTGGACGTTCCCTGAGGGCCGAGATCCAGCTGTTTGTCCATCTTCACGACCCCACACACGCAGCGTGCCGGCCCTTCCGTAGAAGCTTGTGGAATTCACCTTGCGATGCGTCACTGAAGAACACATCTTGAAAAACAATTGCTTGGATGTGGGGAGCTCACCAATTTTAGGAAGCACACACGAGTGAACGTCTCGTTGGGCGTCTTACTTTGAAACAACTGTCAAGGTATCCATCGCAGAGCTGCAGACGCACACGCCATGGGTGGCAGAATCTTTTGTTGCTCCCAAGCCCCCTTTCTCAGGGTCACAGGCAGGAGGGAGAGCCAGGCTCCCAGAAACACTGTGTCCACATTACCAGGCTAGATGGTTGGCGAAGGAAGGTCGTTCTTCTAGACTTTCTAACCTGTCTTCTGAAAAGAAATGACCGTTCCATTTTTACTCCTTTCATTCTGGCGTATCTTCTCCTTTGAAAAATAATTTCGTGGTACTTTTCCCCTTTTATCTGCCTGCCCACATTCCGTTTCTCCCTTCTACTGAGATGTGAGGTGTTTCCTCTTCTGCCATCTTCTGCAGTTTGGTGGCTGCTTTTTCTGGTATGGTTACCCTTTTTTTTAGAGCCCGCCTCACCTGGCTTCATCCTGTGGAGTCCTCTTTTCCTTTCTAGATTGGTCGTGTTGACTGGAATGTATCACGGTCACTTAAATACCTGTGTCATGTGCACAGAGTGAGCGTGAGTGGGGGAGCTGGGATCCCGGGATCGACAGCCCGTATCATGAGTCTCCCCTGCGGTGACCCACGCAGAGAAGACTGCGCTGATTCTAACAGATGTGGCGCAGCTGCACACCAAGGGGCTGGGGGCCAATGAGGCACCGGCTGCCAGTGAAATAGACAAACTACTCCTCGCCAGTCCCGGCTCCGTTTCGATTTCATGCATTCGGAATTCAAAGCGAGAGACTGCAAAATACTCCCATCGAATGGGAGCCCCTCGTTTCAAATCCTAAAAAGTCATCTTCCGTGGTGAGACCCTGCACACCGCGCCGGGTCAGCGCTGAACGCGACGTTGGTATGTTCCGAGCAAATTCCTGTGCAAATCAAATGTGTATCCACCTCCATCTGCACGGAGCCAGGCGTGTCAGTTTATGAACGGGTCACGAGCCAGAACACCGGACTGGATCCAATTCCAAAATGTCAGTTTAAACTTACAATGGCTGATTTGATGTGTCAACGTAGAGCACAGGAGGCCCAAACAGTGGGTCTGACATCACTCTGGGCGTTTCTGTGAACCCGTTTGGAATGAGATTCACATGGTGATAGACTGCAGCACGCAGGCCGCCTCCAGCGCGCGGGTGGGCCTCGTCCAGTCAGCGAAAGGCCTGGATACAACAAAAAGGCTGATGTTCCCAGGAGGTCAACTGTTTTCCAACCCCCAGGCCTCTCCCCGGGCCTCAAATGAAAGCAATGGCCCTCCTGGGTTTCAGGCTTTTGGACTGAGAACTAATCTCCCGGTTCTCCTGAGTCTCCGCTTGTATATGACCCGTGGATCTCGGGAGTTACCGGTCCTCATAGGCACGTGCGCCAATACATACACATCCGTGCTTCTGTTCCTCCGGAGGACCCTGACACTGACCATCATCTCGCTAGGATAAGAAACGCGTGTGGAGCACCGTCTTCTTGCACGGAGGGCGGATGCGGTCCGCGGAGACTAAGGAATGTGACTCGCGGTCCACACCCAGGGAGCGCCGGGGCAAACCCGTTCCCCCTCAGGCCCCTGCGGCCGGCTCAACCTCGATCCTGACCCTGGGCGGGGGAGAATCCGCGTCCGGAGCCTTCCGGTGCCAGAGATGCTGCGCCCATGGGACGCGCAGAAAAGGAGGCGATGATCCCTCCCACAGGAGGCAGTTGGCTGCCCTCCGGCCCAGATCACCCAGAAAGTTCCCATGGTGACCTCCTTTACCAATTTACCGTCCTCAAATTGTATGCGGTGCGCTCCCAGCCCCTAGGATAAAAAGCTGTCTCTGTCCTTCTTTGTTGAGTAACGATGCTGGAATTGGGGCGCGCAGGGGACTCAGGACAATACCTGCGCCAATGCATCAGAAACCCTCGGGGAGCGTGACAGGCAGGATGGCCCCAAACAAGTCCACTTCCTAATCGCTGGAACTTGTGACGGTGCCACCTTCCATGGACGACCCAGGGGTCCCCACGTCCTCACAAGGTGACAGGAGGTCAGGCGGGAGAAGGGAATGCGGAGCGCGAGAGAGAGAAACCTCATGATGTGATGCCGCTTCCTTTGGAGGTGGAGGAAGGGGCCCCCCAGCAAGGAATGCAGGGGCCCCCCAAACCTGGCAGAGGCAAGAGCAGACCTTCTCCCCAGAGACTCCGGAGGGACGCAGCACCTCTGCACCTGGTGTGGCCCCCTCTGGACCCTAACCTTCACAACTACAAGGGATGACATCAGTGTCATCCTGAGGCCATGAAGTTGCCACGGGCTGGTGACAGCAGCCGGAGGAGACTGACCCCCTGGGGCTTGCCCACGCTCGATGCCCACCCTTGATGCCTCTCCCTCACCTCTCGCCCCGCGCAGAGCTCCTGTGTCACCGATCCTGTCCGCTCCCAGAGGGGCCACCAAACCGGAGTCTGCGTGACTCCTCCAAGGAGCTCTGAAGGGGAAGACAGTTTTCTCAACACAAAACACATCTCTTTGCTGATGAAGAAGCTGAACCATCCACAAAGGGTATATTAATAGACTCTCAGTGATCCATAAACGTTTCCCCCAAAAAACAAATCCCATTCCTTTGGCTGTGCATAGGTTAGCTTCCCCAAAGGGAGACTCTGGTAGCAAATCCTGAGATTTCCCTTGCATTCCCGCACACCTCTTCCACGCATTGGAATTAGACTCCGTCCCAGTCTTTATTTATTTTCATGATATAGACAGGACACGGCTGGAAAGCTCAGGTCTGATGGAATGACCATGCCATGTCTGTCAGAGCTCAGGGCATAATAATAACGGATTGAAATTTCCAGTATACCCACTGCCCAACAACGCCATCCTGAACGGTAGCAAAATTTCAGTGACACCAAAAGAGGCTGGCATGGACGTGACGTATGCACACATGAAGAAAACAAGGAAGATGCCTGTTTTTTAAGTCTTCCCATGTGTGGGGAACATGGGGGAAGGAGGAGGTGGATGCTTATGATGAGCAGGTCACTCATTTTTCACAATCAGGGACAACCACGCTTTCAAATATCCGGGTCAATATTCCACATCACGGACAACCAGTGGCATCTGATTGTGGGGTCAGAATGTAAGTGCTTCGATGGCCTTTGGCAGATTCATAGCCACTTATGCTGCACACCAAGAGGCAAACAAGTGAGCTGATTTTTTTAAATCTTGGTAACATATTCTACGGTGTTTTTTCATGCAGAGGGACAATTCAGCCAGAAAGCGGCTCGTTCTAAAACAGGCACATTTCTCTCCAAGTCGGATTCATTTTTACTTGCCCAGGAGCACGTGCACCATCCGCAGAGAGTGTGCAGGATAAACATCCCAGCTCTTTCAGGGTTGTGATTTTAATTGCTGAGACGGCAGTCGAGGCTGATTGAGCACGAGAATCATAATTGACCATAAACTTCTGGTTTTTACAGCCTTTCCTGCAATACTGAGCAGGCTTTCAAAGCTGCAGGGAACGCTCCCCAGAAGACTTTAGGGGTTGAACTGCATCCCCCAATAGGTGCTGAAATTTTGAACCCCTGTGCCCGTAGCTGGGACCTTCCTTGGAAATACCGTCTTTCCTACGCTTGAGTTCAGGGACGTCGTTAACGCAGTAGGTGCCCAATCCTTATAGAAGTGGAAGCGGGGCGCAAAGACAGACACCCAGAGAAGGCGGGAGATACAAAGACGTAGGGAGAAAGCCGTCAGCAAGCCCAGGCAGAGGCTGAAGTTCTCAGAAATTAGGACGCGGCATGGAACAGATCGTCCCCAACATCCCTGAGAGGAAATCAACCCTGCCCACACCGTGGCCTTGGCCTTCTGATCCCCGGCATGAGGAGACAAGGAGTTTCTGTGGTTTTCGCCCCAGAATTTGTGCTGCTTTGTTATGGCCGCCCTAGGAAATGCACACAGATGTCAAATTAGCTTCGGGTCCTTTGATATATTATAGATTAGAAGCTACCCATTACATTATTAGAGGGAAATGGCTCTAAGAGTTATCCACAAAGTATTCATCACCCTATTTTCCATGCATGGGTGTTACGTAAAGAATCCTCTTTACCTGCGCACCAGGTGAGGAGCTCAACCCACGTAAACCCCGTGAAGGCAATAGTGCCACACGTGACATGGGCTGCAAACAGGATTCAAAGTCCAGAAAAATAATCAGTATTGAAAAGTAAGATGGCACTTCAGGCAACTCACTTCTACTGCTTCTGTCTCTAAAAAAAATATAGTCCAGACCGAGTCTCAACCAGACAAAGGGCTCCTTCCACGGTCCCTGGCAGGCCGGCTCCGACAGGTGGGACCGCGCTCAGATTTCCGGGGACGGCTCAGCCCCAGGGGGCCGCAGCCAGTGTTCGCCCGACTGCTGCATGGGTCCCTCCCAGCCTTTCGGCTATGCCTTCGCTGCCCGGGTCCACGCCCACCCTCAGCTCCCTCTGACGTCTTCCTGCTCTGTTGTGCGTCAGCTCAAGTCCACGGGTGAACTCCCGCAGGTCTGGCCGCTTTCACGAGCCGTTTCCCTGCGGCTCGGCCCAGCTCTGCCCCGCACGCCGCGGCCCCGCAGCTCTCCCCACGCGCCCGCCACGCGCAGCAGCGACAGCAGGCTCTGACAGGGTGGCCGCCGAAGTGCAAAGGATTTCCTGCCTGGTCCTGCAGAGAAAACGTTGGCTGTGGCCCGCTTTCAGGTTTCTCTCCGGACACAAGCGAGGACCAACAGCAGAACCCCCACATGACAGTTACGTGGTGTGGGAAGTCCGCGGGGCCCGGGACCGTCAACGGCATGGCTGTGCGGGCTGGACACAGATAGAGTTCGCGTGAACTCAAGCAGCAGCCCATGTCGTCTTTGGGTCCGAGCCCCACGAGCGGAAATGCCGGTCTCAGGGCGTGCGAGATACCAGCTCATTCCTGAGCGTCCCCAGGGAAGAGATGTGTCTCAGTAAATAGGAGCTAAGGGTGCATTTCTGAAGTCAGCGTTTCGCTGACCTGACTGTCCGCCACGGCGCAGCTCCCGGCGTCCTACCCCCGGCTGCAGCGGTTGTCCAGGGAGCAGTCTGGGCGTCCGTCCTGTACCCCAACTCCAGCGGCTCCTTCCGCCTTTACGAAACGAAAACACAACACCGACGACTTGGAAGTGACTTCTTTAAAAAAAATTGTACTTTCCTGCATTGCTTTCCTGTTTTTGTCATAAAAGCGCACCTCTCTAGTGCCAACACAAGCATTCTTGTTTTCAGAGACTCATCAGAGAACGGAGATCACTGGCAGAATGAGACAGAGACCACACAGCCCCAAAGCCCGAAATGTCCAGCGTCTGCCCGCTCCTGCTCCCGCTCTCGGCCGGCTACAGGGAGACGCCAGCCGAGACACATGGCCGCGGAGGGGCGCCTGCCGCTGCCTGTCCTCACGCTGTGTGCCTGGTCACTTCCAGCCTGCCCACGTGGCCACGGCAACACGGTGCCCAGATTCGCGTCTGCGCCATCCGGGGAGCGCGTCCGCAATCACAGGAGGGCGAAGGCGCAGCATCAGCCCCCACCCGCGGGAGACCAAGCACACACACGCGGATGCTCACGCTGCTGTCGCAGACAAGCTGCCCTTCCCGTCAGCAGAACCAAGACAGCCACTGGACGCTGAAAAGACACCAAAGAGAACTGGGCCCAGGCCCACTAAGATACGCAAGGCTAAAGATGCTGAGCAATAACGGAAATGAGTCCCACGTGTCCTTGTCTAGGAGCTGGACCACCGTGGGCCGGGCAGCCCACGACGTTTCAGAAACAGACACCCGGGGGACGGGTGCACACACGACGTGGCTCTGGGGACACCTGGACGTGTCTTTGTGGAATAACTGAGTGACCCTGAAATCCAGGTAAAAAGGGAAATGAGACAGCCACCTGTGTCAAGACTTGGGACTGTAAACGAGAAGGAAACACGCTTTCAGGGAGTCAGAAGATGCAGAAATTTGGAGTGGTTCTGAAAATAATCCAGGAACAATGTGGTCCCAACAGGACAGCAAAGCCCTGGCTGCTGTGGCCCAGTGGACAGAGCGCTGGCCTGTGAACCAAAGGGTCGCCGGTTCGATTCCCAGTCAGGGCACAGGCCTGGGTGGCGGGCCAGGTCCCCAGTAGGGGGCATGCGAGAGGCACCCACACCACATCGATGTCTCTCTCCCTCTCTTGGCCCCTCCCTTCTCCTCTCTCTAAAAATAAATTAATTAAATCTTTAAAATCCATTCATTAAAAAAAAAAGACAGCGGAGACTAAGAAACGTCTCTAAAGATTGCCCTTCTATATCAAAGCTAACGTTGCTCAGGAATTACTTTTCCAGTGTCTGTCCACACACCTTTGTCCCTGTGTCAGGACTGCCCTGGCACGGAGGCTTTTTGGGGCAAGGAGGTAGGAAAGTTCCGGGGCCTCCGCTCCTCCCTGGAAGCCATGGTGGCTTCTGGATTCCCACGGTTCTCACGGGAAACGGTTCCCCGTCCAAGTCCTTCCTTCCACGCTCCCACAGAAGAAGCAAGCTCACCCCCATCATGACGGGCGGTACCTCCCTTCTCTGCTTTTGCTAACACGGTTCCATGTTCTGTATGGCAAACGGTCCCGAAAAGCAGTTCCTGCTTCAGCTCCCTACTCTCCACGGCGGGAAATCTCTCATTAGTGATGATTCGCTTCCCACTGAGCCATCGGATTGCGGACGGCAGCTAGCAATGCCGTGGAAACCCGGAGGGCGGCGGGAGGCGGAGAGAAAACAGGAGAAAACAGTCCGGAACTCTGCAGGCAGCGCCATGGACGGACATCTGCCGTCGAGCAAGAGACGGGTTTTAAATTTCTGGCTGTGGTGACAGGTTGTTAAGTTGTAGAACCCAGAGATGGATGAATGTTCTCTCCTGTTCAAGGGCTCTCTGCCCAATGCATTGAGCTAGCACGTTGGGGTCTCCCTCCTGCTGCTTCCCCTCACCCCACTGAATGCCCCCAAATGCTTGTTGCCTCTACCATGGCATTTCCACTTTTCAGTCTTTGTGCAGAGGTCTGTGCTGCTCCCTGTGTGTGCAAGACACACCTCCTACATATGGAATTTACTCATCCCTCATTCCCATTGCTATGCCGCCTCCTCCGTGCAGGCCTCTGTGATTTGTCAAATTCCAAGACTTTCTATTCCTCCTAATGACACTTATCACCTTCTCCTTGGCTACATATGTATTTGCATGCCAATCTTATTGCTCCCGTCCTCTTTAAGAGGAGGACAAGTGCCTTGTTTGTGATCCTAAACTCCTGTTTCCCTGGGCTATGGCAGGCATTCCATCCCAAAGCCCTCCATCCCAGTGGCTGGCCTGTCTGCTAAGGCAGTGTGCCTCGAGGGACCACGATCTAGCCGCCTCCAGCGCAGGATGGGAGTCCCGCCCCCAGGGAAATCGCTCCTTGTCCCGAAGCACCACAGGCCAGAAATTCCACAGGGACAAACGCGTTATTTTCCACTGAGCACCAGCTGGTCCAAATGATGCACTGTTGTCTGCAAATTTTGTTTATTGCGTGGTTTCCTGGGACAAAAGAGATGTGGAGCACCAGCAAGGACTGGCTACTTATTGGGCAAACAGTCCAAGAAGAAATGTGTCAGACGGAAACATGGAAGGATCTGAAAGTAAGTTCAGCGTGTGCACGTGCCCACTGTCCCAGGGCCAGTTCTGCGGGTCACAGCGGCATCTCGGGACGGCACTGCCTCGAGGTTGGCCGGGGCATGTGTGTCTCTGCATTTGTGGACCGCATCACCTTCATCGCTATAATGCAACATGGAAGCTTTTCAGAGTTCAGTGGCTGATTTTACTCGGGGACAGTGGGGGCGAGAGAGAGAGAGAGAGAATTCTATAAAATGTTCTTCAGGGCGCACGTGGCAGGAACTAAGCCATGTGCCACGGTGCGTGAAAGACACACATTGAAGTGACTCAATGTCACGGGGAAGCAAAACATAGCGGCAGACGAAACCTTTGGGTGTCTGTGCACAGAGCGTCTAACTCTGGGGATGTGGGAGGAGGGAGACATGCTATTCTCAACGCACAAAAAACTTCAGACACCGAAAAGGCCATGGATACTGAGTATCTGAGCATCTGAGGGATTCACTGCGAGGCCAAGATTTGATTGCCTGTATGTGTCAAAAAAGTCACGGCACTTTATGTATGTAGTAGATCACGGAACTTAGAATATGCCGTTCGCTGCGGACAGAGAAATAAAACTGCCGCCACCAAAATACACAAGTGGGATTCCTGTTTTTAATACTACTTGGCTATCTATACGGCCAGAGCCTGTTTGATTTATGAGTAATTTTACTGGGGTACACATTCAATCGATCAGAGAGGAAGCAGATGATCCCATTATCTGTGTTATTAAACGCTCTCACGTAGCTGAGAGATTGCTCAATGAAATAAAAGTTAGAAAAATGAAGGCAGCACTTAGCTCCCAATTTCTAAAGGACGTTGGGCCTCCTCCGAGGTTATTAACAGTGAACGATCTCTAAGCAGCAAGCAAAGGAACCCGGGGAGGCTGGAGAGCGCTACAAGCTTCCTTGGACCCTCTGAAGTTATAAAGCCGTGAGGTCACGTTCCTACAGCTTTGGACAGGACGCGTAGAATCGACACATGTTTTTTAAAACAGCTGAGGACAGTGTGGTGTTGGTAGGTGGGGAAGAGAAGTGTAATTAGTACTGACTTTTACTAAAGACATGACATGATGAAGACTCTCAAAGAGAGAGAGGATACGCAGGTATTCACAGCGATGGAAACAAAATTTCCATGGTGTCTGCCCCGTAAGTCAAACATCCCTGGTGCCTGCCGTAGACTCACTTGCAACAAAGAGGTTGAAAGAAGACAGTGGTGTGCAGAGAGATCACCGAAATCTGCAGGTGGAATTTCCCGCAGACGGGGCTACCTCTCATTTATTCACAGGAGTGCTCTTTCGTGTGTCGAAGCTCAGTGCTCGGGAGAGACCCAAGTATCCCGTGCAGACACACGGCCAGGTCATGTTTTATATAAAGCTGTACTCACGGCAGAGATTACTTTCAGGTAGAGGTTTATGCAGAGTTTTCTCAATGAGGGCATTAGATTTCAATGCACATTAGGAATACTGGGGATGCCGCCTACCTTGGCTGAAGAGCATTTTATCACGTTAACGCTCCACGTGCCTGAAGCAGGTTCTCTGCAATGCAATGCAGCCCAATTATCGAACATCACAAGGCCCTGCACTCAACACCGCCGATCAAGAGACTCCAGTAGCATCCCGGCTGGCTGAGCCCTCAAGGTCTAACGGAGAAGAAGAGGCATGAGCAGCCCATTCAATGAAAGAGGACACATGGTCCCCGCGGAAGAAGGAGGAAGGCACGGGAAGGTTCCCACAGACCAAGCACCCTGGAGGAAGTGCTCCGGATCAGGAAGCCCCAAGGGTCCGGTGCAGGGGTGGACCGACGGGGTTCGGGATTGTAACTTTCCCTTCCTCTGTCCCTGGGCTCTACGCTGGCCAAGAGCAATCACGGAGTAGATCCACGCAACTACCCACTTCTTGCTTCTGCTCCCAAAGGAGCTGGTGACAAGAGGCGGTTCTGCGAGGATCCGGGTCCTTTCACGTGAACTCAGAACAAAGAGGATGAGGCGTGCCATGCCGCCTTCTCTGAAAATAAAACCTGCTTCCACGGTGCTTGCTCACGTTCCTCTGGGAGACACGGGTACCTACACGCTGGTCGAAAGGGTGCCGCAATCTCATTCGGTGCTGAGCTGAACTGGAGACGCTCCGGCTGGCCGGGGTCCGTCCGGGGGCCCTTGCACGTGCTCCGCAAGGCCCTGCCACTACAGGAAGCCACGGCCCGTGGAATGGGCTCTCTCACGAAGCTGAAACGCAGGGGGAGACGTGGCCACAGGTGGCTGACCTGGAGAAGCAGAGTCTTCCAAAGAGCCATTGTTTCGTGTTTAGAATTCAGCCCACAGTGAGCAGTTCAAGCAACACAGAGGAGCGGACATTTTTGCTTCCTATTGTCAGGAAATGTGGAAGTAAATCTAACCCGGGAATCAGGCCGGGCGGCCCGCGAGCTCTGCCCATGTCTGACCGGACCAGAATGATGAAGGGCGCATCTCGGCCCCAACAAGTTTATGCCCCGAGGTCCTTTGAAGCTCAGCCGTCCGTCCCAAAGAGGGGAAAACTGAAAAACTTCACGTCATCATTTGGTGACTGGGGTTTGGGGGCTTAGGTGCTCTTTTCCCTTCAGCACGAGTCTGCCAACACGGAATGACTTTTCAACAAACACTGGCCTAAAAGGAAAAAGCTTTCTTTTCCTTGGCATGACCCCAGCCTTGACCACGTCCCACGGGACCGGCTGCTTTCAGACAGCGGGGTTCAGCCGGGGAGGCCAATAAACTGAAACTGCCCTTATCCAGAAAGAGCCACCCTCCTCCTGAGGCAGCAAGGTTAAACAAACACCCGTGGGCCTCCCCGATTCCTTGAGGGAGAGCAGGCCAGCCCGCAGGTGAAGTAGGAAGAGCACCTCAGGTCCCAGGGCGCGGTTTCACGTCCCCGAACGTCCCTGGGGAGACACTGGGCCCCTGGGCCTTAAGTTTGTGTGGGACCAGCCCACACCCTTATGGAGGGCAACCCATGGTTCTGTCAGCCACACGGGAACATTCGACCTTCCATCGCTGACAATGTGGCAAGTCACTCGAGACGTCCCCACTACGCAGCATGTGAAAACACCGCATAGAATAGAAGTGACATCCTCCTAAATGTTTCCGGCCGGCTGGGAAACAAAGCACGTGAGGAACTCCCCGTGGGCCGCCCGTGACCAGGACAGCGGAAACCAAGTCCTGGGTGAGAGAGACTGAGGGTCCCTGTGGCGTGGGGCGCCCTGCACCCAAGGCGGGAGCTGCGAGGTGGGCACCGCCGGACAGCTGGGACCCTTGGGCCGGTGTGGGGGGCCTCAGGCCGGGCTCCGATGTGGAAGGACGGTTTTCACGAGCACGGATAACGTGAACATCTCCCCTTGCAAGGGGTCAGAATCCAAATCATTACGTGCACTGTGGTCTGGGCACCACCGAGCTACGATTCTTTTTAAGTCCCTTTGCAACGCTAGCATGCCCCAGATGAATTCGCTTTTTCCGATCCTTGCTCCAAGTCCCCTGTCCAGCAACCCCTTCCTGCTGGCAGGATTTACATACGTGTGCACCACCCCACGCTCCCCAGCACCCAGTCATCATGTGACAGCCATCACTGCACGATTCAGTCGTCTGCCGTGTGCACCAAGAATGGCATCCTCACGAGGACAGGAGCTGCCCCGGGCACGATGACAGTCCCCTCCTGGTCCCTGCGGTGCCTGGCTCCTACACGTACCGGGTAATGCCAACAGGCCCTGTTGCGTGCCTGTCTGGGCGGCCGGGGGAGGCCCTGAGCCATTCCTAGACGCACGGAGACCTTCCCCTTCGGTGTCAGGGAAACACAGAAATCGCATGCTGCTGTGCGTGACGAGACGGTGACGGGGGAGCAGGCGGGCGTGGAGGAGTGAGGAACAGTGCCGCCCCGACGGCTGCAGGAGGCGCCGGTCGCCGACACGCACACCGAGGCCCCGCGGGCAGGCACGGCTACGGAGGGGGCCGCGCAGGACGGAACACGGCGCAGGCAGGCACGGCAGACGAACGGAAGGCCTCCTTTATCCCTCGAGGCTCCGCCACCGAGAGAGAAAACCCGAGCAGGCGCCACGCTCGCGCGCCTGGAGGAAAGTCCTGTTCTGCTTTTCCGCGGCCGGCTCTTCATCAGCTGCGGTTATTGTCTTTCTCCCAAGGGCGCCCCGGAGCGCGGCGGAGAGGATGCCATGCCAAACCGCAGCCGTGTCCCGTGGATTCCCGCCCCGCGGCCGAGACGCAGAGCCCAGCCGTGGGTCCAAGGGGAGGGGCGCTGCGGACCCGCCCGTGACTGCCGGAACCGCCAAGGACGGGAAAGCCCAGCGCCCGCGTGTTGGACAGAACATGGAACAGTCGGGCACGGCGCGGCCACACCTCCGGCCCCCACCTGTCCGCGCCCTTCCCCACGCGGCAGGCTCTCCTCGCCGCCTTATCGCTTCCTCAGGATTCCAGAGGCAGCGTCGCACGGGGCTGTCGCAACTCATCTCCCTCCAAGCGGCGTCCTCAGCGAGATTTGTATGACATACCGGCAAACGAGCGTCCCCGTCGACTTGCGTCCCTTGGAAGCTTTTCCAACAGAACCAAAGCAAACGTTGAAGGCCTCTCTGGGTGGTTGTCTTGGCTTTGCTTTTGGTTTTGAGAACTCCGTGTATTTCAACTAAGCACACGCGCCAGCACACGCCTTTCTGCCATCGTTCTGCATCTGTGTCCTACCTCTTTGCTTCACTGAGAGGCAGAGCCATTTTTTTTTATCTCCAATTTTAATTGCTAAAGCACTTGGGCTCTGAGACATGGCATCCATTTTCCGCCCTGCTTCACAGAGAGCAGGTCGCCTCCACCCGAGCCAGATCTGTACGACATGAACGTCCGTCCTGCTGAAGGAGGCAGGCGGGGCTTCCAGCTCCCCAGGCTCGCGCATCCCCGCGCCCAGGAGCTCAGAGACGCCGACGCTGGCAGCCGGCTCGCAGGGCGCTCAGGAGCGCAGAGGCGCTGTCAGCCGGCTCGCACGGCGCGCTCAGAAGGACAGGGGGCGGCTGAGGCTGCCCACGGCCCAACTCCACGTGCGCTCCGTCCGCTCGCTCGGGGCCTCGCACCTGGGAGCTTTGCTGAGTGACAGTCCACCTTCCTGAGGACACTGTGGTGACCGATGAGCCGCAGGCCCCCGGCTGCAGGCGGAGCTGAGACGCACCGTAGCCGGGGGTCTGGCTCAGGATTCCATCACTCTCGCTCGGTCAGCCCAGTTGCCCAAATCTAGTAGAACCAGCAGGGCCTCGCAGAGGTGGCTAACGTCCCCTGTATGCCCCTTTCCATGGGTTTGTCATTGCAATCCCTGCCGTTTCTCCGCTGTCCATTCGAAATCAGAGCCCCAGGGCCCACGGTTTCTTGCAGGCAGATGAAATAACAGGCCTTCCCATGGACTGAGGAATCACTGGGGCTTTGAACTTGCCAGGGAGCCGACAAAGGCCCTTTGTCTGTGGCTTGCCAAAGGAATGGTTCTCAACCCCGGATGTGTAACCCCAGACGCGTCCTTTCTGAGAACCCCGCAGGCTGAAGGTCCCAGGGGATCAGCCCAGGGGAGCGACGGCCGAGCGGCGACACAAACCCCCGATGCACGGAGCAGGGCACCCTCGGCGGAAATGCTGGGGCAGGGGTGAGGAACGACGGGGCAGCCCCAGGTCACGACACGCCCCTCCTCCGCCCACCCCATTCCGCCCACTCACGACCACCTGGTCACATCAAGGGGGAAAGAACGTGCCAAGTTCTTGACATTTTTATTCTCCTTGGATGGCTATTTCCGTGCCTGACTTTGGCCAGGTCACGACCAAAATGAGCATGAATCCAAGAGATAAAAATGCGCTCAGGGTGATGCTTGCAGGAAACACTCCCCAGCCTCAGACAGTAAGGGAAATGACAGCATAATGACTGGTAATAAAGGAAGAGGCTTGTGAAACAGCCCAGCAAAGAGATCCTCCATTGCTGAAGATAAATGCCACATTTTCCTAAAGCATTTACCTCCTTGACCCCTATAACAAGCACCATCTGAGTTTAAAGACATCTGAAGATCATCATTTAGGACTGATGGGATGGGACCCAACCCACAGCCCTCCTGATTCTAGGTCCCCATTCTTCTCCCACTGGGCCATGAAATACTCATCTATCTATCCATCCATCTATCCACCTGTCATCTATTTATCTTCTATCATCTATCTATGCATCCATTTATCTATCATCTATTATCTATAATCTATCTATCCATCTATCATCTATCTATCTTAGCCAATATCATACCTGAAATAGGCAGAGATGTCAATATCACACTCGTTCAAACTCACAAAAGACTCATAAACCAAGTACGCACACGTAGGACCTTACGAAACCTGACCTTGATCATTATGCAGCGTGTAAAGACAAAATAAAATGTTGTAATGCTTCTTCACTAGTACTTGGCCAACTGACCATCGTTACGTCTTTGGACTGTAACCTCAAGACTTGTTTTTGACAAGAGCATTATGAACAATAAACTTGCATTTCTTAATAACCAACAAGTGAAATATTTTTCGTGGGCACCTGTTGTCGAAAAGAGATCATCATTTTTCTTGTGCAGCACCCCACGAACATGGGTATTAAACAGTGCTGCTGATAGCGGACTGCTCCCAGACATCTTGCAGCATAAAGAAACTCTCTGAAAACTTACTGGCCTAACACAACAGCAGGGTGTTATTTGCATGATTCTGCCCGTGCGCTGGGCTCAGAGAGGCGGTTCTTCTGCTGCATGTGTGGGGCAGGCTGGGCTGCAGCTGTCTTGGGTCCTGGTGGGCTGCGTGATCCCAGACGGCTCCCTCCAGAGGGAGCAAAACAGAGGCACAAGCATGTGGGGTCCCGGCCCATAGCAGGGCGATCTCTGAAAGGAATGCTCCAGCCCCATGGCATAGCTCCTTTACAATAAACAAATATTCCAAGTGGGAAGAAAGGCAGACCAGCATTTTCCAAGTGCCACCTCCAAAGACCCCACGTTATGACCTCAAACACCTTATAATTTTGTCACGCGGTTCCCCTTGTATTTGACGGCTCTGCAGAAAGCCAGGTCTTTCCCTCTTTGTTCCTCATGCTGTCCAGGGTCTGTCCCAGGCTGGCAAAATGCTGTCTGACGTCAAACTCACCCTATATATCTTGTCTTCATGCAACAGTGGGCCTGATTCTTCTAAATGTGAGAGGCGTTCTTCCTCCTTGAGACCCACTCAGGGCCTTTTCTGCCGCGGGAATGTGTCTGATGCCATGGTGGTGACAGGAACTCCCATCCCCCATCTATCTCCATCTTCAGCTTAGGGACCGTTTCCCGCACATCTGTATGACATGCAATATTCAGGGTACACCGAGTCGAACAGAATGGAAAAAAATGGAGCTTTTTATACTAAAATAGCCCTTTAAAATAGAAGAAAACATAATGAAAAAGCCCCAAATTACACAGCACTTCAACTTGAGCAGCTCAGCTACGTGGTATTTTACACATCCCAAATGCGGCGCTCTACCCTCATAAAAAACAAGATTGCAAACGATTGATTGCCTGGCCTCCCGGACAAGACACCAGTAGGCGATTCTGACCTGCTAGAATTTTTTTTTTAATTCTATTTTTTCTCAGAATACAGAAACAGGTTCATAACTGGCCTCACAGAGGCCAGCTCCTTTCTCAATTACGTGTAGGCAATACCGGTGTGTGCATTTTAAATTGGTTACGGTCCTCGCAGGTTACTCCAGAGAACGGACGTCGGGGGTCAGAAGCAGCTCTGTACCAAGGCTGACTACGTGGTCAGAGAACTGAACAGGAATTAATACAGAGAAATGGCAACTCCACCAACATCGCTATTGTTCGCTGATTTCCCCAAACGGGAAAACACTCTTTGTAAACTTATGAATAAAACAGGGGACAGTCTCACCCCCAAATTACCATCTAGAAAATAATCCAAGGCACATTAACATCGTGTGGTCGGCGGCGGGGCAGGTTCTGCTTTGCATGCAGAATTGCGTAGTTCCAGCTTCAGAGGATTACAGATGTTTTTACTTAGTTGGAGGGCAGAATGACGTCTGCTTTATCATGCTGCATTGTTCCACGAATTTGCTGGATACCAGCCCGTTCCCACCAGATGCAGGACATCCTTCCACTCATCAAGACAATAGAAGTCTCCAAATTTTTATAAAATAAATATCTAAAACTTTCCTGGGATGAACCAGCAAGCTTCATTAGCACCCATCACCACGCAACGTGTTGAACTTTGGAGCCGAGTGTAAACACCGGTTTGGGCGTGAACACCTCTTTGGCCACCTGTGTCACGTGTAAAGGTGAAACAGCGGGAAGACCGAGGTTATTGGTGTGCGGAGCATCGAATACTCGGGGCGTCCTGGTCAGCAGGGACACTGACTGTGCTCCTGACACCAACAAACGTCACGGCCGCTGATCCACAGGCCGCAGGGACGGGCTCCTCAGCCACACGGCCAACTGCCCGCCTGTGGGCATTCTCCTTGGGGCACCAAATGCGATGCCATCCCCCTGCAGAGACAAGAGCTCAAAAGGAGCTGCCCATTCTTGGGGACTACACATATATCCTGTTCTCTTCATGCAGCAGATGCCTGTGACCCCAGAACAGCCGTGTGCAGTTCAAAGCTAAGGGCCCACCACACCCCCCAAGTTGCTACATGAACTGTTTCACTACGCACGGGACGCTGGGCCCACACAGGTAAGGATGAACGGCTCTGTTCCCTCTTCAGCCTGTTACCGAACTTTAGTTTGCCACATGCTGGAGCAAAGCATCTCGGGTACACACAGTCTAGGCGCTACTGTAGCACAAAACTGGCATTTGGAAAGGAGAGATGCCAAATTCTACGCGAGAAAGTTGTACAGGAGAGAGTTAGGAATTCCAAGCTATTTGCATGTTTCTGACGTTAAAGGATAGGAACTCTGTGCAGTTCACCGAGAAAGAAGGAACATTTAAAAACTATTTGGTGAGCCCTGGCCAGGTAGACCATTGTCCCGATACAGCAAGGTTGGGGGTTTGATCCCAGTCAGGACACATTCCAGACTCAACCAATGAACGAACGGATCAATAAGTGGAACAACAAAGCCTCTCTCTCTCTCTCTCTCCCTCTCTCTCTCCTTCTCTCTAATCAATTTCTTAAAAGTTTACAAAGTAAATAAAAAATTAAAATATGTGGTGAAATGTAAAATTCAGCTAAAACACTGTTACTTTGAGGACACAGAGGCGAACTTAGGAACCGTTATAACATACATGTCAGCAGTGTCGACCCAGCAGTACCCCTGTATGTCTAATTAATGCGCTCAGCAACTGTAGGCAATGGAAAACTAGTCAAATCTATTATATCAGGGAATTGAAAATTGGGTCGTATTTTACATGGTCTGGGAGCATACTAACAGAGTTTTAGGATGTCTGTGTGACGTGCGGAATATGTTTTTACGGAAAGTTTTCCTGTTTTTCTCTGTTTGACAAATACAGATTTTTCTATACCAGTATCGGTTTCCTTAGAAGAGCTGTTTCCAACTGCAAAGTCTGGGATCTCTATCTCACCATAATTTACTGGGAAAAGTAAATTGGAAGTTTAACTCATTTGTGGCCAATTTAGATAATCACATCAAATTACATATCCTTTTTTCTTGACACAGTAATAAAGAATTGGGTTTCGTGTGGCTTTGTTGAAGGAGCAGGTGCTTTTTGTTGATCTGGAAAATTATCCAATTATCCTTGCTTATCATTGGCCATTGCCTTTGAAGGCCGCCTGGCAGTGTACATTTCTCTCCATTCAGATGAAAGATGGAAGCGCAGGCTTAGCCAAGGTGACTGAATCGACTGGACAGAAGACACGTATACAAACTATACCTGAAGAGCACACAATTTTCAAGGGCACTGAGCACACGCACCAGGAGAGACCACCCATGCTGGACCGTGAGACAAGTCATGAGCCATCGGAACCATATAGATTATGTCCTCAGAGAAGAGGATTAAAATGGAAATCGATAGCAAAGAGAGATAGATGTAGTCTCTCCAAATATGTTTCCATCCAGCAACACAGGCCACAGTAACCAAAAGGCCCACGGGGAAATGACCACTGAAGCTGGAGAACGCTCTGATGTGAACGTCCAACGCTAGGGGTTATGGGACGCAGCAGAGACAGAACATGGAGAGGACAAAACATCATGTCACTGAACCAATGGGCCTCGGCCATGACCCGCCCCAGCCCCTGGCATCCGCCCCAGGTGCCAGCTTCACCTTCTCTCCGCCTTTCAGGGAAACAGCATCACCTCCTGAATCCAATCGACACAAAAGCACGATTTATTCTCTCCTGTACGTGTAACGTGAATGCCGTTCACGGCAGACTTGTCACGTGTGGCTTGGGGCTGCAGAGCCGCCAGGCTGTACCTTGCTATTCCTCATCTATTTCTCTGTCTCTATTGTCATTTTACTGTCCTACCAGCTCACAAAAGCCAGACTTTGTTTTTTGTTTTTTTTTTTCTTCCACCTGATCAATTGCTTGAGGAACAAAATCTGACGTCTAATCTGATTCAAATGCCAGACACTCAGATATTCCGTCTTCCTCAGGTGGGCTTAGAAGATACATTCAAGTCGTGAGGGTGCATCCGTGTATATAACCCTCCCACGGCACGGAAAACAAAACGCGCAGGAAGGCCAAAACGAGGGCTACTGTTGACTCCCCACCGCAGCGGAGTCTCAGATAATGAGCAGGATTTCCGCAGACCTTCTCGTGAAGAGTGGTCACAGGATGAGGGGAGCCTGGGCTGGCGCACGGCATCCCTTCCATTCCTGGTGACAGGGCTGGTGCAGCGTCTGGTTCCTCCTAGGCAGCACCCGGCGGACCTCCGGATCCCCATCCCCGAGACCCCGGTCTAACCCGGGTAGGCTCTGCAGGCAGGTCAAGGGCCCTGGTACCGCGCAACGATAAATCCCAGACTGCGAGTGCTTACGAGCCGTTGGATAGGCGCTGGTTCAGTGGGCATCGCCCCGTGCTCCAAAAGCCCATGGGGGTTCTGAGGACTTATTTGGGGGACCCTGCAGGAGTCTGGGGCGTGAACCCCACCACCTCCAGCCCGTACCCCATCATCCCGCTGCGGACAGAGCTAGCTCTGCTGAGTGAGCACACAGCTTCTGAATAAGGCTGTGCCTGAAACCCAGCACACCCTACGCTGCTAGACATCATGGTGCAAAGGTTCCCTGCGTTTGCCCAAGGTCCTCCTATTGATAATCACCAGTCCAGGGCACGCACCCAGATTTCCCAATCTAGCAGGGGCCTGTTTTAAAGCATTTAAGAAATGCTTTGGAAGTCCCTTCCCCACCAACTCTCTCCCACCACGGCCACTCTCCCAGCGAGCGGCTGAAATCTGGGGCCGGGCAGAGTTGAGACAGGGTGTGAAGAGAGCACCTGTCACCATGCAGCAATAAGGCCACCAGTGGCTTATAAAGTCAGTGGTTTTCAATCCTGGTTCTTGATGCCCATGCAGAGCAGCTATGGAGGCAGTGAGGGGGAGCCACACTCCACGAGTCTTGGGCGCGCAGAGTTCTGCTTCACGGTGCTGAGCACACACACAGGCCAGGCCCTGAGACCTCGGGGATTGGAGGGTCCCTCCTGTCCTCGCTCCCATGGGCGTCTCACCAGCAAGCAGGTCACCGGAAGGCCCATGCTCTGCCTTACAGGGTGTCTGGAAGCAACAGAGGAGTCATTGGATTGCAGCCATTACAGCTGGGAGTCATTCTCAAGTGGAAGAGCTTCCCCCCGATTTGAGCGGCAAGCCGTTCCTAAGGAACGCGGCACAATGGACACGTGACCACCGCACCAATATTTTAATTCTGGAGTTATCCTCCGCCGGCCACGCCCTAGGGCCTGTGCTTTCTGTCCTGAAGCCTGACAGCTGCTTCGTGTGGGACAGCTGATGTTTTTGTCCTAATTCTGAATGTGCCAAAGAAATGCAATTTCAAGAGCACCCACAAGAAAGCTCTTGCAAAACACGTGACCCCTGTGCATTGTGAAATTCTTCATTGCCTCCCGCCCAGAACTGTCCTCAGGCTCTGTGTTAGATGCTGTCCTTTCGGCTCCCTTTCGTGAGCAGCTTGGCCAGTAGACGGAGCCGAGACAGCCTGTCACACCTGCCAGGATGGCTGTCATCGGAAATGCTAGTGCTGCCGTGGGTGTGGGAGCCGTGTGCACTGCTGGTGGGAATGCAAATCGGTGCAGCTACTCTGGAAAACAGCGAGCAACTTACTGAAAAAAAAAAAAGAAAATAGAACCAGCAGAAGATCCCACATCCCACTTCTGGGATACATCCCAAAACAATCATGTCTCCAAGACGTATCGACACCGCCACGGGCATTGCAGTATTATTCACTATAGACGAGACAGAAAAACCAGCCCCGGAAGAACGGGTAAAGAAAATGGGATCTGCACGCAGCGCAGTGTTTGTCGGCCTTTAAAAGGGAGCTCCATTTGCGACACCACGGAAGAACCCGGAGGACATGGTGCTGAGGGACACCCGCCGGCCACCGAAGTACGAATCCGACAAAACCTGCCTCTGCGGGAGTCAGGTACCCGGAGCTGCCAAACACGGGAGCAGGAGGGCGGTTGCCAGGCGCTGGAGGGAAGGGGAGTGAGGAGCTCATGTTCCATTGGTGTGGGGTGTCACTCGCAGAAGATGAGTAAGTTCGAGAGAGCTGCTGGACGACACTGGCCAATTGTGAACAAGGCTGGACCATGCGCTTAAAAGTGTGTTGAGGACAGATCTCACGTGACACGTCCTGAGGACGATAACAAAAAATACCTTGAGAGGACTTTCTGTTGCCCATAACAAAAAACACAGTATGGGTTTGAAAACACCAAACAGACGGCCGCAAAGTCAAACCATCTCGGGTTTCACAGCGAGTGACGGTGTACGCTTCAACATGAGCTATGACTTGGGTCCTCTTGAGGGATGGCTTGATGGGGATCAACGCCCTGGCCCGGCTTCCTGATCTGCGGTCCCCTTCACTGCTTTCCCGTCCTTCTGGCAGACCCGGCTGCCCGGTGACGACTGTTTCGCTGTCTGGGTCCTTCTATGCATCCGTGACCCGCTCCTACCTGGCCACACGATTTACTCTCCTCACACGGACTCTTCACACACTCTTCCTCACGGTGCACTGAGTATCAAGCGGAACAAAACAAACAAACAAACAAAACAGCTCTCTGGAGGTCACTCCCAGCTGCGTGTAATTTCCTGATAGTCACGTTCCAATATAGAACATGTACGCAAACGAGCCTCCATGTACACATTTGAGCAACTGGTTTCTTCCCCCAAAGCATGTCCTCTGCTGCCTCCACCTCTTCCCAGTGGACGGAGTCACTAAACGTCACAGGGGCAAGGGGAGATATTTCTGGGCTGCCAAATGACACCACGAATTTGCGTATTTTTTGCTCTTTTACAGGAAAGGCTAACTAGAAGCACTAATCGTCGCGTGAAGAGCTGCAGCGAAGAAACCGTTTACCGTCATGAGCCACAAAAACAAAAGTGAGCGTTTAATTTTAAGTGGGTCTCCCTCTTGAGTGTTCTGGGGTTCATTTCCAGAGTCCAACGCCAGGCTGCGTTCGCCGCCCTCCCGCCATGAGAGGGACAAGGACGGCCATCCACGGTGAAGGAACAGCATACACGGGAGACCTCCCCAAAGGGACTACCGTCAGTAGGAGAGGTTTCAGGGCTCTTTTGGTTCTCGTAAGTCAGCCTGAGCTCCACAATCTGAGAGCGGGTAGCTCTTCACTTTAAGATGATACATTATAGATTCCATCTCAAACACCGTCACCAAACTGCTATGTTTCCATGGCCTTAATGTTGTCTGTGAAGTGTGCTCACGTGACAGGCACACAGGAGTTTAAAGTATAATGATTTTGTGAAAATACCAACGACGGGCCTATTTTCTTCCCCGTCGGAGCAATCGGAGGTATTACATATTTTATCCTCTGGCCAGGCATGGAGGAAGCGGTTTGCAGGAGCTGTGCAGGGCAGCGGGGCTTTCCCAATAAAACAATCAAGCTCAAATCCCGATGCGTAAGGGAGCTGGAAAGTCACAGGCTTGCTAGCTAACTAGCTAACTAGCTAACTAGCTAACTTGCCAACTTGCCCCAACCGCTTGCGATTCAGCAAACGGGGCTGTGGCAGACACCCTTGCCCGATTTCTTGGGAGGATAGCATACCTTCCGTGCGTCTGCATGCACGGGTCCGCTCTCCGTCGCTGTTACAGCCCCCGAGCCCCCCGCCTGCCCATGGGATCCATAGCACAAACCCACCCACTCCTCTTGCCGCAAACCTCCTTGAATTGCTCCTACATGTAACCACACACAATGACTCAAAACAGCGTATGCGTTGTAGACAGTGTGTGGGTTGCGTTCGTGTGAAAACACAAAAATGCCCTGTCTACTCGGTGGAGAGCCCTGGCCGGGTGGCTCAGCTGGCTGGCGCCTCACCAGGCACAGCAGAAGGTGGCGGGTTCGGTCCTCGGGGGGGGGCAGGCACAGAACGCAAGAGGCCGGTCCCTCCCTCTCCCATCAATGTCTCTCTTTCTCTCGCCCTTCCTCTCTCTGAAATCAATAAACATGTCCTCCGGTGAGGATTTTTCTTAAAAACGTCAGCGAGAGGTGTCAAGGTGACTTAAGTTCTTTATTCCTTGGGGCCCTCAAAAATGCATAAATGAAGCACCACGCATCACCAATTCTCAAAGGAGAATCTTAAGTAGTGCAGCCCTTTGGGGAAAGATAACTTTCTAGGAAAGTCTTTTTCTGTGAATTGGGGTTTTCCTCTAGATTCAAAAAGAGAGGCATAATATTCACTCTTTCCAGAGGCCGTATGCAGAGTATTTAACTATTGGAGTGGTGTGGGTGTGCACCAACCAGCAGGGACACCGCTCACGCTGCCCATAGAGCACCAATAACTATCGATCTGGATGGTTTGAGTAGGTCGGCTGGCTCCCGTGTGGGGTAACACTGATCGTTCTCAGTGAATGTCTCCATTGGATCGCTATCAATGTCCACTGGTCCACCCGACCGTGGCGCATCGTCCAGCCAGAAATTCCCAGCGCGGAACTCCACAAACCACTCTTGACACATTCAACCCATCACGGCGCCTTCCACTTCCACGGCACGGGATTTTATTTTTTGCATTTCAGTTGCACTTTTTCACTTTCGTGAAATAATACAGCATAAAATGCCGGAAATGTTGCTTATTTTCTTCCATCTTCAATATTTAAATGGTACACAAACATTCGCGAATTTTGATAGGTTTTTTTTAAATGCACGCTGATATGACAGCTGTCACAATACAATGTAACAAAATTTTCGGAGGATGTTAAAGACAGCTAAGCACTATGAGAGCCATCTTTTTGAAAAAAAAAAAAAAAACTTTTTAGCCAACCCAGTAATTTTATGACCTAATGTCACCCAATAAATTCAATTAAAAAATAAATAAATCTTGCAATTCTCAAAAAAAAGTGGATAAAATTTCACCGGCGTACTTCGCTTATATTCCAAGTGTGTTACGCTACAGTGAAATTCTTGGGAGAACAGAAATAATGGATGAAGCAATTCCTCGAGTGTCTTTCAAAACTGAGCCCTCCTGATATCCTACAATTGTACTTGATGTGCATCAATTCAGAGGGAACGTTTTTGGGAACACGCAGATCTATTCTGCAACATACAGAGCCACAAGCTCATGTTCCAGCAGAAAATGCTGAAAGCTACAGCTGCCCCGTTGCCCGGACGCAGCACGCAGAACGCTGCCCCAATTGCTGTGGAGACAGCAGCGCTCTTGGAGGAGGGTCCGGTCTGGAGCCGCAGCTGCAGGAGCCAGGACCTGCCAGCCCAGAGCTCTTAAAGGTGGCACGGGGGACAGCAGAGGGCAGAGGGGGCTCTGCTTCTGACTGGAACGAGAGAAAAGAAAAACTAGCTTGACTGACCTCCGTGCTCTTACAGCCCGTGACGAATCCGGCACCGTCCACAGAATTTTCAAGCACCCCCAATGATTCGGAAATTAATTCCAGCGTGACGTTCACCGGAGACCATGATGTGATGAACCCGCGCTCCATGAACGACTGCAGTTATCAGCTGAGACCACAGCAGGAGGACGAATAAATAGGTCGGCCGTCCGAGGAGATGGGAGTCTCCCGATGTCCTGTGCGTGACTTCCGTAAAAAGCAGGTGGTCATGTTTTTTAAACTGTTTTCCAACTTTTCTGCGGAGGTTCTGTGTCTGAGGTCCAAGTGCTGGCTGGTGACAATCTCCCACGGCCCACGGCTCCCCACTGCAGAAAGCATTGGTCCACTTCCGAGGATCCTTTTCTTAATTATTTTTTTTAATAATTTTTATTTATTTATTTGTTTATTTATTTATTTATTTTTAGAGAGAGGGGAAAGGAGAAAGAGAGGGAGAGAAACATCACTGTGTGGTTGCCTCTCATTCGTGCCCCCAACTGGGGACCTGACGTGCAACCTAAAATCATGTGTCCTGACTGGGAATCGAACCAGCGACCCTTGGCTCACAGGCCGACGCTCAATCCACTGAGCCACAGCAGCCATGGCCCTTTTCTTAATTATTAAACATGACGGAGAGCAGGTGCCTGGATAGGGGTGGACTCTTTAATGCGCTGCGTGCTGGCAGACCTTCACACTCACGCAGAGCGCTTTAAAAGTGGATTGGGAAGGGAGGCACTGAATCACCCTCTAGCTATGCAGTAGTGAGCACCGAGAACCCAGGGATCAGAACCATGCAGCGTCTACTGTGCTGGGCTTTTGTTCTTACTGTCATTGAGGTCCTTGGCTGGTATGTACTAATGGGGAGACGCGCTGTCATGCGTTACGCTCTTTTTTCAATCTTCAATGGAAAAAAATGAAACCCAAAGCAATGCCCGTCCAAGCACAAGGTCAGAGCGGAGTGAGTGTCCCCTGGCCAATGGCGGAGCCACTCAACCAAGTGTAGCAACCAGGCTGTGGCAAGGCCTTGCAGGGGTGTAGCGTGAACGGGACTCCATGGCCTGGAAGCTCCCCCCGCCTCCAGTGAAGCAGGAACTGGAGCTTGCGAGGCAGCAACACCCCAATGCCATCAACCCATCTCTGTCCCCTTCCTTTGCCTCATCCTGAGTTGGGGACTTCGGTCTCTTCACTGCTTTGTCCTTAGGACTAACCACCTGTTCACTCCCTGGCACCAAGAGGATGTTGGGAAAAAGGGTATAAAGAATAAACCAGTGCCGCCGTCTGAGAGAACAAGAGTAAAATTTGGTTTGAGGCATTCACACGGGCGTTTGGGGAGAGAAATCCCACCTTTCTGATTCTAGCACGAGAGATGCCTTGGAATCAGAGCATATCTGAGCCGAGGCAGGATGTCAGCGCCCTGAAATACCCACCTTCTTCTTTCAGGAATGACAAAATTAAAATGCGGGGAATGTAACCTTCCTACCATCGAGGCACCGGAAAGCAACGCCAGCTGTCCCGCAGCGGCGGGAGGGCGCATTCTTCACGTCCCCCGCGGCTGCCGCACCCAACGGACGGCGTTTCTGTCCGTAAGCTGCCCGTCCTGCTTTGCGGCGATCCCTGCTCCCCGGGTTTAACAAACGCCGAGCACAGCAAGGGGACCCAGGTAACAAAGTCTGCTGCTGTCCCCAGTCAGCCAGCACCTCCCGAAAAGACTCCCGATTCCTGGTGAATGGGAACTAGAAGCAACGGACCGGTCCAGACGTGGCTGTCCCCCTGCCTTATACGCCACCCCACCTCAGTAGCCTGAATTAAGAAGTTGCTTCCATGCAATTTTTAATTCGGTGGCTTCACTGCAACCCTTCGCTTTAACGACATTAAGAATTTTCATCACTCACCCAGGGTTACAATGTCTATGGCATCCCAGACATTCTTATTATAATATTTGCCATGTATTGAAGATGTGTGCTGTGCCACGTATGACGTGAGCCGCTTCACGTATGTTATTTCTTACTCTTCCCCCTATCCCAAAAGCAAAGGAGTCTCCCCATTTTTAAGACATGTGACTTGATCAGCAGAGGGATGAGCAAAGACAGTAGCGCGAGGGCCGAGCCCCAAGTTCAAACGCGGAGCCCTCTAGCTCCCAAGCCAGAGTCTCGGGCACACTCCCAGCTTCCACCCACACCTGGCCATTCCATCCACAGCTGGAGAGAAGGAGCTCTCGCGTATTTAGGAAGGACGGCCCAGAAGCTGTCCGGCGTGGCTTCCCCACGGAAAGAGAAGGAAAGGTGACACTGCGAATCCCACAAACGCCGGGGAACAATGAAGATGTCCCCAGGGAGCCGACGGTGCCAGGTGATCTGCTGGGCCAACTGAATGCGGCCCCTGGCTCCGCAGTCGGAAAGCAAACTTGGCAGCTGATGGTCGGGGACTGTCTGCAGGCATTCCAGCCACCCAGAGAAGCACACAAAGAACCCTCTGTAAACAGGCAGACAATGGCTAAGTCAAGGCCAGGGCCGGGGCGAGGCGCAGGACAGGAGACACACCGGGACCTTCCCTCCAATGGTTGTCATCAACCATCTTCCACAGAGGCAGCGGCGGCTCCGATGGCAGATCTGACCACCCGCTCACCAGGGCCCCCCGCCTTCCAGACACGAGCTGTTCTGTGTGTCACCTTTGTTCCCGGGGACGTGGAACAATCCGTGGCGACCCTGCCCCTTCCGTGCCTGCCCAGCTCCCCCACCTTTCCGCATCGTAGGAAAAGAGCACCAGTAACGGACAGTGTTGCCAGCAGCACACGCCCAGGGACGGGCGGGTCATGCGTGCAGGGCACACAGCGACGGGTCCCCGCGCACAGTGGGAGCCATGATGTGTCTCCTCTGGACCCTTTCTCACTGCGGCCCCTGCTAAATTAGTCGAAAATCAATGGCTGTAACACTCTTGCATCCACATCCTGCTCTCGGGGTCGGGGGGCTGGCGGGGGGTTGGCGGGGCCTGGGCAGGCCAGGGAGGGGCTGCAGAGCTGAGCAGGGATCGGCAGCCGTGGCCCATGCGCCAACGCGGGTCCATCTGCGGTTCCATCCCTCCGGCTTTACTGGGGGACGGCCACACTCCGTGCTTGTCACGCCGCAGAGGTGGCTGCATTGATGTTACAAGGGCAGGGCTGAGCACCCGTGACAGGGGCTGTGGGGCCCACAACCCGGAGAACGTCCACTCTCCGGCCTTTTACAGAAAACATAAGTAAAATGGGCCGACTCCCGGTGAGGACAGAGAACGAACGAGCAGACCCGGGCCCAGAGAAGAATCTTGCTAAAATCAGGGGCGACTGGTCAAGAGGAAATCGGAAACCGAAACCCACCAATGCAGAGGCGAAAAGCAGGAGAGAATGACATCACCGAAAATGGCAGCTGAGGCATTTTCTGCCGACGTCCTCAGAGGGACGCGGACCTTGAGCGTCACTCACCAAAGACAGCTCCTGCGTGGAAGTCCCGGCGTGCAGCGAGGACCGGGCCGCGGAGCACTGCAGAGAAAACTCACGATTAGACACCAGGAAGGGGGCGAGAGGAGCACAGTGACTTTCCCCATGTCCTCATCCCAGCCCGAAGGACCCCTTCCTCCCCCGTCATTTATAAACAGCTGCTTCTCTGCTGGCCTGTGAATACACCAACCATTCCGAACTTGTGGGAGACTTCCATGTTCCTGTGCAGACCGTACGATAGGGCAAGGATAGCATCCTCGGGACACAAATAAAGAAACGTGCTTGGGGCGTAACGGAGCGTCTTTAAATGTTTAAACAAAGGACAGGTGCGCGCACACGTCTCAAAGTTCTTTCAGGTCCTCGGACCACACTGACCTTCAGGGCACATTTTTTGAGGCAGAAAAAAAAAAATTATGACAGTGTTCTTTCTTTAATAGGAGCGCTGTTGTTGATGTTTTAGGAGAAAGGCATTCTTAGAACTTGCTAAAAATGCTTTTCCAAGATTTATTTCTCTCCCCGTGACCCAAATAAGCGCAGCAATGCCTGCGTTTGCCAGAAAAAGGATATATTCTTTTCCCTCGGGCTTTGAAACTCTTGAAAACTTCCATACGCGGCTGCTTTGTTTTTATAGGAATCGAAGGGAAATTGGGGTTTAGAGAACAGTGAGGCATGCCATTGCGCTGACGAGATCCTAACGTGCTGCTGCACAGCTTTTTCAGAGTCCACGGGCCCCCCTTCCCCCGTGGAAACACAGCGTTCGTCAGGAAAGGGGACAAACAGTTCTCTAAGTGTGTCTCTCGGGAGCGAGCCTGCTCTGTCCTCCCGAGACAGACTGGAAGCGCTGAGTTCCACACGAGACGGCGGGACACGCGCAGCTCACGGTTAGCTCACGGCAGGTAACGCAGCCCCTCCCCCCACGCGCACACGCGGCCACTGCTCTGATTTCCACGGCTGCTGGCCTCCGGAAAGAATTCTCGGTCATAAAAACTTACCTTCTGATGATTAAAAAAAAATGCAAGAGCATGAAATAAAAAGATAGTTGATTTGGCACTAAGAGGACAGACTACGAAAGAGGAGAGAAATATATCACTAAAGACCTTGTACAAGGCCAGTGCTCCCCACGGACGAGCAGCCCCGTCACCTGAAAGGAACCGATTTCAGCCCGTGGACTTGCGCAGAGCATACAGGCGCCGCTGCTTGGGGTGAGCACGCCCCTGGCCTCACCCTGGTCCTTGGTGCCTTCCTCCTCAGAAGTCCTTGGAGGACCCCCTCACCTGTCACACTGGGACCCCGGCTGCTCAGGCCCCACGTCGCCACAGGTCACCAGATCACTGGCTGGTCGCCTTGCCAGCCCAGCACGCTTTTGCATAGGTGACGCCAGCGGGATCCCTGAGAAGCCATCGGAGGCCGGCCTGAGTTGTAAGCGTCATCCAATGCCACTTGCCATGGTTGGGGTCCTTCTTCCTTGAGCAGCCCCTCGCGGCCCCCGTGGCCTGCTGCCTCCAGTACTGCTGCGCCCTGCTCCACGTACGCTCACAGGGCTTCCTCTCTCTCCCCCCACCACGCCCTATCTGCTTCCTAAAGGGCAACGTTGTTTGGGATCCGAACCCTCTTCTCTTGTGGTTGGATAAGTCTCTGGGTCAGTCCCTGCACTTGCAAGAATCTATAATACTTCCTCTGTGTATGCATTTGACTTCAAAATCCATATCCACAGCCAAGCCCTCTCCACTGGAAACAAAGTCTTTTTATCTCTGCAGATACATTTATGAAATAAGAACTACGTTCCTAGGCATCGTGGGTGCCTAGGTGAGCCAGACAGCCTCTGCCCTCAGGGTAACACACGGATGGCAGGTTTCCAAGGACAAGAAGAGAAGCCCAGAAAGACAAGAACTCAATCCCACCATCGGCTACATGAACGGGTGTGCAAGCTGGTCCTCCTCCAGTCAAGCTGGCAGACCCTGGGGTCCCTCCCTGACAGCATCCTGTCTGACACTGAGCAGGACCCAACTAAGATGCGCCGGATTCCTGGCCCACGACACTCTGAGCCGGGACCCAGCTAAGACGCACCGGATTCCTGGCCCACGACACTGAGCCGGGACCCAGCTAAGACGCACCGGATTCCTGGCCCATGAGACTCTGAGCCGGGACCCAGCTAAGATGCGCCGGATTCCTGGCCCACGACACTCTGAGCCGGGACCCAGCTAAGACGCACCGGATTCCTGGCCCATGACACTCTGAGCCGGGACCCAGCTAAGACGCGCCGGATTCCTGGCCCACGACACTCTGAGCCGGGACCCAGCTAAGACGCACCGGATTCCTGGCCCATGAGAATGTGAACCAGGACCCAGCTAAGACGCACCGGATTCCTGGCCCACGAGATTCTGAGGCAGGGACCCAGGTGAGCTGTTCCGGGACTCCTGGCCACGGCCACGGTGAGAGGAAACATGCATCACAATGCGCGTGCTTTTGCACTACAACAAACGTGTGCTGTGCCGCTCGGTGTTGTGGCGACCGGCTCCGCAGCCGCGGCTCACTAGCCCTCTTCTCTCCTGCGCGTTCCGCCACCAGCACACAAAGCCGCTATCACAGGCCGGGGAGGAAACGGTACAGGAAACAAGTCCACTCTCAGGGGAACAGGGAGACTTCTCCATGACGTGGTCGTTGGCTGGTGCAGCCATAACAAAGCTGCAGAGACTAGGAGGCCGGGTCCCAGAAACCTGCCGTCTCTCGCTGCTGGAAGCTAGAGCCGCTTTCTTCTGAGGGCAGGGAGGGGAGGCCCACTGCAGGCCATCCTCTCTGTCTAGTAGATGGCTGTCTTCCTCCTGTGAGTACCTGTCTCTTTGTCCAAATTTCTCCTTTTTAGGAGGACCCCTGGCCTAGTGGTTCAGCGCACCCCAATGATCTTATTTAAACTTAATTACTTCCGTAAAGACTCCATCTCCAACAAAGGCCACATTCTCAGAGACCAGAGGGTTAGCGTTTCGACATACAAATTTGTGGGACATGGCGGGGGGGCACCATTAAACCCATAACACACAGCAGGGGCCATGCCGGTGTAGGATGAATAATATTCAGACATAAATTTGGCTTTGGGAATCCCAAGTTCATTCCACCCCCAAATAATTGCTGTCTCGTTGCTTTCGTTGGTCAGAGGGAGGCCGTAACGGCCACATTTGTTTTGCCTGTGACTTCTGCGACGGTGGGGTCTGATGTGGCCTGGAGGGGCTCTTTGTGACGGTCCTGCTCTTCTGCTATTGGTTTTAAGATGACACCATGGACGCCAACGTGCTGCAAAGACGTCAACGTGGCATTTGCTACAGCCGGCTTACTGTGGGGCTTTGCCCGGTTCGAGCGCAGCGCGGTGTATGGATGAACTTTGCAGTACGTCCTCATCAGTTACATCTAAGCTCATTAAAATCCCAACGGAAGTGGTCTCTCCGCTGTCCCGCAGCCCAGGTCTGCACGGACTCTATCCGTAACCACGTGTGAAGGTGATAACATTATTCTAGGGGTCAGCGCCTGGGATGCAACTCCAAAACTCATCACCCGTCCTCCCTCGTGTGGCCACGAGAGCTGGCACAGCTGGAGAAGTAAAGCACATGAAGCCAAGGGGTGTGCAAAGTCCCTACGGGGTGCAGTCTGCGTGGGGTTAAGGCTGCCCCTGAGGACATCTGGTAAACCAGGCGCGCGCTCAGCAGCACAGAGGGTGTCTCTGCTCCTGACCAGAACACAGCACCCAAGTGTTGTGAGAGACAATATCAAACCATCTCACAGGGGCAACTGGATTCCTTGAAGAAGAAGAGAGACAAAACATGGCCAAAGAAATTTTGAAAATACATACAGTGGCTGACAATTTTCAAAAAATAACAGACACTATCCAAACACAGGTCCAATAAATTCCCCAAGCAGGTTAACCACACACACACACACACACACACACACACACACACACACACACGAAGGGAAAGATGCATTATGTAATTACACAGAGAAATAGAAATAAAACTTGTAGCAGACTTCGTACCAGAAACTATGGAAGCCACAAGACACCACAGTGGCATCTTTGAAGGGCTGGGAGCAGGGTTAGGGGAAGAGAAAAACCACCTATATCCACATTCCATACCCAGAGAAAACATCTGTCAAAATGAAAGTGAAATAGAAACTCTCTCAGATGAACAAAAACCAAGAAAATTCATTACCAGCAGACCTGAGGTACCAGAAATATTCTTTAAAGTTCTTTGGATAAAAGGACGATGTTAACAGATTGCCATCTTGGTGCCAAACAAAGAAATGAAGATTTCCATAAATGGACATGTTGAAGATAAATATAGAAGATACTCTTCTTATTTTTAATTGCTCTAAAATACTGCTGACTCTCTAAAGCAAAAGCAGAAGCAATGAATTGTGTGCGTGCAGCACCTATAAAAGTAACAGGTATTCCAACATAGCATAAAGCACAGGAGGGAGGGAGAATATTTTTATAAACTCTCTGTAACCCGTGACGTGGTCTAATAGTATTTATAGGTAGATCATAACCAATTAAAGAAATGTATTTTAAACATGGGACAACCAATAAAATGTTAAGAGATATCCATAATAAGGAAATAGTGGAGCAAAAACTGAATCCTAAATAAATAACTTATGAAGACTCATAAGCTAATTGATATACCATGAAGGAGAAACTGGGCCTTCCTAATACCTTAAAAATCTGTATTGTTATTCTTTTAAATATTTTATTTATTTTAGAGAGAGGGGAGGGGAGGAAGAAAGAGAAGGAGAGAAATATCTATGTGTGGGTGCCTCTCACACGCCCCCCAGTTGGGGACCTGGCCTGCAACCCAGGCATGTGCCCTGACTGGGAATCGAACCGGCGACCCTTTGGTTCACAGGCCGGTGCTCCATGCACTGAGCCACACCAGCCAGGGCCAAAAATATGTAGTTTTAAATACAGAGAAGTAAGCACAGGAACTTAGGAGCCGGTCTAGGCTCCAAGCCTCTTTACCAATACCCACCAAGAAAACCCAAAGACTAATCATCTGTCATTTAAAAAGTAGGTTAATCCGTGAGAACAAACACTAATTGTGCAGACATGATTGAAGATGTGGAAAAACAACGTGTGACACCAAGTGACTCCTATTTATAGAAGACACATGATCAGGGAGGTCCCGTTATCCAGGTCGCCACTTCAGCAATTGATTCAAATTCAGTTTCCCACTCAAGTCCCTCATTCCTGACCTGCATTTTTAATACTCCCGTCTCGTGGACCTTCAGCTGCTGACTCAAAAGGGGGAGCATCTCTCTCTTGGAAAGCTGAGTCAAAGCAGTTTCATTTCCTTTCGTTTCAGGCTTTGAGCTGGAGTCAGATGGATGAGGACGAGAGTAAATGGTCAGCGGGCTCATGGCAGCATCATGTCACCCCTCCCCCCACCAAGACACACTCGGCCCTAAAGCAGCCACTGAACAAACTGTCCGAGCCCCATGACAGAAGCATTGCAAGTTGCCCCAATGGACCTGGAAGGTGTGCAGATAAAGCTTTAGACAGAGTTCCACTTCTTATGGACAGAGTGGGCTACCACCGTCTCTCCCGTATCCTGGTCCTCCCAGGGACGGATCCCTAGCTACTCCGTGTAACATAGTCCTGTTCAAGATCAGACGACTTCTTCGCCTCCGGAGATATTTACAGACCTGCCTATGCCATTCTGGTTCTAAATTAAATAGTATAAAGTTATTTCCATTAGAGTCACGATAAAGGGAGGCGAGAAAGTAAGGGTCACAATAAACTTAATGAAGCACAAAAGAATGACTAAATGGGCCAAGTGTCTATCTCATTGTATTTCATAGCTACAAAAAGGCCAACTTTTAATACCCATGTGAATGCAGATTTTTTTTTTTTTCCAAATGGGCCTTTCTGAAACTCAACATGTTGTAGAAGAAGGATTCCACTGGGTGGCTGTTGAGTTTTCTGTGAGGTTGTCGGCAAATCCTGATGTTATTTATAATAGTGTCCATGCCAACATTCCAAGCTGAGAAGACTTCGTAGAGGTGACAATACGTGGGCTACACGCACACGTCACGTTTCCCTCCTGGTTCCATCACGAACCGTTTCGGGGCCACGACAGGTAGAATCACCAACGGAACTGGCTTTCTCCCGCAAAAAGGACAGTTTCAGAAGGTTCACAGCTGTACGACCTGGACAAGGGGCAGAACATCTTTCTTCTTGTTTCTTCCTCTGAAACTAAAGTATTGACTCACTAGATCATCTATGATTTTTCTTCGATCACCAAAGTGGATGTACGTGATCCTGACAAAGCCGCGGAAGGTGAAGACATCACGCCCAGGAGCTGACAGTGTACTGTGGGCGGGTAAAATAGGTACAAATGAAATTCTAAATCCCAGAAACCTATCAGAGAGTGAAGTGCCCTGAAGTGACCTTTAAAAGGATTCTTAGAGAATTTGTGGTCAGAAAAAAGAGAGAGAACTCCTGGAATATATTTCACCCTCATTAGGGAATGTCTATTAAAGTAAATTAAGGGAGGGCCAATTATATGGTGATGGAAGAGGAATGGTGTTTGGGTGTTGGGCACCCAATGCCATATAGAGATCACATATCTTAGAAAAGTACACCTGAACCTAGATGACCCTCTGAAGCCATGTCACCCCGATACATTTAATCAAATAAAGTGAACGACTGAATGAATAGTAAATGAAGTCACATGTACAATCATCCCTATTTCAGGAAGTTCCTTGGGGAGTAGCCAGGGTCGTTTTTCAAAGCTGGGGTGTCTGGTTACCACACCGCAGAGGAAGTAATTGAGATCGTCAGTTAACAAACATTTACAAGCCAATAGTTACAAGCCTTGGCTATAAATCTCCTGTTTCCTTGATCCACCCAAGAGCACAAAATATACTTTCCCCACATCTGCCTAAACAACCTGCTTTCTTGATAAAGCCACCGCTGTAAATATTGTTGCCCAGAGCTTGTTTATCTTCCTACCATTATTTCCAAAACCAATAATGGTTTATTTTAGCAGAAGGGCTGCCTCAGCCCACGGCACTCCTGTTCCCAATCTGCATTTTTGAGTGACCAGCTCAAGTGTGTAGCACATCTATAGTTTCTGCTCACGGCCACGTGTTCCAGCAAAGCTCCTGAGGCTGTGGCGAGGCCAGCCTCTTCCGTCTGCTGAAAACAGGTCCAACCAAATGTCCTCACGAAGACAAAGAACGTAAATAATCTGCTAAGGGGCTCGCCTTCCAGGGAAAGGCGGGGAGGAACTGACTTCACTGATGAAGAATAAGTCCAGGTAGAGCTGTACTCAAGAAATTTACAGCTGAGAGCTATTTAAATATTCACACCTTCTTTCTTTTCCTCCCCTTACTTTTCTCCTGGAATTTTCAAACTTTAGGAGAGTTGATCGCTCATCACTTTCTACGAGAAGATATTTGCCTGGGACAACTGGACCCTCGTATTAAATAACCTCGCACAACTGACTCCGGTGTCTCCCGCCAACATGATGACTTTGTATGGAAGCCATAGCATGATAAATTAAGGGCCATACTAAAGTATTCTGAGGGTGTTAAGTCATATTGCCCGTGAGCAACTTACTTGAAAAATAGTTCAGTAACAAGAAAGAGCAGCGTGTGTGGGCAAATGCCATACTTCAATCCACGCACCGGAGGTGGTCCCTGAGCATAATCAGGAACTCAAGCTTCACGGGTAGTTGGCGGGCATTTCAAATAGCGTCACTGAAATGGACACCAGAAGGCAAATGCATTAAAAGCCTGAGTGTCGTTTGATATACATGTTTAGGTACAAAGAGGTTAAGGACTAGCAGGCTGGGCGGGAGAATTTCTTCCTTCCAAGGAGGGCGCAGGATGGGATGGCATTGCTACTCCCTGACAGCGCCCTAAGGAGAAACCCGCCCTGTCTGCCCCAACCATGAGGAGCCTGCCTCTGCCTTTAGACTCCCGGTGCGAATATGGTAAGTCAGCATCGTGCCCAAGGCCCTGCCGTAGAGGCATTTGGAAAGTACAGAGCTGAACACTAACAGATCACGTTACATTATTGGCTCAAATCACATGGGAGGAGAAAGAGAAGGGGACGGAAGAGAAGCTTGCTATTTTTTCATTACTTGGAACAGAAATATAGTAACTGATGTATAAAGAAAGAAAGCATTAAATGCATTCTATAAAGGTAACCATTAAAACAAAAATACATACTTTCTAAGATAAAAGGCTACACCTAAAGCCAAGCACACAGACCACATAGGGAAAGACTTTTTTAAGGCTATTGAAATAGAAAACATAAAATAACTTGAAAGAACATAAACAATACTTATTCATATTAAGGTCAACGGAGTCGACACTTAATAAATATATGTAAACACCAAACCCTCTAAAATGCACACTGTTTGGGGAATTTATTGCTGCATAACAATAACTCCAAACCTACAAGTTAATATCAGAACTTATTATTTTTGAAGTTTGTTATTACTGTTATTTACAGCTCTGTAGTTAAACCCGGCTCCGTTGGATGGATCTTGGGGTCGGTCATACGGTTCCAGTCAAATTGTGGCTTAAAGGGAAAGTCATCTCTGCAGGGTCAGCTGGGCAGCGTCTCGCCCAGTTTCACTTGTCAGCCGGAAGGCGAGTACACCTGTGGGCTGATCAGGCATCCCTGTGTCAGCTGGGACACCTGCGGGCTGATCAGGCATCGCTCTGTCAGCTGGGACACCTGTGGGCTGATCAGGCATCGCTCTGTCAGCTGTGACACCTGTGGGCTGATCAGGCATCGCTCTGTCAGCTGGGACACCTGCGGGCTGATCAGGCATCGCTCTGTCAGCTGGGACACCTACGGGCTGATCAGGCGTCGCTCTGTCAGCTGGGACACCTGCGGGCTGATCAGGCATCCCTGTGTCAGCTGGGACACCTGCGGGCTGATCAGGCATCGCTCTGTCAGCTGGGACACCTGCGGGCTGATCAGGCATCCCTGTGTCAGCTGGGACACCTGCGGGCTGATCAGGCATCGCTCTGTCAGCTGGGACACCTGCGGGCTGATCAGGCATCGCTCTCTAAGGACCTCGCCCTAGCTTAGCTTGGGCTTCCTCACAACATGGCGGTATCAGAGCACAGTCCTCCCACACACTGCTGGCTTCCCCCGAGGATGTGTTCAAAGGGAACTGTGTGGAAGCTTCTATGAGCTGACAAGTAATATAATTTCGCTGCCTTCTGTTCTGCCACTAGGACCTTTCATGTCAAGGAACAGTCTCTTTATAAGGGAAAGAACAGCCTGTTCTTTCAAGCCCATTCTTGCTTAGGAAGGCACCAAATTCGCCCTTTCTGTTCCCTGCGTAACCCTCCAATTTAGGAACATGGACATGGATTCGAGTCACGGATGATGCTGAACTGCACTGCTCATCCCGTCATAAAGCGCAGGACACCTCTAGGGCCTCGGTAGGCCCTCCCTTAAACGCATCATCCAGCTTTCAAACAGGGCAAAAGTTGGCCCATCCCTTCACACTGTCCTCAATTTAATCAGGACGGTTCATTAATCTCTTGGGCTAGGCCTAACCCAGGTGAGCAAAAGTATATTGTGCCCTTTGAGAAACAAAGTCCGTCTGACTCTGAGACACCTTCCCAATGGGACTGGAGGTGTCGCTGCCATGTGCACACCAGGGATGCTCGTCACGTAGTTAGTGACATGCACAATGTCAGAGTTTTCCGTTGCTTGATTTAATAACAGACCATCCATGCCGAGTCTCTGTAATCTTCTGTCTTTTCCAAACATGAATTGCATGAATGTAGAGTTTCATAAACAACGCCTGTCTCCTCGAAACCACTGATTGGAAGATTTGCCCATTTCTGTTGTGAGCTCTGGGTATTAACTGTATAATTATCATGGGGCAGTTTGACTGACACCCCTGGCTGGTTTGGCTCAGTGGATTGAGCGTCGGCCTGCGAGCTAAGTGTCGCTGGTTCGATCTTCCAGTCAGGGCACATCAGAGAAGGAAAACTCTGACTCCAAAAAACCTCCGCTGCCTTGCGGCATACCTCTTCAGGGGAAAGGCTAAGGGAGTAAACCCCGACAGAAAATCCGGAGCCGGAGTCCCTAAGGCGGTTTGACGTTGTAGTCAACACCGGCAACTCCTGCGGCGCACCTGAAGCCAAGCTGTATCGACTCCGTCTTTCCCTTGGACCCTTCAGCTGCGAAGAGAGGGGGGGTCTGCTGCATGGGCAACAGCAGACCCTCCATATCACCCTGCCCAGGCTCTGTAGCTTCAGCTTCACTGGAGAGGACACTCCAGCGTCATCGCAAGATGTCGATTCAACACGGGAGGAGACAGATACCGTGTCACTCCCGAGTCGGACTGCACAGCCATTCTCGGCGGTGCAGATAGACTCTTAAGAAGCTACCCCATCGTCTCTCGAGACGGACGGCTGCCGACGACGACGAGTTTGACTGACTGTCCCTTAGCCCTATTCACAGGCACGAGTGTATTGAATCTGTTTTTGTTACAGAAGCCCTGGGCTGCTCCAACTGAAAACAAACCCACGGGCTCTTTAGTTAGGGGTCCGATTGCCCGCCGCCAAAATTACAACTTTAGTTGAGTGAAAAGAAAATTGTTTATTTAACATTTACACATATCCTTGCCTCCCCCCTACCAAACCTGGCCAGTTTTAGGAAGGTCAGAAACACCGTTTCCCTACTTCCCAAACACAGTTCAGCTTTACCAGCGGCTGCCAATCATTCAATCTGATTGGGGAGGTCCTTTCTGTGCTGTGGTGCCCTTCAGCTCTCAATGCAAAACCGCCGGGATTCTCAACCTCCTTGTAAACTGTCTTCTTTCCGTAAACCACATGGATCTCCTCTCCTTCGCCAGAGCACCCCTGCAAATACCCACCAGCGAGGGAGCCAGCCCCAGAGCGCGCCCCCCACCCCCAAAGTGTTCGCAGCTGCCTATATATCCCTGACAGCGTCCTCTGACGCAGTGGGTGTTGCCAACAGTTCTGACCATTCACAGAACCCCACGCAGGCTCTGTGTGCTTTCCATACCGTCCCCTGGTTCAAGACCCCTCCCATCCACCTGAGGCCTTGGAAGCATCCAAGCAATTTTGCATAATGAAAGACACCAGCCACCAGCCTCAGGCGTGTGGAGGCATTCTGAAAGCTGCTTCCTTCTCCCCATCCCCCAGCCGCAAACTCCGGGGATTTTTGGACTCCCCTGTTTCTGTAACATTTTCTCCCAATTCTGAAGGCTTTTCTGCAAGGAAAAGAATTCCACTTGGACTCTGTATTGAGATAAAATAGGTCGGAGTGCTGTTATTGGTGAAAATGAAAAAGGTGTCTTTGATCTTACAGAGACAAAATTACTGAGCTCTTTGGCCCACCCAGTAGAATCACAAATGAGCCTGTTGTGACCTCCAGCAATGTCACCAGGCACAAAGCGCAGGGCACTGCCCGTCCAGGTCACCAGATTCCCGCAGCTTCCAGACCCTCCTCGCACTGTTGTGCTGTGGGTCTTTCTCCTAACAATTTCCCGCAGGCATGTTCCCCTGTTCATGCCCAGAAGGCTGTTAACCATCAAAGAGAATAATAACACAAGACGAAATTGTGGATTTGCAACAAAGAAATTAACACACTTTCCACTGAACTTACAATCTTCACACTAACTTCCGCCCCCGATTTCCAATGCACGGGTCTTTTTATGTGCGTTTCTCTCCCAGGTGCTGCCTTGCACACCATTATAGATTGTTACATCATCCTGAGTTACAGATCCACCAAAACATATTGACTGTATCAGATCTTCCATCGTGTCCGCGTTTGAGTTTATTTCATCATTTTTATCTCTTCCCATCGATCGCTCTACAAATTGCGTCTTTCAGCGACAGGAGGATCTAAAATATTAATCATGAGATTTCTGTTTAATCTCACCGGTTTCTTTCGACAAGACACGGCAGCCTCAAAGCTGACCACGAAATCCTCCCGGAATCTAATATTCTAGACGTCTTCTTCACGGACATCACTGAAAAGGGTGTTAACCAATTTCTCAAAATTCAGGAGCACAGACAGCTTCATTCATCCCCTTGTGGTCCTTCTGAGGGAATTTCATTGATATACAATCAGATCCCATTACAGGAGCACAGTCACAGGGATTCCTGATGTTACGTATCAATACACAAATCAAAGCCATTTGTTTCAGCCCACAGAACAAATAACTAGCGATTGGATCAAAAATCCGATACGAGCGGCTGGGTTCAGGAAAATTCACCTCAATCTTCCCGTTTTTTTATAAACAAATAACGTACGGCTCCCTTAACACTACATTTTTAGAACACCACCTATTCTGATTTTCTCGCCTTACTAAATCTTAGATGACTTTTTTTATTTCTATTTTTCTGCTGTTCTTCGTTGTCTAGAGATTTCACAACCACCCACTTCTCCCTCTGAGCAGGAGAACCTACGGGGGGAGACCAGCCACGAGGTCCGTGTTGGGATCAGAAAACACGGGGATGAGAAAGAGACGGTGGGACACTGAGGGTTCCTTCCTCTCGCGTCATAAGAAGCCAGCCGGCGGGTGGCCCAGCCCTGGTGATGGTGCTCAGCAGCGCCTTCAGGGGCCGGTGCTCCCGCGGTGTCTGCCCTGCGGCCCTCAGCCTCTGTTCTTGCCCCTCAGGGACGTGGCCTCCTGGTCACAGGCAGTGTCCACCCAGAAGACAGGGGAGGCCCTGGATGGAGTCGCCACCCATCAGAGGAGCAAAATGGCTCCAGGATGCCCCTGGCTGATGCCCATGGGCCTGGGCCACAGCGTGTTAACACACCCAGCTTTTGACTCACTCACGGCCAACGGGTGGGTAGAATCAGGAGAACGACAAGCCGTCCCCTGAAAGGGTGCCACTGGGTGCACACCCACCAGGCCCTAGGAATCCCTGGGACCCTCTTTTAGTTCTGCCCCCCAAGCCCCAGTTCCCTCCAGTGGTCACATAGCCACGCAGGGAACGCCGAGGTCTGATTCCGAGCCGAGCCCCGCGGTGTTCTCGGCAGCTCACCGTCACCAGGGTGGCAAATCAGCATCGGCCTGCTTGGCAGGAAGACTAAGATTTTGAAGTGTCCGCGGACTGCCTCCCTGGGGAACACCGGTCCATGACATACGTGCTGGGCTGCAGACTCAACGTCCTCTCTACGGGCTCAGGCAGTGGGTGACCGCTGATGCCACGGAGCCCCAGTAGCATGTGCTGCGTTGCTGAGGGTTAATTCTTAACCCAACGATACTGAAGAGAGATCCAAGCCAAGTCCTCCGCACAGGCTCATCACCCACGTGGGCGGGGGCAAGACGAAGAATCCCCTGCTTAGCCTCTTCCTTGTGATGAACGTGAACAACTCTGTGGACCCAATGCACGTGATGACTGAGAGCCAGCCAGGAGCTGACGAGGGTCTGCACGGAGTACATGCAGAGGGGTCAGCCCAGCTCCTGCTGGTGCCGCTGACTCTACCAGAGCATGTGGTCCCCAAACATCTGGTCCTCGGGTGGCACTCTTGAGAGGATACCACTCACACGACGTAAATGTCAATCCTATCTCAGGTAAAGATGGAAAGATTATTGTATGCCTGTCGGTGGAGTGGCTTCCTCCTTTGCTACCGCCTGGTGACAAGCTCGGGTCTATGCATCCAGATTCCCAGGACAATGATGACGCGAGCCAGTGGGCTGGGGCCTCGGCTTTGTCCTGGGACCGAGCCGCAGAAGTCACCACCTGCGGGAAGAACGCGCCCCTGGCCTGCGCGCCCTCCCTTGGGGTCTGCCTGCCCTCCCCGGCACAAAACCCAATCCCACCAGCGGCAGGTACACCGTGCTCTGGCCCCCGTGACCTTTCCTCCCGCCTGCAGCCGTGGGCCGAGCAGCAATAGATAGAACTAAGTGTCTCTTTAGGACATTTTTATGGCTGCGTATTTTTCTTGCGTCCTGCCTTCTTATGATGTTCTCTCGCCAAATGCCAGAGAAACACGAAACAGATGTTCCGAACAGCAGACCCCTCGGACGGAGTGTCCTCCCCGCCGCTCTGACAAGGAAGCTCTCAGAACCGCCCCCTGCACGCCTGTCCTTCGATTTGGAGCCCTGAACGCACATGCAGCGTGAGGCTCCCGTGGAAAATGCAGGGCTACGCTTTCCTCTGTGGTCTCCCATGGAACGAAAAATGCCTGGGCCGTAAAACCAAAAAGGGGAAAACTTATAGGCTGGATGTCTCTAAGTGCACATGCTTTGAGATTATGTCCTCATTTCTTCGTGGAAATGGGGGAAAAAGATATCCAAAAATGTCGTTTGGAATACGTATACATTTTTGCACATGTTTTTCTTGGACAAGATGGTTGTCGTGTACATCAAATGAGTTTCCACGTGTCCGATTCCACGCTGGCGTTTTCCACGCTGGTCTTCATGACGTGCCTCACCCCACAAGGTGAGTGAGACTGGGAATGAGAACAAAAAGGACCTTAGCAAGTCCCTGCAGGTGCATTCAATGTCTTTAAGTCAGAGCTGTTAGATGACCTGTAATCTTAGGGAACTCTGTGCGTCTTTTCAAAGACACAGGCAGGAATCACCAGTAAGTGCGCTCAGAGGCTTCCAGTTGAGGAATGCAGGCTTAGCCCAGATTTTCTAAGGCTGCTCTCTCAAGACTTTGCAGACGGATGGCCAAGGAGCGATTGAAAGGGCAAACCCATGAGAGCCACAACAAGATGGCGCCACGGGGTCCATCCAGCCCAGCCCTGCTGGCAGCGGGGCTGCAGAGTTCTCTGTCACGGGCTGTCCTGTGCACTGCAGGAGGCTCAGCAGTGCCCCTGACCGCTGCCTCTACATGCCAGGAGCGGCCCCCTTCGCCCCCACTGATGACAACCCTGGATCTCTCCAGACATTGTCTAGCGTCCCTGGGGGGCACCGTCAGCCTGGGTAAGAACCAGTGCTCTGAACACCGTGAGCACATGAAGGAATATTTAGGCACACAGCGGGTCAGCGGACACTGTGGCCGGGAACGGGTGTCAAGGGCAGGGGACAGGTGAGCCCCGCGTCCCAGCCCCAAAGAGGGTCCCAACAGCAAGCTACAGGCAACGGCAGGGCCAGGTGCTGAAGGAGAAGCAGAAACACGGGACCGAGAACGGGAGGCCAGCACACAACGACTGCATATGTAGACACAGGCACGCACACACACTCAGAGGCAGGTACACCCGTGTGCACGCATGCACACACACACCCCCCACAGGCAGAAAGCACACAGCCGAGCCAACCAAAGCTCACAGCTGAGCACAGCCATTCCGAAGGGCAGGGAGGGCGCTCCTCCGGCAGACTGAGGACAGGCGTCCACCAGCGCGGACGAGGATCCGCGTTCTCTCGCTGCCAACGCAAAGCGAAGCCTGCCAGCAAGAGCCTTGCACAGGCGTGGGCCTCCCCACTCCTTTCCGCTGCATTAGGGGCGCAGCAAGTCAGGGGGCCTTGGAGGAAGCCTGGATTATGCAAGAGAAAGACTCAGATAAAGAGAAACAATGGACCCAGCAGAAATGGAGATAAGAGCCCAAAGTGGGGATTAAAAAGAAAAAGGAAAAAAATAAATCAAATGAACAGGCTCCAACACATTGGAGAAGACATTCCACGTGAAACAAAAATCAAAATCCCTCTAGTGAGAAAAACCGTTTTTAAAAACCAGGAAACAGGAGAGTGTTGGCAAGTTAAAACCGTGACAGGCGAAATGACAAGATGAAGCAGAGGTGAAGCTGACTCACGGAGTTCCTAACAAATAACAGAGACGAGATGCACAAAGAAGTGGTTTTGTTCTGAAGGTTCCAAGAACTGAGGGGAAAAGTGCCTCCCGTGAGCAATGTGGCCCCCCGCCCCCCACAACGCTGAGAGACCCTAGGAATGACGACCTAATCTGGCAGGCAGAACACCGCCGGTCATACTTCCAAGTTCTGATGTACATACAAAGGACACACAAAACCCCATGCCGTCCATCCATGAGATGTAAGAACACCGCACAGAAACGCTCGGGTTGCCCAGAACAAAACCGACTTCCCCTGCGGGAGCGATTAGCTATCACGAAATCCGTCAGGCGACCCCGAAGGAGAGATCATTAAGATCCAAGGAACCATGGCAACTGCCGAGGAGCGGGAAGGAAGGGGGTCCCAGGAGGCAGGCGCGGCGTTGGTGCTGAGAGCCCCCGGGGCTTGAGGCGGCGGGACAGAGCGAGGCGTGTGGGAGCAGAGCCTGGGGCGTGGTGAGGAGCCAGGGCCGAGGGGAAGGCGAAGGCGGGAACGCCATCATGACAGTGGCGAGGACACCCTCTGCCCTCTGTCCCTCACGCTGAGACTGAGGACCCTGCCCTCCAGCAGGTGAGCGGACGTCACTTCCAGCGCCGGGCTGGCTCCCACGGCCGCCCGAACGGGCAGCGGGGAAGGCCCCAGGGCGGCATGTGCCTGGAGGAGAAGGCACCGACCCAACGTGAGAACAGAGAGGACGAGGACTCTGTCTTGGAGTCCGAGGTGTTGACTTGGGATGACGGGTTGCTGGGACGACGGTGCGGAGAGCAGCCGTATAAATACGGGTGTCAAACAAATATGTAGAGCCTGTACCCCGCCCTTTTACAGAATGTTCTTGTTGAGATTCCGCATGTAAGTGACATCATCCCGTAAGTGAAATCATGCCGTATTCTGTCTTTGTCGGTCTGACTGATTTCATGTACCATATTGTCCTCAAGTTCACAAATGGCAGGGTGTCCTTCTGCCTCAAGGTCAAATAATATTCTACTGTATATGCCCCACATCTTCATTATCCACTCCTCGGTTAATGGACACTTAGGTTACCTCCATACCTAAAAAACTGTAAATAACGCTGCAGTGAACAGTGCGGATATTTTTAGAAGCGAGTGGGTTTGTTTTCTTCATAGAAATACCCAGAAGAGGGATTGCTGAATCGTGGGGTACTTCCAGTTTGAATTTTTCGGAGGGGATTCCACACTGCCTTTCACAGTGGACGCACCAATTTACGATGCCACCAACAGGGCACACGGGTTCCCTTTTCTCCATGTCCTAGCCAACTCACCTCTTGCCTTTTTTATAATGCCCATTCTAACCGGCATCAAAACCTTTGACGCACGACGTAAGTAGCAGTAATGAGAGTCACATACTCACCTTGAACTTGAAGGAGCGGTCATTTCCCTTCTGGCTTCTGCAGTTAGCGTGTCACGTAACACCACCCGCTGTGCTGGCATCGCGGAAATAAGACGCCCATCTGCCTGCAGACACAGAGGAGATGGCCTTATTGGTCCAGTATTTGTGGGAAGAAGACACTAAGCAGAAATAACCTCACCCTCTTCAAGTGAAGTGAGCCAGCAGTGAGAATGCTATGATGCCTAAGAATTAGTCAGCACCCAAATCAGAACGGCTCAGGGCATTGGACTGGTTTGTTACAAAAACGTCCATTCCCTCATCTCCAAAGACACCAAGCCCAACAATGAAGTCAGTCTAATTAGAACGTAGCGGAGGAAGTCTCTCTTCCTCAAAAAGAACGGACTCATTAAAAACTAGAAATAATCAGACAGAAGTTCCTTTTGTCTCAGTGTTGATCATCATGTCCTGACCATCTAATGTGTTCAGGTGGAATCTGGGTTGGGTAAATGGGTGTTCGCTGTAAAATTCTTTCCATATGCTTGATAAAATTTTTGAATAAAATGGTGAATATAGTCTGAAGACGCTAAAATAGTCATGAGGGCAGACTCGCCTGTAGCTCGCTAACCGTTATTTAAGTAGTGTTGCATTTAACGGGAAGAAAGAGAACAAGGTGATAGAGTAGAAAATTTCCTCTTGGCAATAAAACCGCTACAATAGGAAATTTAGTGCTATTCATTGGGTATAACAGTTCTGTTCTACAAGACGAAGAAGCTCTAGAGAGCTGTCGTACAATCTGGTGGCTACAGTGAATGACGCACTGTGCACTTACGAATTTATTAAGAGGGTGGGTCCCACGTTGTGTTTCACCACAATTAAAAAAAAAAAAAACCATTTAGTGTTGACACAAATGGCTGCCTTCTGGAATAATATATTTGGATCTAAGTCTCACACCTTATGCCAGGATAAATTCCAAATAGTGTTTAACTGTGTATAAAATATAGAAGGAATAATAAACTAAAGAAACCATAGGATAATTTTTCTTTGAACGCCAGCAGGGAGAAGTGTCCTTTCCAACTATGAGCAAATGCCAAAAGTAATAAAAATACTGATGAATTCAACCACACAAAAGCCAGAAGTCTTAGGGCCAAACTACAATAAGCAAATACAAGAAACATATGCCAAACAGGGCAGGGGGTAGATGATAATATATCACAAAGTTAATTCCTCTAATAAATAAGTAGCTCATAGATACGTCAGCAACTCAACAGAAAAAAGAAAGCACAGTGAAACAATATAAATGAGAATCCATAGAAATAGAAAGACAAATAGTTTGGGTCCAATAGAATATCCTCAACCTCAAACATTATAATTGGAAAAAAATGTATCTCTGTGTGGTTTTAATTTGCATTTCTATCAGAAATGAAACAAGAAAGCTGTCAAGTGTATAATTCACTTTTTAAAGGAGAAAAAGAAAACACACACACACACACAGATACACAACACTTACAAAAACCAAAAACGTGTGTGTACATGTTTTTACACAAAAAGCAACACAAGAAATAATAACATGCGTTGCTTGTTCAGAGTGACAGGGACATTTTCTTCCCAGTATACCCTTTGATGCTTTTTGAATTCGTAATCATGTAAATGCACTAGCTAATAAAATTAATTTTTTTTTAATGAAAAGAATTCTATCGCATGCAGAGGCAGCAGAGTGGGAGGCAGCTGACTTCCAGCCCTCTGCTGCTAATTAGCTGCGTGAACTTAGAAGCCGTGACTATTCTGGCTGCAAAGAACCTGAGACATGTTCTCATCCCTCCCTCGGTCCTACAGGATAGCAAACAGCAGTCAGTTTACGGCAGACCCAATGAAGGCTGTCGATGCATCAGTTAGCTCATATTAAGATGGGAGCGTTGCCACTAAAAGAAATAAAAGCTGAAGCCACAGAGACCAGGAGAAAGTATTTGTACATCACATGACTGACAAAGGACTTGGATCCAGGACACATAAAGATCTCTCAAAACTCAATAAGAAAACAAAGAAGCACCTGAAAAGACGCTTAATATCTTAGTCATCAGGAAAATGCCAATTAAAACCACAGCAAGATACCACTAAGCATCTTTAAAATGGCGAAACGTAAAACAGAACAAAATATTGACACAGAACCTGTGTGTAAATATTTGTAGCAGTCCAATTCATAAACAAAAAGGTATAGAAACAACCCAAATGTGTTTCAACGACTGTACATACATATGGTGGAATAGTATGCAGTCATGAAAAAGGAAAACTCTTGATACATCAACAACCTGGATGGATAGCAAAGGCGTGATGTTGCATGAAACCAGCCCATCTCAAAATGCTACATGCTGCGTGGTTCCATTTATATGACTTTCTGGAAAAAGCAAAACTGAAGGGATGGATAATAGGTCAATTGTTGCTAGAAGTTCAAGTAGCGGAAGAGGTTGACCAAAACGGGAAGCATGGGGAATTTAGGTGGGTGGACTTAGTGGAACCGCTCTGTCTTGGGATTGTGGTGGTGGATACATACCTCTATGCATTTGTTAAAACACAGACTATTATATTCCAGAGATGATTTTATTCTGTGTGTGAATTTAAAAATAATTTTTAAATGGAGTGAATTAAATGACCTTGATGGCCCTTTCCATCTGTAAAGATATAAAGATTCTTTTTAAAAGGATAACAGTTTTCTCCCAAGGACTACTCAGGCTTTGTATTATATTGGCCAAAAAAAAAATTTTTTTTTTATTTTTATGTGAAAAAAATAAGAAAAGCTAAATAGCTCTGCAGGTCACAACGCAACGAGGATGTGGAGAAGGAGGAAGCTCTGAAATGAGCGTGGGAAGTAATGGCTGAGAATTTCATCTCGTTCGTGAGCATTAAACAAACAGAAAATGAGAGCCAGCCCCCACTTCCGCTGTTTAGAGTTTGCTATCGTGCTTCTAAGTTCCTTTTGGGAGACTGTCTCGTCTACATATCTTCCGCCGTCCACAAGGCATGTTCTGGAACATGGAGACTGTCCAGAAAGACGCATCGTGCAAAGCATTTCTTATGGCTCTGGACCCTCTCGGGCCGACGGCAGAGCGAGCAGTACGCAGCTCCTGTGTCACTGACAAAACCCGGTTCCCGAGAGGCCAGTGAGCCCTTGGCTGAGGGGCAGCGGCGAGGGCAGACGGTGGGGGCAGAGGTGCGGGCAGAGGGGCCTGCGGCCACCCTGACCCCCAGACCAGCCGCTGTGTGGATACTGTTTCCCGAGAAATGACACCAATGAATGTCTGGAAGATGAATCGATCCTTTCAGCCCGAGGAGCCAGAACGGACCACAGAGCGAGAGAAGGGAAGGAAAGTGACTGCAGGTGCCCTTTTTCCTGAGCACGAGGAGCGTGCCGTCTCGGGCTTCCGGGAACTCCTTGCTGGTGTGAAGTGTCCTCTGATACTGATGTTAAAATCCTCGAGGTGACAGGAGCAAACATGTCCCCTCGTTGAGCCGTGGGCTCCAGCAGGGGCTCAACGCATTTCTCTGAGGTGACAAAGGGAACCCTTCCATCGGATGCTTTCAAAGGTTTGGTCAGAATGACTAGCGTGTGTCCATTGGCCGCGACCACTGAACGACGGGGCTCAGAGTATGGGGGAAACATCAAATCAGTTCTTTGCATTCCTTAACATTAAATCCGTCTCAATATCATAGAGTCAGCTTTGACCTCCCAATTTTTAATCATGTAATCACCAATTATAAAAATGCAAAATAATCATACTTTTTGAACCACTTGAAAGACGTCTACGGGTTCCTTGGCTGGCTTTTACACTTCAATCAAATTTTGAATAGACTTCCAAAGGGTTAGGAGTATTTTCCTCTTTTTTTTGCAAAGAAAACACAGTGGCTGATGAAAACCAGCGGCTTCAGGTCACTTGGCATCCATCCATCAGAGGCGCCTGAACGGAAGTTGTTAAATGGCTGATCACACAAGACGAGGACGTACATGGGAGTCAATGGCCTAGAAATGTCAGTGACATTCAGTGAAACTTGAAGAATAACCCTTGGATAAATTTCTCATCTGTACCTCTGTTTCCACTGGCAATATCCATTTGACTCTGGAAAATTTCTGAACTGTAGTTGCCATTTAAGCAGAGACTTATGCGTATCCGTTTTAATTTAAATGCAGTTAGACGTTCCAAAGCATGACTGCGGAACGCGTTGGACTTCCTGCGCACGAGACTCGGCTTCTTGACTCCCATCGGGAAGCCCGGCATGGGCTAGAACTGCCCAGCCCGCCCTTCGGAAGCTGAGGTTCACGGGCCTCGCTGGGCCTGCGTGTGTCCTCGTTGCCATCTCCGGAAAGGCTGGCCCTCAGGGATCAGGACGCTATGGTTGACATGTCGTGAACCTGTCCCAGTCAGCCTCGTTTCCCTAGTAACACCGGCACCAGAGGGAGACCCAGGAATTCCCTACTCTGAAAGAGAGACAGGAAGGACACCGAGCCAGGGAACCGCTCCGGTGGGCCGCGTCCGCCCACAGCACAGCGCTCTGGAAGGGGCCAGACCCCTGCCCCGCACCTCTGCTTCCTCCACCTTGCCTGCCTGCTCCTGCCCCGACGTGGCTGCGGCGTCCTTCTTCTCCCCCCGGGTTCCGGGGAGGTTCATGAAGCTGGGAAACAGCCCCTTTGCTAGAAGGGAGATCCTGCCTTGTCCGCGGGCCACGCGGAATCATACATGCCAGCGTCCTAGCGCACGCCTGCGCCCTCAGACATCACCGTAGCGACTGGACAGGACTCGGCTCCGAGGCACGTACCCAGGACGCCGCAGCGTGTCCCAAATCCCAGCCCAGCCTCACTGCCCCTCACCAACCCAGACTCTCTCTCTCCCTGCGTCTTGGGCACACGGTCTCATATCCCAGCTCCGCCGCTTGTTACCTAGACAGTCTCGCCACCGACTCGACCTCTTCCATTCAGGCGCCTCATGCGTGGAAGGAAGATAACCATTCTCACAACGTGGGTTTTATTTCTAAAATCCCATAAAAGAACACACGTCACGCGGCTAGGCAGGGCCTGCCACATCACTAGAGTTTCATAAATGTTATTTTTATGCTCCTTGCCAGACAGGCCACGTGAATATGGCAACACTTTCTAGAGGACCGATGACACACCTAACCAAGGCTTCTCAAACACGCACGTGGGAAAGAGCGGCGCGTCGGGCTTCCGAAATGGCAGATGCCCCCCCTATTCGCAGTTTCATTCTGTCCCTCGACGTGGATCCCAGGAACCTGCGCTTGGAGCCGCCGTCCCGGGTCCATTCGATGAGTGTCGCCACAGCATGGAGTCCGGAGGGCACGGAGTGGCCGTTCCCTGGCTCGCCGAGAAGTAAGAGGCCCCAAAAGGCACAGATGATTACAGACATGGGCAGTGGCTTTTACATGTCCACACCCCTGCCCCGCACACCCTGCCACTGTGCCAGCTTATGCTCTAAGCACTGACCCCCTTCCTCTGCCAGAGTGAGAAGGGACTCACCTGTCTGAGCTCACCTGTTCATCTCCACCCTGGCCTGAGAGGCGGCCGTGCGGAGAACCCGGCATGGCTGACGCCCAGCGAGAACCCCAGGTCACAGCACACCCTCGATACACGGGAACCCCGTCCGTGGTGCCCTGAGACCAGAGCTGTGACCGCCTGCCCTGCCCCGACGGCAGCGCATGCTTCAGAATCACACGCTCCTCCCCAAGGAAGATGATGAAATGTCCCCTCTTGGCGTGCAGCGGCTGAAGGCGGTGTCAGGAGAAACCTCTCCTGGCAAAACGACCGTGTGCCGTGTGCCCTGCTATCCGTGACATCCTCCGCTCCCCCAACAGTGCTCACACAGTGGTAAGAGGATCCTGTTGACCCCGAGAAAGCCGCCATGGGGGACACAGCAGAGGGCGCCAGGCAGGGACGCCCTGACAGCTCCCTGCACGGGTCCCCTGCCTGCCCCGCTTCTTCCTCCACTCACGTCAGGCGCTGCAGGGGTGTCATTGCGCCTTCTCCGCGCCCCCGACCCACCTGCACTCCGGCGTCCTCGGCTCTGGGCCAGGGATACGGAGGAGCTGACCCACAGCCCCACGTGCTGGATCGCGGGCAGGGGCCCAGCGACATGGCCTGGAGAGAGCTGTCACCGTCACCACGCTGGAGGAGACACTCCACGGCCCTGCGCGCCAGAGCGCGGGCTATGGAACTCGCCGCGGATGCCCCACGCCCTCAGCACGCGGAGCCCACGGACGTGCTGTGTGTGCGTGCGGGGCCGGGCGGACATCGCGGGCAGCGAGGGGACTCCACACGCCTAGACACACAGGAACTCCTACGGGCCGGCAGGTTTGCCCTGGCCGCCGGGAGAGCCGGTCTGACAGCGGCAGTGGAACCGGGAAGGTTCTGTCCAACTGGGCAGCACGTGAGCACCCAGCACCCGGCCACACACTCTGGGAACTGGCCCTCTGGGGTTCCCTTGAGGACAGCCCCCCCCCCACCCCCGGTTAAAATGCAGGCCAAATCCAGCAGCACAGGGACCCCACAGGCAAAGGCAGTGGCCGGAAAGCTCAGCAATATATATTTTTAGTCAACACGAACACAAAGGAGCCAGGAGCTCTGTGACTGAACAATAAAAAAGATCCTCGTTGAATCTGATTTAAATTCATTGTAAGAAAAGAGAGAAAACAGAGCAAAGCAATACGCTGCAGAAGAGAAAAGCAAGACAGAAAATAGGTTGTTACAAATCCCTTGAAATCTAGAATTTGCTATTTCAAAAAGAGCTAAAAGACGCTCATAAAAATCACAGGTCACACGAAAAGATAACCTAAGTCAGAAACAAACTCTCAGAAACCAGGTGACGAAACTCAAGACAACTACACATAAGAAAGTTTTTTCAGAAGTAAAAAAGAAGAAGCAGCACTAAAAAAAATACAAGAGAAAATAAACATACATAACTTGTAAAAACTAAAAGATAACAAGCAAGACATTTTAAAATTAAAGAATTGGAAACAGGAATGGACGTGGGAGGAAGCGGCAAATCTTTAAAGAGCTTAGAAGATTCAACGTGCTGACCAGAGAAATCCCTGAAGGAGAAGCCAAGAAGAAGGCAACAAATTATAACTATAAAAATGATCATTCAAGGACCCTTTCCATATCAAGATTACGAACGACACTGAAGGAACCACCGACATCTCTAAAAATACTGACTTAGAACAGCGACTCACGTGAAGACATTGTCTAATACAATTTCCAAATAAAAACCAGAAAAAGAAGAACGCTGTGGGTTTGCAGGCCAAAACAGACGGGGACGTATGTATATCGGAAGGCGTGGATTCTTGGGCAGCAAAACCACGATGAACGGACACATTTTTGAGCTCAGGATCGGCATCCGTTCGAGCTGTTTCTTAAAGAGGGGAGCTGAAAGGGTGTTTATCAGTCATCCTTGACAGCTGTCTGGGAATAGTCTGGGACGCAGCAAATGTCAGCAGAAGCCTCCCTGTATTCACCAGACAAGAAAACCTGAGCCAAGAAACTAAGAAAACGGTCTTTGGGGCTGACCAGAGCCTCCTGCCGGCTGGCCTGGCCTGTCTTTTTCATCACAGACGTGGGAGCGGCTGACATGCTTCCATGTGACTCGTCTGAAATAAACTAAAGAACAGATGTAAGTATCTTATCCGTCAGGTCCACAGAGGGGGACTAAACCTGTGTATCTTAGAAAGAGATACGGAGGATCCCATTCAATACAGGCATACAAATGTTGCCAAATTTTATTTATTCTTTGAGCACAATGTGAACCTAGGTTACAGGCACCAAAGAAATGTGAAAGGAACAGAAGTGTTTATTCTGTTAGGGACAAAGCGCATTTTCCCACCATTTCGGACCTGTGTGCGGAAATCCTCGTCCACAGGCCCTTTCCCACCTGGGACGGGGGCATCCCGCATTCTCAGGAGCTCGCGTCCAACAGAAAGCCAAGGAGAGCATCTCTGGGACGGTGGGGTTCAGGCAAGAACCATCCAGCCTGTGAAAAGCGTGCACAGCCTCTGAAATCAGAGTGTGCTGCCTGAGGCTAAATTAAATGACTAGCTTTTGTAAAGGGTTCTTGCTAGGACCCAATGGCTGACCGGTTGGAACCGGAGTTTCTCTCTGGCTATGCTCCTGACATGCTTGCTCAGTTTCCCCTGTGGACCCAGCCACGCTGTCATCTCAGCCCTGCCTGGCTCCTCTGCGCGCGTGCGCCAAGGGATTGGGGATTCTGGTGCTTTCCTTGCCAGCACCCTGTTTGGATTATTACTGATGGAGAGGCTGGATCTCTGGAAAGCGCTCATCTTTGAAAGAGTTGTCAGACAGCCGTTTTGCAAACTGCAGAAAGCAAAACACTTCAATATTGATGCTCCTTCTAGTGACACGGAGTACATCAGATTCTGGAATACCTGCCTTCTCCGAACCATCTGCTTTGCTGCGTTTTTAAAAAAGGAGTAGGTGGGAAACGTGAGCGAGCCTCTTCTCTTATCGCGTGTTGCTAGGGAAACCAGAATTTTGTGTAGAGATCATCCTAGCGTCTTGAAAGAACCAGGCACACGCTGCCTTTGCTTCTTGCTTGACAGGAAAGCCACGTCTTCCCTGGAGAGCTGTCTCCTAAGTCCCCCGGGCCACTCGATCCGCAGGACATCCTGGGGTTGCAAGCTAGTCGCACGCAGTCCGGGCTGAACGCTTGCTGTGCCTCATTGCCCTCTCAGCCGAGGCCAAAGGAAGGCAGCCGCAGAGCTGGGGTCGGAAAACAAAATGACTGTTTCCACTCTGCAGGCTTTATAAGGGCTTCTGTGGTCACTGACACCCATGAGGCTCCGGGAGAAACGAAAGAATCCATGCTGCCCCATCCAACGCAAAGTCATTTTGCTGAGAGAACCCACCAGGGAGGTGGAGACAAAGTAAAAAATAATGACATTCGGTTCCATGGGGCCTTTCTGCCTGGAAACATAAAAGAGAATCCCCGAGCGGAGTGGGAGACTGCCCCGGGTGTTCGCACCCGCAGGGTCTTGCGAAACAGGGCAGCCCACACACCACCCTCCGCGGGAGAGCTGTGAAAAGGCCTTTTGAAGTCCCGATGCCTTTGGGGATCACGGCTTTGCTGGTTTCGGGGCAGCTACATGGCCGGCAGCGTGTTCTGTACCAGCGAGGCAAGGGTACCCAGGAGGGAAAACGACGCCCACCACCGAGTGATTTGCATTCTGCTTTAGAGAGTGTGGATTCCACCCCCAGTCCACCCATATCTGCATAATTCATTTGTAATTATTCCGAATTCATTATCTGGGGTCCCCAGCTGCTGTGACAATGGGCAGAAGCCCACACCCACCATGAGAACCTCTCCTCCCTAATCCCCACCGCAGAGACGTTTTGCAAACAGTCACGCGAGGGCCGAATGCTAAACAGGGCCAGACCTTCCAAGAGTCTGTGCCTTAGGCTTAGGGCGACGTCCAAGAAAGCAAGCAGAGACAGAAACGGCCGCGGATCCCGGCTGGGGACGGCAAAAAGAAGTCGTCACCCATTGTTGAGAAAAGATTTTATCATGACCGCATTTACCTTTCCCCACGGGAAGCAGGAAAATTCGTGCAAACAGCACCTGAACGTCCGCCTGGCTTTTTAGTGTTCGCTACACTGTCTAGCCATGGATGGCACCTACAACCAACACAGCCTGAGACCCGCGCGTCAGGTCTACCAACTGGCTGGTCTTCGTGTAGGTCGTTAGGTCAGTGTGTAGAAATTACGACCATAAAGCAGAAGACTCGGTTATATACGTCAGAGCAAGTCAAGGGGCGCTCTGTGGGCCAGCTGCAGCCGCAGCAGCGGGGAGCTGGTTAGAAATCCGTGTGCTCAGGCCCCACCCCTGACCCAGATGATCAGAAGCCACGGTGGTCCACGGCTCCCAGGCAGCTGTGTGTTAACACGTTCCCCAGGCAAGGCTGTGGCACATTCAAGTCTCAGAACCAGTGGCCTGGGTGGCATCTATCCCACAGTAGAGTCCCCTAGCCACAAGCCGTAAGAGAAGATTAGTTATTGACCAGGTAGATCAGATATATTTTGTTTCTAGTTCCGGGTATGATGCGTCCAGATGACAGAAATACAGGCCATATTAATGAAGATCCTATTTAACGCGCACTGACTTCACAGGCCATCGCTTACTGAATCCTTGAAGCAGACTAAAAAAATAAAATAAAATAAAATATTAAGGGGAAAAAGTAGAATACAAAGTTCCATATTGGGTATAATTACAATCTTGAGTACATATATTTTTTAAAGACTGGAAAGAGTCCTGGCTGGTGTGGTTCAGTGGACTGAGCACCAGCCTGTGAACCAAATGGTCGCCAGTTCGATTCCCGGTCAGGTCACGTGCCTGGGTTGCAGGCCAGGTCCCCAGCTGGGGGCACATGAGAGGCAACCACACATGGATGTCTCTCTCCCTCTCTTTCTCTCTCCCTTCCCCTCTGTCTAAAAGTAAATAAATAAAATCTTTTAAAAAATTTAAAAAACCACCAGAAAGAGTCACTAAATGTTAGCAGTCAACATCTTTGGGTGCGTTGGTGAAACAATAAATGATCTGAGTCGCCCCCTTCTTTTTACTGCTGTCTGCTTTTCATAGTTCTTGATCTTGATCACAGCCTTGGAGGCCCCTATTTTAGTAGAAAACACGTGTAAAATACAGTTGAAGGCAGAACCGTTCTGTAACTTGCTAACGCAAAGATAAAGCAGTCACGTCGTTTTTCACGGCGCGTGTTTACCCTGGTTGACATACTCCAGATACAGGGCACAGCTGAGCCTCTCCTGGGCTTGCTCCTAACAGATTCGGTGTGATTCTTGGACTGCACCATCCTATGGAGCATATCACACACAGCTGGAAATGCTCCTGCCTGTCTAGAAACCCTCTGAAAAACATGCATAGTGCAAAAGGGAACTTGGGAAACATGGAGGTGCCCACGTGAGTTTCATCCTAAAAGGGAGAAGCCACTCAGGTTAAAACACCTGCCCATAACTCCTCCCTTCCTGCCCTCCGTGTTCGGTCCCCTCCACTCCCCGAGAACGGCAGCCAGCTGGGGAGACCTAGGGACCCAGCTCTCCAATCAAGTGATAGTCCCCTCGCTAGCAATGGGCTTTAGCTCACAACCTACCCGGCTGCCGGCACGGTAGACAAGGGGCAATCCCGGAAAGGCAAGTGTCCAACGGGCGCTCAGAAGGGGAGAGAAAGTGAGTGCCCAAACGGGGACTTCACCTGGGAAAAGTCCTTCTGGCTCTCTCAGAGGACACCCTGGAAGAATCCCTTTGTACCTCAAGGGACAACTGCATCCCCATGCCGCGGCTGACTTCAGGTTATCAGTGACAAGGGGTGGCAGGGTTTCCGATGAAAAGGGTCTGGTGTCAGACTTGGACAGACGGAACTGCAGTGTGGGATCCGCTTCCTCCAGTCACCTCTTGATTCTGTTGCATCCATCAGAGGCACGTGCCCCTTTGCAAAATGAGGATCAAGAGGCGCGCCTCATGTTGCTGGTTCGATTCCCAGTCAGGGCACATGACTAGGTTGCACGTCAGGTCCCCAGTTGGGGGCGCGTGAGAGGCAACCGCACATGGATGTTTTTCTCTCTCTCTCTTTGTCCTTTCCCCTCTCTCTAAAAAGAGATAAATAAAATAAAAAACAAAAATAAAATAAAGTAACCTTGTTAAAAAACTTAATTAAAAAAAGAGAGAGAGAGAGAGACGCGCTTCCCGAGGTCGCTGAGAGCAGGTGAGGGGCCAAGAACGCCCAGTGCTCCCTAGCACACTGTCCCATGCTGGAGGGCGGCCAGGGGTCCGTCATCCAGGCAGCCATAGTCACGACTGTGTGACTCAGGAGAGAGGTCCCCTCCTCTGCTCCAAGGACCCAAAGAAAGAAGAGCTCGCAACTCGGCGCACCCATCGGCATCGCCTCCTGGCCCACGAGTGGGCGCTGTGGTGGCCGCGGCTCTGCCACGGCTAAGTGGGACTGAAGGGACACTGGGCAGCCGTGCCCCAGAGTCATGCTGGACACACTCCCGGCGGCACCGTGGGGAAGGACACAAGACAAGACTGACAACCGCCACACCCCCCCACCCCGCCACGCCCCAGATGGTCACATTGTCACCCCTGGGCAGGCAGGGACAGGGACCGGGCCCCCCAGGGCGAGGCGGGCTCCCGCCACCCAGAAACGTGGGGGCAGTGACATAAATGCAGACAGAATCGCTACAAAAGCTCTGACCGCTCTGCAGATGGTTTTCATTTGCAGAGACGTGAGGAACCAGCGAACAGACTCCCCGTTCTCTCCGTCCTCCGCTGACGCTGTGCCATGTGGGGCTTCAGTGTCATACACACACGGGACTCACCGGGGGGTGGAGAAGAGGCGCCCTCCCATTACGATGCTTTTAACTCACTCGGTTTTGATCCTGGGCCCCGAGCAGAGACCCTCGCGAGGGACCTGTACCCTCTGTTATCCGTGCAAAGGCACCGAGGAGCACCAGAGAGGCCGCTGCTCAGCAGGCCCTCCCCTGCCGCCTGCCACCTCTGGGGACGTTTCTGTCCGTGCCACTTGCTGGCTGCGAACTGATCTTTCCTCTCTACCCGCTTTCCAAAGGTTGTTTCAGTTCCTAGGAAAGAAAAAGAACACTTTCCCAAAAATTTACATTACAAATGACATTTCAAGCCCAGTGGGAAAGGCTGTTTATTTTTTATTCAAAGGACAGCTCCTTTCCGGAAATCCATTAAACTCCAGTTCCCTACTCAGCTTTTAAAAATAAAAGACCTTTCCAAAACAAACCAGGGAGATACTTAGCATAAATGTATCCCCATTATATACCTGCTCCATCTGCTATATTTAATAGATATGTTTTGACACATTGCACATAGTATTTATATATCTAGTTAAAAACATGTATTGCATAAGTTATCTGGTTATGAGGATGTAACTGGATAGCATGTATATGTAATTTTGTAACATTATATATAGATATACATGAAATACATTAACTATATTTATATTTTTGTATTTTTCTGTATCATTTTATTTACATCGATACGCTTCTGTGTATGCATTGATACACATTTGACACGTTCAGAAGGATTCCAAGCCATGACATTGACTGTCGTCGTCGTCGGCAGCCGTTCGTCTCGAGAGACGATGGTGTAGCTTCTTAAGAGTCTATCTGCACCGCCGAGAATGGCTGTGCAGTCCGACTCGGGAGTGACACGGTATCTGTCTCCTCCCGTGTTGAATCGACATCTTGCGATGACGCTGGAGTGTCCTCTCCAGTGGAGCTGAAGCTACAGAGCCTGGGCAGGGTGATATGGAGGGTCTGCTGTTGCCCATGCAGCAGACCCCCCCTCTCTTCGCAGCTGAAGGATCCAAGGGAAAGACGGAGTCAATACAGCTTGGCTTCAGGTGCGCCGCAGGAGTTGCCGGTGTTGACTACAACGTCAAACCGCCTTAGGGACTCCGGCTCCGGATTTTCTGTCGGGGTTTACTCCCTTAGCCTTTCCCCTGAAGAGGTATGCCGCAAGGCAGCGGAGGTTTTTTGGGGTCAGAGTTTTCCTTCTCTGATGTGCCCTGACTGGAAGATCGAACCAGCGACACTTAGCTCGCAGGCCGACGCTCAATCCACTGAGCCAAACCAGCCAGGGGTACATTGACCGTACAGACTCAGAAAATCACGTCCTGAGCGGGGACAAAGCTCGCTGGATGGTAACATGACCCATCCCTTTAGCATGACCGGGGGCTGTCGTCAGTACAAACCAAGCGACCAAAATGGCCTCAAAAAAGCTCCGCTTTGCAGAGTTTCCGAGTTATTCCCAGAACCCGCTCGTTTAAATCCATCTAATGATCGCACATCAGGAACTATCGTCTTTTGATTTTTTTCGAAATGCCCAATGCCGGCACGGCCTGTGAGCCACAGCCGACGGGTGGCAGGCAGGACGGCAGTTCACCAACCCCTGGCCTTCGGGGCTGGAAGGATTTCCTGCAGGGGTCCTTAACCTTGAAACGGGGCTTTCCAGGTCCTTCTGGCAGTGCCGCTCGCCCAGGGCGGTCAGGAAGGAGCAGGGCACCCAACGACTCTCAGCTTGGTACCCCAGCTTCTGGAAGAGGCACCTGCAGGGCCGGCCAGGGCTTGGGTGCATTTCTACCCGCACAAGCGAGGGGCTGGGGGGGGGTATTTCGGTTCCAGAGACCTGTTGGGCCAGAGGACCCCCCCGCTCGGATCGTTTTAATCCACGGTGCAATATTATTTCTTCAGAGCGACACTCTTTGCTTCCCGTGGTGGGGGGCTGCACGCGCCTCATCCAGGATGATGACATTCTTCGCTAGGGCCATGGATGGAAGCAGGTTTGGGGGGAGGCAGGCAGTGGGGGAAGTGCCCCGGCTCACGTTGCTGTGGCAACTCGTACAGAAGCTAAGACACATGTGCTCTGCGTCTGAGCGAGCGTGGGTTCCTTCCGACGATGCCGCGACTGAGACACCGTTGGCCAAGCCCACTCTCGCGGGCGCTGGGCGGGCAGCCCGGGGTGAAGCCTTGGCGCAGCTGCGGTCCCTGAATGCTCAGCCGCTCCCGGTGTCCCCGTGTGAAGGCACACTCGCCCGAGGTCAGCACGGTCAGCGCCTTGCAGGCCACCGAGGACGACCACGCACGCGTCTCGGCCACAGGCCGGCGCGGCCACCTGGCACGCCTGCTCAGGAACGCGGCGTGTGGCTCCTTCCCTTCCCGGGACCCTCTGAAGCTGCCCGCAGGGTTTGCAGAGCTTTGCCACCCTCCTCCCAGACAGGTGTCGCGCCTCAGCCACGGGCAGGGCACCTGCTCTGGGCAGGGCACGGGGAAGCGCCCTCGGGGGAGTGGAAGAGGTGCGGCCGGGCGAGGAAGCAGGAAGCACAGCACAGACCCTCGGGAGCATCCCCGTAAAGGGGAGGGAAGCAGAAGTCATCGGATGGAGCCTGCAGCGCGGAAACACGCGTCCGCCTCCTGCCGCCGGCCACGTCCACGGCTTCACGGCCAAGGCGATCTGCGCGGGCTTCCTGCGCGGCTCTGCCCTCCGGCGGTCTGCGGAGTCAGGTCCCAGTCGTCCACGTGAAATGGCGAGCCTTCTGTCACCGGGCCCCACGTGTGTGACCACCCCATGGCCTCCAAGGCCAGCCGACCGTGAGGTGTCCTGCAAATGTTCCCGCCTGCCCGCCGCCACATCCGTTTACGCTGGCCTTCCCGGACGGCCTCTGGGCCTCGCCAACGCTGCAAATCCTCCTCGGCCTCCACGGGTGACCGCAGATCCCCTCCTTCGAAGAAGCCCACCCTGGCCCTCCCCCCCTCTGTAAGCAGCTACGGCTGGCTTGCCCTTCTCCTCCTCCCGCACGCTATGAGCTGTGCCTTATTCAGCTGCGCCTTCCCCACAGCCTCACAGAGCGGTCTGCACAAAGCCACCCTGTAGCAGTACCCACGGGCTGCATGCAGACGCGCGCACACAAGCCACAGACACGGCCACATGTTTGTGTGCGTGCCGGGTGCCTGGCCCTCCGGACCCAATGAGGCTCCTGCCCCAGTGGGACTACGTCTGGGAGGGGTCAGTGGGGCTTGTCTAAGAAGATGAGGGGAAGGAGGTGTCTGCAGCCATGTGTCGCCGGTGACAGAGAGCCTGCCCTGGCAGAGAAATCACAGCACGTTCCACGCACGGGACCAGCACACGGAAAGCCTGGAGGGCAGGCATGTGGAAGTCCCGCAGAGGAAGCCGGTTTGCCTGGAATATCAAATGTGAGACGTTAAATGCACGTCAGGAGATGAAGCTTATGCTATTCTCTCTTCTTCTATGAAGGCTGCAAGACAGAACGGAAGGAATAAGGGCTGTGGAGCTGAGCAGCCTGCTTATTCAGTTCCCTCCTGTTGCTCACCGTCCGTCTGTGTGATCCAAACGGCTTCAGTTCTGTGAGCCTCCCTTTTCTCCTCTGCAGAATGGGAGCGACACCTCCTAGAAGGGATGAAATGATGTATCACAGAGCGCTGCCCCGAATGCTACCCAGAGAGACACAGAAAGGTGTCCACATTTTACCTACCGAGTCAGAACTTACTGGACACATGGAAGAACTTAATCCCAGCCCCAGGCAAATCTCAACAATATCTACAACTATTCAAGACCTCTCTTTTCCTATCTTAAAATGCCTCTTTTCTTCCCTGAGTTCTGTTTAATAACATGGTGGCTATGAACTCCACGGGTGCTGAGCCAGGGTTACAACTTATTAGCTGCTGACTCAGGGCTGCCCCTGGGGCCAAAAGAGGCATCTGAAAGTACAGTAGTCCCTCTCTATATCGGGGTTCAGTTATCGCGGCCTCACTGTATCGCGAGATTTTTTTAAATATTCTATTTAACTAGTTATTGCGGATTTTTCGCTATATCGCAGGATTTTGCGGTACTGTATACATATGTGGTTAAAGTTACGTAGGTTTAAGAGTGTAGAATAAACATAAGGTTCCTACCTCGTGGGGGGCAAGGGGGTCTAGAACATAATACCCGCGATAAGTGAGGGAATACAGTAATGGTCACATTTCTCCAAAGAGAACACACAGATGGCCAAAAAGCATATGAAAAGATGTTCAGTGTCACTGGTCATCAGACAGATGGAAAGTAAAAACAAAATGAGAATACCACCTCACGCCTGTCAGAATGGCCATCCATCCGCAACACATGAACAAACAGCACGTGCTGGCGAGGACGTGGAGAAACGGGAGCCCTAGTGCACTGTTGGTGGGAATGCAGACTGGGGCGGCCACGGTGGAGAACAGTATGGAGTTTCCTCCAAAAACTAAAAATGGAACTGCCTTTTGACCCAGGGATTCCACTGCTGGGTATTTATCTGAAGAACCCTGAAACACGAATTCGAAGATCTGCACCCCCCGCTGTTCACGGCAGCATTATTTATGACAGCGACTCTATGGAAGCAGTCTAACTGCCCATCGCTAGACAACTGGAGAGAAGGTCTGGGTGCGTGCATACAATGGAATGGGACTCAGCCATCAAAAAGAATAAAATCGTGCCGTTTGTGACAACGAAGATGGACCTAGAGGATATGCTCCGTGAAATAAGCCAGACAGAGAAACAAATAAATAGCATAGGCTTTCACTTACAGGCGGAATCTGAAAATCGAAATAAACAAGCAACGTATAAACACTCACAGACAGAGAACAGACTCATGGTGGCCAGAGGGGAGGGGCGGGGGTCTGGGTGAAGAAGTGAAGGGATTAGGAAGCACCGATTGGCAGTTACAAAACAGTAACAAAGGGCAGCACAGAGAGTATAGTCGATAAGATTGAACCCACTATGTATAGTGTCAGGTGAGTCCTGGACGGAGCAGGGGGATCTCTCCGTACGTTCCGTAAATGTCTTTTTACTTAAATGTCATTGCTACTGACCTTTTTAAATGTTTCATTCTGGACCTTCTCCCCAGGCTTCGTTTCGTCTGTGTGGCTTGTCACATAAAGTGTTGGGTCCTTTCTCAACTGCTCTGTATTATTAGAAACTTGCAAATACCCTATCCATGACGCAACGATTACGCCACCTTCTGAAGCGAGCAGCGTTTCCTGGAACACGGCGCAGGGACCGTGTGATCTGCGTCCCCCTCCTCCTCACGGTGCTGATCGCAGCTCCGTCGCATGCGGACCTGAGCTCAGGGTGCCCCCCAGCCCGCCCCGAGCTGTGTGGGGCGGGAGCGCCCAGGGGGTCTGAGCTGCGAACCGCCGGCAGCCTTGGCCCAGGAATGCACCGACCGATTCACGAATCACGGTGCCTCTCGGTCCCGGAGCAGGAGCGCGGTGCTCACCGCTTCTGCTGTGGAGCCGCTACGCCCCGGGCTGCACCCCGGCTGTCTGGTTGGCTGGTTCCTTCACGGCCCCTCCTGGCTCTCAGCGTGGGCGGAATCTGTGTCCCTCCAGGCAGGTAAGCAAGAGCCACCGCCTGGGAGCCGGAATGGCTTCTTCACGCCCCCTCAGGCTCCTGGCTCCCCTTTCGGAAAGCAGTTTTATAGGCAACATCACCACCCGCAGCCCGGATACCCACAGAATTTCTGTGCTTGGCGTGGGCTTGTGAAATAAGGAGAAACCACGGTGCTGTGTCCAGAAAACAATCAACTCCCGGGAAAAGCAAGTCTCTCTGAACGCTGGGAAAAACGCCTGGGCTCCGTTTGACCAACACACGGGAGGGTTCGCATCCACCTTGCAGAGCAGAGGCCCCTCCCACTGAAGACCATGGGCATCCCCAGAGCAGCACGATCCTGTCGCTGAGAAGACACCCCGACGGTGGTGTCCTTGACCTGCCATGGGCGCCCAGTGCAGGGGACAGGGAGACACGGAGCTGCTCTGCCCACGGCTCAGCAGCAGCCCGAAGGCTGTCCTTCCTGCTGGGGACAGGGCTGCTTTTGCACAAGTGAGCTTCCTGAAGCGGATGCCCAGATGCACGCAGCAACGTCCACGGGACTCTCTGGTGGCACTTCCGAATCGCCTGATGTGGTAGCCACCTGTCCAGTGCAGCCTGGCCCCTCCATGTCGCCAGGCACTTTGCAGCCACAAACTGCGTACTCCTCCGCACACGACGGTGAGCTAGGTGGGTGGACAGTGATGCCCCTTGTCTTACAGAGGGATAAAGGATGTCACGGCGCAAAGGGCTGGCATGTGTGTTCTTTTGGAAGTCACAGACTTGCTACTGTGCCGTCTCTGGAGACAAGACAAAAGGAGGCGTGACAATAGCTTCTCATTCAAGGCTTCTGTCCTTGTGGCTTTGGATTTATGAGAATTCCAGGCACGTGGGCTGCAGTTTAAAGCCCCCGAAGAAGGCTGAGCAGGCCCGCCGGCCACTACAGACGGGCAGCAGCAGGCCTTGAAACCGGGGCAAGGGCAGGAAGGATCAATACTCTTCCCGCCTCTGAGGAAAGACACGTGTAAGAAATAAGAGAGAAATCAAGATTTCCCTGCGTTCCAGCTGCAGAAGAGCAGAACTATGAATAATCTAAGAAGGCTAGACAGCACTGCCTTAGAGCAGGGGCACAAGGCGATGCTCGTGTATGTTAGGGTGAGCGTGTGTGCACATGCGTGTGATGGTGTGTGCACATGAGTGTGGTGTGCAAACATGTGTGCGCACATGTGTGCTGACAGCCGTTAAAACTTACTCTGTTACGGACTGTCTGATTCTTATTCCATGAAGTACTTTCCTCCAGAAACATGAATTAAATGCTACAAATGAGTTTTCCTCAACAAGTATTCCTGCATCCAGTGTCTTACCCTGCACAGCAGTTTAGCCAACTATCCCGTGTTTGTTCAGCCCCTGCAGCCCGGACAGGGAGGGCGGGGCTAGAACCCCAGGGGAGCCCACACTCCCGGGTTTGAGGCTGGTGCTGCCTGGCAGCTCAGGTCTCCGCGAGAAGGTTGCCTGAACCTACACATGGCCTCATCCCGGGACGTGGGCTCGCTCACCACGTGGCGCCTGGGCCCCAAAAGCGAGTGTCTGGGGAAACGGGGAGGCACGTTGCATTGCATGACCTCGCTGGGGAGGACAGGCAGCATCCCCTGGGCCACTGTGGGGAGTGATCGCACAGCCCGGCCCAGCCTGCAGCGAGAGAAAAGAGACGACCCTTCCCGCCAGGAGCAGCAAGGCCGCAGAAGGGCACGCGGGACCCGAAAGCTGCTGGGATCCAACTGCCACCTGGCCGGGGCCCGGGGTGGCCGTCTAGGACGCCTTCTACGGCGCCTCCCAGAGGCGAATGCTTGAGACGATTGTCGAAACATCAAAAGGCATGAACGTCACCCAGAGAGCTCCCTCAGCACCCATAGCCCATGGCAGTAAAGCAGCCCCAGAAGGAAAAGGAGCAGTTATTAGCTCTTCGCCTACGCACAGCATATTCACACGGGGCAGCTCCATCTCCAGTTAACCAGAAAACACACCCAGGCACACCTCGTTCTACTGAGCTTCACGTTACGGCACATCAGAGACATCGTGGTCTTTGTTTTTTAGTAAATGCAAGGCGACACCCTCCGCCAGCAGCCAGATTGGGACACTCGCTTTATTGCAGGGGGCAGAAGCAAACCCGCAATGTCTCCGAGGCATTCCGGTATTAGTATCTCAGAACGTAGGTCCGATGTCCTCCCCGACAAAAGTACAATGAGCTACGGCAGTTTGTTTACAAAGCGGTGCTCCCCTCCTGCGTGCTGGCTGTGAAAGAGCAGGGCAGCGCTTTCTGATCGGTTACGGGCTTCATACGTTAATTACATTTTCGAAGTAAGCAACATTCCCGACACAGACAAACAGCCAGAGACAAGGTGATTAATTCTCGAACGGAACCATACTCATATCGGCATTTTTCATAGCAGGAATTAATTATTCTCCAGACAACCGTGTTCGTCCTTGTAAATGAGGACATTCCTCCCGTAATTAGCGGAAACTGCCTGCAGGAGATTATCGCCTCTTAGCGACGGACTCTCCTCCAGCGGCTAAGGCCAGCGCCCGGGGACAAAAGGGGGAGCAGACTCCTGGCTCTCGGGTGGCTCCTGTGGAGTGGGGTGCAGCATCAAAACGAGAAAACCATCTGTGATGATGTAGGGAGAGGCACCCGGTACCTGCGTGTCAGCTGAGAGTGTTCCCTCAAGTGACGTGCCCAAGATCCCCGCAGAAATGTCTTGTTTTCTTTGTGCTGTGACCCTCCGCCTCACACAGACAGCTAAGGCTGAGGACGCAGGGCTTCCTTCCCTGTGTCAAGCTGCAGACCGCGCTGAGAGGCAACCGAAGACGCAGCCATGGGTTCGCTCCCAAACCGTGCCACCTGGCGGGTTGTTCGGAGGATGTTCAGTCTAGAACCACCTACCGGGTCTTCTTCCTGCTCCTGGGGCTTGGCAGCGCCCCTGGAGAGCCCAGTGAGAGCAGAGGATGAGTAAGACGTCCTTCAGCCCGCTGGGGACACCCAACAGCCTTTGGCCTGCTTGTTCGCAGCCCCAGCCACACACACAACCCCCACCCCCCGTGGCCGACTCCTCAGAGTTGCTGGTCAGCTGGGACTTGGTCTCTTCAAGAGAGGGGGGAAGAAAGAAGTGAAGGAGGAAAGACAGCCCGATTCGCTGGCGTCAGACAGCACTCTGGAGAGGCGGTCCACTCTCTCCAGTAACAAACGGCCCAATCCTCCGTGCGTAACTCCTCCTACATTAACGCCGCTGCGGGACGACGGAGGAGAGGGGGCTGCCAGATCCCACGCCGACTCCCGGGCTGTACCAGGTCAAATGGGGGAAAACATGATGCCGAGCCCACGAAGCCAGGAGAAGGGGTACGTGCTGTATGGTGCAGTTTACGTGGTTCCAGAGCAGGCAACAGGAGCCAACGGTGACCGGAATCAGAACGGTGGCTGGTCGCCCCGGTTTGGGGGACAGAACCGGAAAATGGCATGAGGGATGTAGTAGGGCACTGAACATGGCCCACACGGTCATGTGACTGGTGTTTACACAGGTGTAGGTGTATGACAACACCATGAAGCCTACATGCAACACATTGTATCCAGCAGTTTAGTGCCAACGCCTTATGACAGAAGTGGGTGATTTTTTGAAAATATGCACGTGAATTTTGTCATTACATAAAATCACTAAAACTGAAAACCACTTGGAATTATTTTAGGAAACTTTGATTTTCTTACCTTAAAATGTATTCTGCATCGTTATTATGAAAGATAAAGGCACTCTATGCACAGTTTGCAAAAAGACGTAATTTTACATGTCCCGACGCAATCTGTTAAAGATCAGAGCCCTTTATTGTACGTACCTTACACCCTAATGGGAAAATGGATCTCTGTGAGTTAATATTGCCAGGATATTCTCTTCGTCAATAAAAAAGCCAAGTGCAAAGTACTATCTATAGTATGCTGTCCTTCACGTACGAAAGAAGGGGACAAAAGATGTTTCTGTATTTGTTCTTGTACGCAAATGAAACACAGGTTCTCTGAGTCAGGGATGGGTGTGACTAGTTAGGTCCAGGGAACGCCTGGCCAAAGGGGGCAGAGCGGGAGTAACTCTGTGTATGCTTGTGGCTTATGGGACTTGGTTAATGTTTCACTGACTCAAAAACACAGTAAGCGTCGGCCTGCGAGCCAAGGGTCGCCGGTTCGATTCCCAGTCAGGGCACATGACTAGGTTGCACGTCAGGTCCCCAGTTGGGGCCGTGCGTGAGAGGCAACCACACAGGGATGTTTCTCTCCGTCTCTTTCTCCTTTCCCCTCTCTCTAAAAATAAATAAACTAACTAATGAACAAATAAATAAATAAATTATTTTTTTAAAAAAAGATTTAAGCCTGCTTAAAAAAAAAAAAACACAGTAAGTAGCTAAATGGACCAGCACAGTGGTGCCCGCTATGGGGCAGGGACCCCCATCCTGCAGAGGAGTCACGCAGCACCACTGAAACAAGACACTAATGAGTCCATGGAACTGGAAAGCAGCAGAAGGGTGCACATACACCACATCCTACTTCGTACCTGTTCTGTTCAAGCAGTACGAGCTGGTACCTACACATAGTTTCACACTCTCACACGCACCCCTACCCACACGCCATGAAGCAAATCTGTGACACATGTTGGGGATGAGGAAGGCAGGTTTTCTTACTGCGGGAGAAAAAAGGGACAAATCAGGGGAGAGGCGAGAATGAGCCTTTGGTATGGGACCTGAATCCATGTGTCAGTTTAAGCTCGTGGGCCACGGCACATAAACAGGTCAGACACATATAAGATGGGGGTGTGTCTGTGTTCATATAAGTACCAGGAAACAGCTCTGTTCTGGGAGAAAGCTCCTAAGCAATGACACTCAGGAGCAGTGACGACCAAGAAGTCGCTCTCTGAATTCGTTCTCCAATTCAAGGCACCAGGGCTCCTTGGCGAGACAGCTTACTTCGTGAATGGGACAGAATACCATGGGGTGCCAACATTTTTTTTCAGCGCTCCAAAAGTGATGGACGCATGTCCACAGGACATCATCGTAGGATCTCCTCATGCCCAAATCTGGGACAATGTCAGCAAGAACGACAAAATACTGACAGGAATGAATTTTAACCCACAGAATAAAGTGATTATCCATAAACACATTGCTCATGAATCAAAGAAGGAGAAGGGAGCTCTTCCTCTTCCTCACGGAGTTCCAATGACTCAATGTTGAAGGAATGAAGAGAACAGGAAATCACCATTTGCAGAGAGCACCAAAATTACTATCCTGAAGCAGCAGCCATGAACACTACAATGAGTGGGGGCGTGGGGGGGATGTATGATACAAAACAGAACGTTTGCACACTGTCAAAGTATCTCCCTATGAGATCCTTTCTAATTTGCAAGGAAAAATGGTGCCTTCCCAGTGGAGAGCCCGACCAGACACAAGCTTCTCTGAAGGAGCCACAAAGATTTCACCAGCAAAGAACCAGGATGACACCACGCATCCCTAGTGGACAGACTGAGCAGAACGCAGTTCCGGTTCCCTAGCATTCTTGCCCAAAACGCGGCACGGCGATGTATGCGTGAGGGGACACCCGGAAAACCCACACTGAAGGGCATTCTACTTAACAAGCGGCCGTTATCTTCCCCAGGGTGAAAATCACGGAAGACAAAGGAAGATTCGGACATGGCCCCAGACAGGAAGACGCTAAGGACACAGCGCCATGATATTCAGTGTGGGATCCTGAAGCGGGAGAAGAGCTTCCGTGGGAACGTGGCGGAAGTCCAGAGCCTGCAGGCTAGTCAACAGTATTGCATCCCCGTGAACTGCTTAGTTCTGATCACTGCACTATGTCGTGGAAGGTGTTAACGCTTTAAAAAGCTCGGATGGGAACATTTTGTGCCGCTTTTCAACATTTTTCCAAGGCTCCGATTTCTTCATCATGAGCAGGTCAACTACGTATTGTTTTACGCACATGGTTAACCGTGTTTGCAGAAAGGCACCGCCAGGTCGGAGCCTGAATCTGATACTCACGTAGCCGTGTGACTTCAAGGTCATCCCTGCTACCCGGGGTTTCAGTGTCCAGCTGTGTGGTACTCACCATGATCCCCTCTACACTGGGGCCGGGGGCGCCGCGTACAGGAAGCGCCCACAACGTGGTGTATGTTGCTGTTACTACAGTTACTACTTCTACGGCGAGGTGGTGGGGACGTCACCGTGCCAGGGGACTCAGCCACGGCAGTGACCGCTATTGGGAACATCCTCTCCCTAGGGAGAGTCCGGCAGGGAGGCAATGGGGCAGGGAGTAGGAGAGACAGGAAGGACATGGGAGGACGGAAGCGGGGACCAAGAGAGGGGAGAGGGGAGTGAAAGAAGCAGGAATGCCCCTAACTATAACAAAAGCTGGTCTTCAGTGGACAAGAAGCCTTTGGGGGAAAAGAAGGGAAAAACAACCTCCCTTATTTTCCTTTTTATACTGTGATTTTTTTTTAATCTCCATACAAATACAGTTAAGAGAATTGCTAACACAATAACTGAAATGTACACTATAATCACTGTATCCTTGCTATTAATCAATCACGGTACCCGATAATGATAATAACATCCGCTTTCCTCTAGAAGCCAGGTCACGCCTAACCTCTTATGCAATACTATCCGTGGAAGCCAGGGGTACCTAGCCCAGGTCAGTGCCTCCTATCTGGGACCTAATTTAGATAGATGGATGGATAGATGATAGAGAGATAGGTAGGTAGGTAGATGATCAATAAAGAGATGTTAGATGAATAAATAGGTGCCTACCTGGATAAATGATGGATGGACGGATGGATGGACAGATGGATGGACAGATGGACGGACGGACAGATGGACCGGCAGATGAATGGATGGATGGACAGGTAGATGGGTACATAGATGATGATGGATAAAACACTGCCGTTGAGTGTATACATGCACACTGTCATTGGAGGAGTCAGATAAAAATCTTGGGTAGCATCACAAACAACTAATATCAGTATGATACGTGAACCAAATGGAAATGACTATATTAGCAACCTACTCACGCTCTCATCTATTTGTATAACGTATGTGCATTTAAACACTCCGCGTGCCCCAGGCTCTAGGGGCTGAGTCAAGAGCAAGGAACCGGACAACGTCCCTGCCCCCGTCCAGATGACATTCTCAGAGAGGAGACGGCGCAGTCAATAAAGCATCTGTTACGGGAAGACACAGGTGAGTGCTAGGAATTAAAAGCAAGCACGGTAACGGGGGAGAGACCCTGGAGGGGGCACCTGAGCGACAGTGGTCAGGAAAGCCCTCCTGGGAGGATGGAGAGCTGTGGCAGAGGCTGAGGACGCACCGAGCCTGCGAGCCGGAGCAGCAGAGAGAAAGCCAGGCTGTGCGCGCGTGGAGGAGGAGGAGGGCGGAGCGGACAGGCACCCCTCCGGTCTAGCAGATCATGGCACGCCCGGTCCGTCGAATGTGCGTGTGCTAAGCCTCCTGGAAGACGCGGAGGAAATTCCTGGGCAGGAGGGCTGCGCAGACCCTGGCAAAGCCCCCCGGGAAGCCCACCTCCCGCCTCAGCTCTGGCGCGCACGGGTTCCTAAAACTCAAGACAGCCCGGAAACAGACGCGCGCGGGGCTGTGGACCTTGGCAGAGGGGAAAGCTCTGAGCTCAGCAAGACTCTCTCGAGGCGAGGCAGGCATTTTTCCCCTCACTGTTCTTCTTGATTTTCACATTTGCCGTTCTCATGTTTCTTTCAGACAACGCATCTTTGTGCAAACGGCTCAGGGCCAGGGAGCATGCACACAAAAGAAACAAAAAAAAAAACTGTAGCTTTGTGTGGTCGTGTAGAGGCCCAGGCCTTTGAAGGCACCGACGCCCACACCTCTCCATCCTCACCTGGAAGGGGCAAAGGCAAGCGGGGCCGGAGCCAAGCCCACCTCCCGGAGCGTCCAGCCTTCTTTAAAGCTGTCCTGGAGCCAAGGACATTCTCCTGAATCCAGTCCAAACCCAAATGAAGATGCTGGTGCATGATATTTTCGCAAAATATGCAGGCTCAGGAATTGACAGACTACACTGACGTTGAATATGCAGAGCCATTTGTGAACGGTGGCTGTGTGCCAGCCCGAAATGACACCGTAAAGAATAATCATAGAACAAAGCTGGCATGAGACCCCGTCTTTGCTCGAGGAGGGCCAGATTTTCGTGGGATAGCGGTGAACTCTGGGAAGCCCAGAGGAAAAGGCATTGCCACCCACACCGTGGACACTGTCTCCCTCCTCGTGTTCACTGCATCCCACGCCTCACCACGGATACAGCTGGGTTTTTTCCTATGGAAAATGCAAGGTGTTCATTCTAAAAATAAGTTGTCTGCTTTTCATTCCATAAACACTTTCTTCCCGCTGATTGCTATTCTCCAAGACTGTTGTTTTAACTCACATCAAAAAATTAGATACATTTCCTTCCAAAATTCTCTTGAGATGGTGGGTGTGCGCATACACAGTCTTCATGGCATGGAAACTAATTGCCCGTTACGTCTGTTGAAATATCTAATCCAATAGTTTCACAAACACAAAAAAATATATATATATATACGAATCAAACATGATGGCTGAATGCTGATCAAGAGCTAGAAATTCCTTTTTTCACCCCCAATGAAAGGCCACACACAATAAAAACTCATCAAATCCGAGAGTTGCTCAAACCAGCCAGAATTTTTAAACACTGAACTGTAGTCCTGGCTGGTGTGGCTCAGTGGATGGAGCACCGGCCTGAGAACCAAAGGGCCGCCGGTTCAATTCCCAGTCAGGGCACATGCCTGGCTGCAGGCAGTTGGGGGCCTGCTAGAGGCAAGAGATCGATGTATCTCTTTCTCCCTCTCTCTAAAAATAAAGAAAATACTTTTTTAAAAGAAGGATGAATAATGTGGCTATGAATATCTTTTAAAATCAAAATAAAAACCAAACTATAAATACAAACTCCCTCGACATTTAATTGAACAACCCCATATAAAATGGTCGGGCACAGCAGCGTTTTGAAAGTATTTGAAATGAACTGCTTTTCCTCGGGACAAGGGAAACGGATGCACACAATGGAAGGACAGTCTGAAGCAAGCGCTGACGGCTTTGAATCTGTCTTTCCCGTGGAAGCTAGAATTGAATTGGGAGAAACCACTTTTCTTTGGAAACAGCATCCACATCCATTCGTCTGACATAGACCTGAGACAGCCTTGCAGGGCTCTGTCCTGTACTACTTTTAAAGGCAAAGATCGAGGCCCACAACCCAGGCTGAGTTTTGGTCTTTACTAACCTCTAAGGACCATGTTTTATTTTGTACCTTAAACACAAGGCAGACAATGTAGAGTCATGCAGTGTTCCCTCCCCAGCAGCTCTGGTACTAGATTGTACCAAGTTAGGGAGGGAACAGACGCACCCGTGGCCTGGGCCGCACGTGCACACAGCAGAGCCGCGAACCCCTTGAGAACCATACAACAACTCTTCCTGACAAACCAGGATCTTAAACTGCAACTGTGTTCAAACGAGCATCACTTCATTTCTGCCTTGAGGGACTTCCCAAAGCCTCATCGGAAAACAACATCCTTCATCCTCGGGAGCCGGGGCAGGCTGGGGGTGTGCACTACTTATTTGCCTGTCCGTCTGTCTGTGTATCTGAGGATCCAGAGACCAGCTCCAAGAACACTAAGAGACTGGAAAGTAAGGAAGCGGGCTTTAATAATTCACATTTAAATTTTAAAGTTCTAAATAATTTAACGTAATTGTTCTGGACCATGGACACCATCTGCCATGTGCCAGGAACCAGGACAAATGCTTTCCATATATTATGACTCATTCCTGAGAGAACCTGGTGACATCAGCATTATCATCCTTCTGTAAAAGATGGGCAAACTCAAAGTGAGGCACAGAGAGGTCAATTTCCTGCCCAAGATCACACAGCAACTTATGGGAAGGCCAACCCCATCGTGTCTGATTCTGAAATTCTGGCTTTTAACAGACAGTTTATATTGTTTCTCATCATCTTCACCAAGAAAGGGTGGCGAATTCCAGTCTACAGGCCAAATCCAGTGCATGCACTATAATGAGTGGGGCCAATGGTTCTTAGCACATAGCCTAACGGCCACAGCGAATTAACAAAAGGCCACTACTCAATCTCTGCAAGGAGTAAAGAGTCCGTTACAGACAGAGAGTCTTCATCCTAATGAAATCATTAGCTCTGAGTGGAAAAGGAGTTGAGATTCAAATTTTGAAACTGAACAGTCCCGGATGGCTCCTGGCATTGCAAGGTCTACTCTGCTAGTGAGAACAAAAATTTTCTCTTACTGTGTTCTATGTTTCAGATGAAAACTACATCACCCAAAAGAGTCTTGCCCAACGGAGCCTGTCTTACATTCTAGAAATTAATGTTGTGGGGGTGGGGATTTTTTGAGGGAGAGAAGGGGTCAACCCAGGTCATCACACACACACCCTGACTAGTGAGCGAGCTCTCTCTCTCTCATCAATAATATTCAAAGGGCACATAACGGACAGAGGCAGTTCGGAGAAAGAAAGGGAAAAACACACACTATTCTGAGCAACATCGAAACGTAGCACGTGAAGATAGTCTTACTAAAAACAAAACAGAAGATGAACGTAGGTATCGGATTCAGGGCGGGCACTCGGTGCCGGTACGAGAGGTATTGATGGGGGCCCCGGGGCAGCCGTGAGGCTGCCGTTAGAGCCGGTGTGTCTACGTCTGTGCCACGTTGCTCCCACCGTGCCCGCGAGGGGCCGTGGGGAATCGCGCTGAGGTCCGGGGAGCACAGCCATCCCCACAGGAGGTGCCGCGGCGGCCGTTTGCACGGCGTGACGGTGCGTTCTCCTCCGCGCCCTGGGCTGCGGGGCTGTGCAGCTGCCTGTCTCAGCCCAGCCCGGCTCCCCCAACCTCCATTCCAGCATCACGGTCCGGGCCTGGACTAGGGTGCCTGGTCAAGCAGAGGCCCTCCCTGCACATGAGCTGCACAGAAGCGACCCAGGGCGCTTGGGAGGGCCCTTCCGCATGGCACGCACATCAGGTAACGCTCTCTCTCCCCCTCAGCGAACAGGCAGGTCCGTGATCCCGGGGCTCCCTGTGCGCTGGGTACCCGGATAGTTTGATCCCAGCCGTCAGCACAGTGCCTGGGAATTCCTGGCTCCAGGAATATGCTGAATCTCTGGGATGTTCAGCGTGTTGAGACGTCACAGTTCGGTGTGCATATTCTTAGTAATATTGCTATAATCGGAACCCATTTGTGCCCATGTCAGGAACTGGGACAGTTATGATTGCAAAAAATACAAATAAATACATAAATAAATAAAACGGGGGTAATAAAGAGCCTGCTGAAAAGACAGATAATACGGTGTCCTCCAGCCATGTAACTCAACAAGAGGCGGCCAAGTGACAAGGATCAAGGTCAGATCCCAAGGGCAAGCGGTGGCACTCCCAGCTCCTGGGCTGCGTTCACGCAGAAACCGGCCGGTGCCAGCGGGGCCTCGTATCCGCCCCCCAGAGACGGCGACACCTGGCGTGAGCATCCATTTCTGCAGACGTCTGTAGAGGGGCCCCTCCGGGACCTCTGGGTTTTGAGACAATAAGTGTCTTTACTTGCTAGGATGCAGCTCATACTGCGCGCAGTGTTAACAGGATATGAGCAGCGCAGGTTGAATGGCAGGACTGGGCTGTTCCAAAAATCACATCTAACGATGACAAGCCCATCCGCACATCCTCAAAGATTTCTCACCGTCCACGGGTTACAAGTTCATTTCTTGGTCTGGCAAACGGGCTCAGCTCTCAAGGACATTTCCCGGGTATCCGTCTCCACGCCTGAGTATTCAGATGGCCCCACCCCCAGCCCCACCTCCCACCTTCCAGGAATCTTTAGACTTGGGGTTCCACCCCATCTTCAGGAGAAACTGGGGCACAGCTCCATTCCGTTGGTCAGATTTTCCTAATCCCTCAGGTCACTTCTTGCACAATGATCATTCATTAAAAGAAACAAAACTCACCCTAGCTGGTGTGGCTCAGTGGATTGAGCGCCGGCCTGCAGACTGAAAGGTTGCCGGTTCGATTCCCAGTCACGGCACATGCCTGGGTTGCGGGCCAGGTCCCCACCTGGCGGTGCACGAAAGGTGACCAATGAATGTTACTCTTGTACATCAATGTTTCTCTCCCTCTCCCTCCTTTCCCATGGCTCTAAAAACAAATAAAATCTTTTTTTAAAAAAAGAAAATAACTCTAATTGAGGAACAGCTATGTACCAGGCACTAGTTTTTTATTTTCTTAAAGGAAAGAAAAAAATGGGAGAAAGAACACTTTCATTCAAATTATTTAATATACAAAGACATTTTTATCAACATTTTACACACACAATAACATACAAGTGCGCTTTACCCGGGAACAGATAAGGATGGCAGATAAGCACAGGAAAAGATGTTCCGCACCTGTAGCCATTAGGGAAGAGCAAGTAAACATCACGATCAACTAGTGTTATGACGTAGGTAAATTTAAAAAAAAAAAACAAAAACCACCAGCACCTGTGCCGATGCGCACATGGAGCACCTGACCTGTTTGTTACATGCCACCAGCAGGACTGGAACACAGCACAGGGTTGCCAGGAACCAGCTGGACGGTTTTATATAAAGTCAAACACACACCACGCACACAGAGACCGGACGCCTAGATACACACACAAGCCAGAGGAAAGCGTGCGTGCCCACACGCACACGTGGCTGGAACCGCGCCTGGCGACGTCACTGGTCTCAGCAGGAAGTGGAAGGACCCCACTGTCCTGGGACTCCTGAGTAAATAAACAAGCTCTAGGAAGTCCGTGCCCACAAGGGAAAACCACTCAGCAAGAAGAAGAAAACACCGCTCATGCCTGCAACAACCTGAAGGAGCCCGGGAGGCCCTGTGCGCAGGGAAGGGAGCCAGACGCCAAAGCCTTGCTCTGTGTGGTTGGCTTTATAGGAGATTGTGGGAAAGGCAAGAGGACGGTCGGAAATCAGGGCCGCGGCTGCCAGAAGCTAGGCGAGGGGCGGGGGTGGCCACAAAGGGACGCGGAAGAACGTGGGGTACGGGGGATGGACGTGTCCTGTACCATCGTTGTGATGGTGACTGCATGCCTATAGGCACTGGTCCAGAATGTCCCCAAACTGCTCCATCAAACAGGTGCATTTTACTGGCTGTCAGTCAGACTTCGATAAGCTCAGTGCAGGAAGTGATCAGTCAATAGGAAGAAACGCAAGCCCCTGGTCAGAGGCCAGAAGGCACCCCCTTGGCAAGGCGGAACTTGCAGTTGCAAAATGTGTTTGTTTCTTGACAAATGACTCCTCCTGACGTCCACAGGTTGCATGTTTTCAGACACCTTTTAGGCTCTATCTGAATAGGCTGTGAGGGTCAGTGTGACGTGAACCGAACGCTGTAACCTCAGTGCTCGGCGACCTGCGCGTGGGTAAGACGAGATCGCGGCCTGCATCCCGGATGTTGTGGGGGGCGCGCCCCGCCTCCCTGGCTGACCTGTCGCCCTGTTTCTGATTTGGAAAATCAGCCACACAGTGCGGATGTCGGCAGCGCGACTGATCATGGCAGACAGCAACAATGATCAAGACTGGCAGACACTGGCCTTTATTTTTTATTCGGAAGACACGTCCTAATCTTTGTTCCTTCACGAGACCGACAGTCACACCCCCGCCCCACGCTGGAGATCCCGGCTCCGGCGGGCTTCCTCTCCCCGAGGTCGCCACAGTTTTTGGCCGGATGGCGTACATCACGTGGGACCCATCCGCTTACCCTCTTCGCCTGTTTCTCTGCATTTGGGGCAAGCTGCCTTTCTCCGTGCCGTTGTTATCCCAGGGCAGTTCCTCGAGAATATTTCAGAGACACTTCCTCGGGAAGGATATTTAGAGCAAATTCTCCAGGTTCTCTTTTTCGTGGATTTCCAAAATCCTCTGCAGGCAGGTGTGAGTCCCTGACGTCCTTAACCCCAGCTTTCAAGGCTGGGAGTTTTTCCCGTGTCCGTCCTTGTCCCGAATGAAGCGCCGGGGCACCTTATTCCCTTCCTTTTACTCTGGTGACCTTTACTGAAACTCAGGGACTGCCCCGCCGTCCCCTCCAGCCCAGGCTCTAGGGCCACTGCCCACAGTTAGACATTTCACGTTTTCTGTCCAGCTGCTAGGACGCCTCGCTGGAAGCTGAAACCTGCACCTGTACGGCAGGTTTCCCGACACATGAGCCAGATTCCTCTTTCTCGGGGGCCGTCCTGTGCACGGTAGACGATGGAGCAGCACCCCGGACGTGCACCCACTGGGTGCCCATTGCACACACACACACACACACACCCATTATACAACCAAAAATGTCTGCAGGCACTGCCCAGTGTCTCCTGCACGGGGCCAAGGAGGGGATGTGACTGCCCCCCAGCTGAGAACCACTGCCACCAAGTGGCCCACTCCACGTGTCAATAAAAGAAGACCCTCGGCCCTCACAGCTCCCAAAGCTTCCAAACCCACATCGTCACCCACGGGACGCTCTCAAACGCAGGCGCACGCGCGCAAGGACACCTAACACGGACCGCGCGCTCCCCCAGCCCCCAAGATGGTGAGCGTGCACATAGGACGGTCCAGCCCCGACAGCCAGCGGCAGGGAAGACGCACGTCAGGAACTCCAGGGCCGTGCTCAGCACGGGGCCGCGGGGCGGGCGCCTCTCCTCCTCTGCTCGTCCCCAGGAGAAGGGTTCTGCGTGACGGCGGAGGACCTCGTCACAGCTCGTGAACACCAGCTGCTGCTCGCGGTGTCTCCACCTCTACGTTCAGGCCGCCGAACAACTCCAGGTAGATGTTTTCAAGGTGACCCCACCCACCTCCCAGGTGGGCGTTGGAGTCCCACCGAAATGTATGTGAACAACTCATTTCAAGAGCACAGGATGTTCTGAATACGCCCCCAAGCTTGACACTGGCTAACGTCCTCCATCAAAATACGTAGAGATGCCTACAGCGCAAGGGACAGTCTCCCCGTCTCTGCGCCGGACTACAGGGGGTTCCACCGAAGTCAAAGCCGAACAGCTCTTGCGGGGTCTCAGGGCACTGCTCTCCTCTGTGGGACCTCCATGGACCCCTGCGGGCCCCTCTGCCCTCAGAAGTCCCCGTGGAAGGCCACCTGTCCACCTCTGAGGGGCGCCCCAAAGCCAGACATCTGTGGCGTTCTCACGCGACTGCACATAATACGCTTTTTCACACCCACACACCCATGACGTGTGGAGCCCTGCAGAACGGAAAAACAGCTACGTGCAGGGCCAGCAGATCGGAAGGTGAGGATGCCGTGAATCTCTGTTGGGACCCTTTCTGGGTCTGACCCCGAGGCCACCCTTCCTGCAGGGGACCCACACCGACAAGCAGAAACAGCTAGAAAGTTCTTGCCCCGGCAGCTCCCGAGAGAGGCCTGTTCGTGGCACCCTGTTCACACAGCCCGGGAAAGGGCGAGCCCGGCAAGCGCCTCCCACAAACAGGCGCCCACATCCGGTCCTTCTCCTCGGGAGGGGGCTTTCAGAGGACAGGTGGCACACCGGAGCCCTACCTGACGTCCCCGGGGGAGCATCCAGTAGCAGCGAGTGCTCCAAGAGGGTCAACACTGCCTGCTCTTTTTAAAACCCGAAACTGAAAATAATTCCAGACGCCGCAGCCACATGTGGCCAGCAGTGCTGGGTGAGTGACACACCTGGGACGGACACAGCCGCAAGCCGCCCCAGAAGGAAGGGGGTCTCTCACATTTGGGAACAGGGAATTCGCATCTGGAAAGAATTACCGGGACCGGGCTGGCGAGCGGAGGAGGGGCGGCGGGGAAGGAGGTGGCGGTGTGGGAGGCGGGCCAGGGCTCCCAGGGGCTGAGCCACGTGGTGTGGGCAGTGTCCCGTGTTGCCGGAGCACGCGCGTCATTTCACACCCTTTAGGGGCGGTGGCCGGCACGGTTCTCTCGGGTTTCTGTGTTCCTTGCTCCGGCGAGGTTCTCTTGGTTAACCTCTCCCACATCAGAGCGTCATGGGCCCTTGGCCCTCAACCCCTGGCATGTGCAAAAGCCTTCATTATCCATGGGCGACTTGCAGCTACCTGCAGGACTTCAGCTCTCCCGCTGGTGGGAAAACTCCAGCCCGACATCTGTTTCCCAGTAAGATCCTGTTTTGACACAGTTCGGTAAGTGCATTTGCACGGCCCCAAGGGTTGGGAGGTCAGGCCATAGGTCCCAGGTCACACAGAAAACCAGGCTCCCTTTTAATTACCCGGATTCCCCAGGGGCAGTTTCCAGAGTAAATGGGTTGCAGGACGCCTGAAAAGAAAGACGGAGGTCACGGCAAGGATACCCCAGTTCCGCAGCTCTGGTGTGGGGAGAACACACGTCTGAATGAAGCAGCCTGCCCGTGGCCGCCTCCGAGTTTAGACGTGGCTTCTCGGGGTGTGTCCGAAAGTCTGTAAAATCGGGCAGCTCATGGGACGGGACCCCACGCCAGCATGTCCTGCTTCGCTGCAGCCCCGAGATCGGCTTAGGAAAAAGGCAGGTGTCAGCAAACCCTCAGCCCTCGGCTGTGGTTTGAGGGCCCGCAGCAGCAGCCTCTCCAGGAGCTCATTAGAAATGCAGGATCTCCCCGGCCTCGGACCTACAGACCCACAAAACTTCACTTTCACAAGCTCCCGGGTGGGCCGCACGCAGGGATTAAACCAGAGGAAGGCAGGCTAAGGGTCTGCGGGCCAACTTTGCTGCCGGCGGGGGTTTGTGAATAACGTTTTACTGAGACACGGGCCAGGCCGCCCATGTCTCTCTGCTGGCTTTTCCCACCACCGTGGTGGAATGGAGACTCTGCAAGGATGGGCTCCCGGCGCGTCCCAGAAAACGCTCACGCGCCCCTGATCTCAGACCTGAGTCCATGGTGGGGGGTCGGGGAGGGGGGGACACCTAACCCTGATGGAACCACAGCAGGAAACGATCATGCGAAGCAGACAGGCTTCCTCATAACCGATGCATGGCGTGCCTTCGGGCATGAAAATCATCACAGACCCCGTCCGGGTTGTTTTTTCTGCCCTGAAGACCCCGCCAAGGAAACACAGTGTCTGTCCTTACGAGATTTACAGGGGGTGGAGGCGTCATGAGCGAGGACCCGACGTGGCCCCACCTGTCAAGTCCGTGAATGCACGAGGACGCCACCGCTTACCCGCAGTTCTGCTCACTGCGATGGAGCCCTGTGCTTGGGAGGCAGGAATGGGCTCAGCGTGCGGACTGCGGAACACGGCCCGGCCTGGGTGCCCCACGGCTCCCCTTCTCTCTCCCTGCCTGCACCCCCTCGCCATTCCCCTCCCTCCCCCTCCGCCCAGCGCTTGACTTGAAAGCCTACCACCTGCCTTTCCTGGATTGCGAGACCGCTAACCACCGACCGGCCACCTGTCGTTGGGGCAGAAGAGAGAAGACTTTTGAAATGAGGCGGAGGGACCTTGAGGACCCACCCCGCCGCCCTCTCAGAGAGGAAACCTGACCAACGGGAAACCCTGGGGTCCGGCTGGGAAGAAGAGCAGCAGCTGAGAGGGAGGGACCCCAAGGAGAAGACCCTGGCGGCCCTGGAGCCGACAGTCCCACGGCCTTGCAGGGGTCCCGCTACCGGAAGTCGCACCCCACACATGCCCCGGGGCCCGCTGCCACCCTGCGGCTGTGTCCTGGTCCCCGAGTGCTGACCCGCGTGCAGACCGCTGAGCCGCTAGCCAACGGTGCGCGCTGTGCCCTGCCGCACGGTTCTAGCGGTCCCCAAGGACGCACCGCATGGGGAAAACCAGCAGTGCGGAGGCCATTGAAAGGTCACACTTTCGGGGGCAGCAGCACCCCAGAGGTCGCACCGCAGCCCGGAGGAGCGGAGGGAGTGCTTGGGGGTGGCTCGTGAGTCATGATGCCTTGCTCCCAAAACAAGCTCTCACCCACTGGCCCTCACCGATGGCCCCGAACTAAAACATCAGCTCGGTCTCCCATCCAGTGGTCCCCAAAGTGTGGTTCCCAGGACCCCCTGGGGGCAGGTGGGAAATTGAGTGTGAGGCCCACCCGAGACCTGCTGAGTCAGAAAGGCCAGGAGAAGGCCCTACGATCTGTATGTAAGAAGCCTGCAGAGGGCCATGATACACGCTCGGGTTTGAGAAGCACGGATTCCACAACCCTTTAGGTAACCTAAGGTATATTCGATAGTGCGCTCGTCCCATGATTTTCTCTCCCTAAGATTTTGTTGGGGGGTCAGGGGAAGTTAGGGGGCATGGGGGACCCCATGTCAGCAAATGAAGGGCCCGATCCCTGGGCGTCCGTCCTCGCCGTCTCCCGTGGTTGGTATCTCTCGTCCACTTGGGCCTGCTTTCTAGCACACACTTCAGCCTCAAATGTGCGTTAGCGCGCCCGCTGGCAAACGTTTTCATCCTTTAGCAGCCGGCCCGTAATTGGTTTTTATCTGGTTTTTATCACTAGAAGACGCACCTGTCGGCGGAGGAAGAGAAGGCGAAACCCCTCCAGGGAGGCCCAGGGCGGACGCAAGAGGCTGGAGAGCACCGGGGTGCTGCCCCCCGCCCCCCCCCCACGTCGCTGCCCACAGCAGGGCCAGCTCAGACACCGCGCCGGGCACTCGTCCGCTCCCTGGAAGCCCAAGAAGTCAGAGTCTGGAAGGGTGGGGGGCGGGCCAGAGGCAGAAGCTTTGCAGGCTGCAGGTGGTCACTGCTTTTCGGACCCTGGCACTGCGAAGCTCGGCACAGTTCTACACACCACGGGCCGTGGCCAGCTGAGGCTGCGGACGCAGAGCAAATCCTACACGTCACACTCGGACGGCACACGTTCCCATGAGCCGGTAAGGAGCCACAGAGCCTGTCTGTCGGAGAGCTGGCGGGAGAAGGGTCGGGAAGGGAAAGCAGAGAACACACCTGTCGCTCTGGGGGCGCGTACACAGCTCGCCCCGACTCTGGGACGCAAGTTCAGGAGACAAAGGCCTCCTCCCTAGCGCCGGTCATCACAACAACGCGGGCTTCCCTTGTGCGCACGCTGGAGACACCGTGATTCAGCCGTGCGTGTGCTTTCCGTGAGCTCAAAACCGTCCGCGGTTCCGTCTGCCGCTGCCTCCTTCTTGCACACCAGACACGTGAGAGCACATCTCATTTCGGGGATGTTTTGTCTGGAGGCGTCTCAGCAGCTTCATAATGAGGCAGAGGAAGAGGCGAGGAGGCAATTTCACAGACTCGCGTTCAAAAGCTTGGAGCTCGTTACCTGTAACTGTGGAAACAAGGCAGAGATGGATACCCGCCCCCCACCCCACCCCCGGTTGTGTTCACACAGGCAGGGAGCTGAGAGCGCTGTCGGTTAGCCAGGCAGCCAAGAGCCACGCACGGCCCCGCCGGGAACGCCCGGGAACGCCAAGACCTGTGAACGCGGAGCCGAGGAAGTGAACACGTGAAATGGCCATTCAGTGTCACTGCCAAATGCGATGGCCACACTCCCGGTGCCGGCAGTTGTGACCACAGCAAAGAATCAGACACGGGCTGTTTCTCCACAGGTGCACCTTGCCCTGCCAAGAGGCAAAAAACCCACAAGGAACAAAAACAAGGACCCATGAGCCTATACACCACCCCTCCCCCAATGACCATACACCACCCCTCCCCCAGTGACCATACATGGATCCACTCAATGGTCCTACCCCGCATTTTCTGACTCAGGGGCCCTTTTCCAGACCAAAATAAAGTGTCTAAGTGTCTCTTCAATTTGCATCAAATCCACACATTTATTCCTAGACTCCACTTCCTCATTTACTCGTACCTACAGGTAACATAATGAGATGGAGCAATACTACAGCTAATAAAAGCTCTGAACAGCTTTTTACAGCTGCATAAAGTTTTATAATTCATCATATTTTTTCTTGTCTGCCAACACCCCATAGAGTCACAAAACATTTTTTTTCTTGTCCTTATGATGAGAGTTTTTAGGTTCTACGCTCCTGGTAACTTTCAAATATACCACGCGGCAGTGTTAGCTCTGGTCACTGTGTTATATACGATACCCCCAGGGCTTATTGATCTTATAACGGGACATCTGTACCATTTTACCAGCTTTCCCCACGTCCCCCAGCCTCTGGCAACCACAAATCTGATCTCTTTTCTGATGAGTTTGCTTTTTTTTTTAGATCACACGCATCACAAAGACCGTATGATATTTATCTTCCTTTGTCTGACTGATCTCCCTTAGCTTCCTATCTCCCAGGTCCATCCATGTTGTCACCAAAGGCAGGACCTCCTTCTTTTTTATTGGCTGAATTACATGCCATGGTCTATAAGGACCACCCCTTCCTGGCCCATGCATCGGACGGTGGACACTTAGGCTTCCGTGCACCGGCTACTGCAACCCGTCTTGCCATGCACATGGAAGTGCAGAGCTGTCTTCCACACAGTGATCTTGTTTCCTTCAGATACACAGAACCGCTGGATCCTGCAGTAGCTCCCATTAATAATCTTTCAGGAAATGTCCACCCTCTTTTCCAGCACAGTGGCACCCATTATGTTTTTCACCGCCGTTCACCCATGGCCCGCCCAGGCAGCCATCCTGCTGTGGCTGGCGGCCTCCTGGGCGTGCTCCTGCAGCCCACGCTAGCCCTCCTCAGGCTACCGCTGCGCACCGCCGCCTGGCAGGCAGCTCAGCCTCCCACGCTGCGCTGGGGACACGGCTGTGCTCTGGGCAACTTCTGTCGTCATCCGTCAGTGCCGACCAGGGGAAGAAACTACCTGTTTTTCATAAATTTAAGTCATTTTTGTTCTCCCGACTGTGACCTGCATGTAGCCTACCAACTATCATAATATTTCACTCCTTCAAGTTTCCATAACGCCAGACGTCAACCGGATGTTGGGTAACATAATCAATAAGTAATCTCTTCAAAGCTTCGAGGTTTTTCTTTGTTTATCAGACGCAAGCAGTCCCTACGCTGCCACTGCCACGACCACGCACACGCGCAAGCCGCGGGCCAGGTCCCGTGACGTAAACAGACAGGCTCAGCTGCGACGTGGTGACTCCTTCCACGGGAAGCGGGAGGACGCAGGCGACCTTCGCCGCCCAGATCCAGAGACGGGAGGCCATACAATCTGTCACCAAATGGCCTTCAGCTAAAACAAACACCCAACGCTTCGGGATGCAGCCAAGATCCTGATCCCAAGAAACGGCTAACCGCAGGGGAATGGCACGGGTGGTCGCCATGGTGACCACAGTTTGCCTTTCCATGATCTAGACGCCAGGTGACGCGTAAGAGACATGACATGAGGAGGCTGCTAAGATAACAAACAGTGGGTGTGTGTGCTCTTCCCAGCCTCTCTGACCTTCTGAAATGGAAACCAACCCTTTCAGACCCCCCGGAAACATTCAAGGCCGCCCTCGGCTCTCTTGACATCTGCTACCAATTGGATGTCTTTCCCGCCCCACAGCAGAGCGAACCACATTCGAATACAGCGATCAGTGGAAGCACCTCGACGGATTTCCGACGAAAGCAAGTGTGAAATAATCTCGCCTGCTCTGTACGGCAAACGTCTCTTCGGAAGTACGTCAGCAATAGAGGAGCTCGGGCCACTGAACAGGTGTGAACACGGGGCGCGGAGAGGGCGCCTGGGCCAGTATTATCAGAGGAAGCTGGCTTTTGTTTTCCCGTCTCGGCTGGGCGCTAGCAGTTCTGGAAACAAAGTTCTCCCACAGCAGCGTGGCCTTCAAACGCGTTAGGGAGCGGAATGACTGTGTCATCACCGAATCCACTGCACCGTGGAAGAGCCTAGTCAGAGGAGTCACGGAATGCCCGCCACAGGGCGTCATTTTGGGGTCCCCACACAGGGGCCCTTCACGGTCCCCCAAGGCCGAGGAGAGCGAGAGAGCGCAGGGGTCCTGCCTCCCACGCTCCCGGTGGGTTCCGAGCCCAGGCTCACGCCGTCGGCCTCCGCAGGGGAGGGGCGTGCCGCGTCAGGGTAGGTGACCTACGCCGGGAAGGACCGGGAGATCTGGAGCGGGCACCAGCCTTGAAAGAGCAGTCTCTGCCGCCGGATCTTCTGCGGATGGCAAAGGGACGCCGTCACCATCCTCTGCCACACGTCTCCACTCTCGCACGAGGACGCCAGTCCCAGGTCGGGACTGTATTGCGGGAGGAGAGGAGGTCGCCTCAGAATCTGCAGACGGTGCAGACCCACCCTGGAGCCAAGCTGCCCAGACCTCGGCACCAGCGTGCGTCAGCGAGCCCTGGCAGCCCGCCCCCCCAGAGCCAGCAGGTCCCCGGCAGGGCCCAAGAGTGCATGTTTCTATCAAACGCCCCATTTTCCCATCTTCCCAGAACCATCTGAGGTTTAATGAACGAAGCCAAGGGTAAGGCTGGAGAGGCTCCTTGCCAGCTCACCTTAGACATGGTCTCTGGATTCGCGCTCACGGGTGTTTTGTGGGCACGCACTTTCTTTAATAAAGTAGCACCCCCTTATCTGCTGGGGATACGTTCCAAAGCCCCCAGTAGATGCCTGAAACCTCCAACAGCACCAAGCCCTACAGACACTATGTTTTTTTCTCTCCATACATAGCATAATAAAGTTTTACTTATAAATGAAGTACAGTAAGAGATTAACAAGAATAATCATGAAATAGAGCGATGTATTGTCACCAGAATCAGGGGTATAGTCTCTCACTGTCTCAAAGCCTCTTACTGGACTGCATCCAGCCTTCTGATGACGTGAGGGGATACCATGCCTGCTCGGAACAGTGCACAACTTAACACGTAGGAGCTGTTTACTTCTGGAACTTCCCACGTAACATTTTCAGACCTCGGTTAACTGCGGGGAACTGCGCGTGCAGAACATGACGCCTCGGCTACGGGGCACTCCTGAACCCGTCCGACTGGGGCACATCCCAGATTCGGGTGGGAGGCCCAGGGCGCATTAGGGTCCAGCTGCCGTCCTGTGTCTGCGCGGCGTGAGGGAGGGGTCCTCACTTTGCTGGGGACCTCGCTGGCGGTGAGGCTGAGAGTGCAAGCCGGGCACCGGAGGAAGGCCCGCCTGCAGAGCGCTCCCACGGCACGGCCGGGCCCCCCCTTCCACGGCACTGATCTCCTCAAAACACCCGCGTGCAGCTCCAGCACGGCCAGACACGCACGCTTCCAGCCCCCATGGCCACAATGACACTCAGTGACTCTCAGGGTTAAGAAGCAGACAATACGGAGTTGGAAACAATCCAAGAATATACGAGCAGCTAAGGGGGGGCATGGGATGTCTACAGGAAAACGTGGTTATGTTAGGGAAGTGACTCGGCACCCCATTCCCATCCGACTGTGTGCGGGCTGCCTAGGAGCAGACAGAATTTCATATCCATGTTATATTTCTTAATGGAGGGAGGAAGGGGAGGTGGGGGTGAGGAGCGTAAGACAGGTGGAGGGGAGAGAAGAGAGCGGAAAGGAAAAGGGAATAAGAAGGGAAGAGACGCAGAGGAAAGAAAAGCCCTGGAGAAGAAAACAGAAGCCTCCAAGCGCCAGCTGGTGTTCGTGTCGTTCGGCATGGACGGCCCGTGGTGGCGGCACGGCTGCCGGGCCCGGAGCACGGAACTGCGCTGTCCCCGCCCCTCAGACACAACTGAAAGCCCCGGCGGGCCCTGGAGACGGCAACGCTGGGCTGCCACCTCGGCCCCTCCCCAGATCCCAGGACAGGGTTTCTTCCCTGAGCCTTCCACCTGGTCTCCAGGCAACCGACGCCCTGAGCAGGGACCGCTGCTCCCCGGACCGGAGCGCAGCTGCCCTCCCCTCCCTCTGCATCCCTGCCTGCTAGGACTCCGTGGAAACAGCCTGTCTCTCCCCTCATCAGTATGCACCCCCTGACCTAGGAAGCCCATGAGGCTGCCGTCTAGAACGAGGGCCTCAAATTCATTCCTGGTTGCGTACAAACAGCAGAGTGAGCAGCCCTGGAGGGAAAACAAACAAGAACGGTGTCCTGGAGAGGTTACCACAGGTCATGTACAGTGACTAAGTGCCAGCATGCAGATGTAAGTGCACACACGTGTTCGTGCATGTGTGTGCACACATGCACGCCTGCACACCACACGCACATGCCGTGCACGCGTGCATGCAGGTGTATGTATATACACAAACACAAGCAGGCACACAGCACCACGTGTACCCAGAAATATCTGCGCGCGTGCATGCACACACGTGTGTGCGTATACATATTCATGCATGCACACGTGCATGCTGCATACACATCCATGCAGGCGCAGTGTTAAACTGAAGACAAGAGGAGCCGTTACACCAAGGCAGCGGTCACGCCATGCAGGCTCGTAAATGCCGCGAGGTTACGGAATTAGAAAGCTAAGGACACCCACTCACAAGCAGCCAAGGGGGCTTGAAGCTACAGGCAGTCGGTTTTCCCCGCTCCGCTTCCGTCCTTTCTGTACAAACGCCAGCCCGATTCGAATCGGTGTTTGCTCAAATAAACTCAACAACATTAGCCTGCCTCGGTTTACCTTTTAGCCACACACACGCACGTACTCACACGGGGCTATGCATGTACACACCCCCACACCTACGAAAGCAGCCAACTCTCTGAGGCATGAATGAGCTGCGGGCATCGTCACGGGTGTCTTTCAAACAGTGAGCCTGGGTAACAACATTCTAAAGACTGAGACTTTGCACTCGGGACACCTGTAACAGCTCATCAGACCTCCTGCAAGGCGGCTGGTCCCATGTCCTCTCATCCCAAGGACGGCCTGACTGTCTCAGCCTCCCGTGCAGCAGAAGGTCGCTCTCCACAACCGGAGACCCAGCGGCCACGGCGCCTGCCATGTTGACCTCCCGCTAACGTGCACATCGACCCAAATCGCGTGGATTCCCAGGTGTGCTGCTGGACAAAAAGGACCAGTCCTGTTCTGCTCGAGCTGAAGCTAGGAAACAACCCAGAAACACAACCAAATAACAAGATCGGCTTGCAGAGCAGTAGAGAGAGGGTCCTCCACTTCCCCTCCTCTGCCACACCAGGCAAGAGCCCAGGGGGAGCTAACACTATTATTACCCTATTCCCAGTCTGCAGACCCGCATGGGCCCCACGAGGTGTGAGCAATGAAGAACAACCCATTAAATGTTTTCAGGACCCCTGACCAGATCAAACTCTCAAGCAGATTGCCTTTCTCCTGTCCACAGAAGCCTTGACTCTTATGTAAATGGACGCTCCCAAAGGCCACTGGGCTTTCCGAGAAAAAGCACTGCAGACCTGCCTGCGGTCTCCCGGCTGTCTGGGAGCTTGACAAACACCTTGAACATCCTTATTAAAACACAGGCTGATCTGCGGGGTCCACACAGGAGATGAGCAGCAAGACGGGGTCCCCCGGGGGCAGCTAAGCCGGGGCTTCAGCGGGGCTTCCGCACCTGGTCTCCATCAGACCCCTGTAGGTAATCGGGACACATTAGCCCCTAAATGAAGCCTACTTTTCAGAGTCAAAAGTGGAAAGTGGAAAGATTTTCCTTGTGTTCATGAGTATGCTTTAGACCCAGTGGGCCAACCAGGAGAGATTGATACCCGCCCAGCCCTGATGGCTGACGTCCATCATTCTACAGCATGTCCAGCCCATTGAAACACTGTTTGTATTTCACATCTTCAAAAGTTAGTAAGATGAACATGAGACGGGTTTGTTAGGGGTTAATATTAAATTTTTATGCTGTCATCAACAGAAAGAAAAAGGCAATGAATGTACGTGCAGCATCTTCAAAACTGTGTGTGTGCACACACGTGCGTCAAAGTCTTCTGGGCTACACGCTTCCTACTCTTTTTCAGGGATGACAGGAAAGGTTATATTTCGCTTCAGCCTTGTATACCCCAGGAACAATTCATTATGCTTTAACAGTAATAGAAAATCACAGGGAAAAGATATTCTGTGCTACCTGCACGAGGGAAAACATGAGAGTAACGCTGGAGTATTACGTGAGCCAGATTTTGTTCTCATCACATTAAATAAACATGCTCGCTAACCCGTTGTGACTGGATTCGCTTACGTATCAGCTGAGATTCACGGGGCTCAGTTTCTCTTTGCATTGCCACGTGGGCTGTTTGACCTGCCCCTTAGAACCACGTTTGTGTTCCGTAGCGCAATTATCGAATGCAGTTTAATTGTGCATCATAATCAGAGCAAACACCGAACAGAACGGAGGAGGCGCCAGTGACCAATCTCGTCCAACGGTCGCAGGAAACCTCTTCTAGCTCCCACCTTGCGGGACCACACGGGTGCAGAAATGAGCGACGTGCCCTGGATCCACCGCGCCAGGTCACGCGCGTACAGCCCCAGCCCACCTCTCCCGTACATACGACCTGCGAACCCGTCACTGTCTGCGGACGGAAGCGTACAGCTTCCCACCTGACGCACGCATGTCTCCGCTTGGCACCTGGGCAGGGCTCTGCTGTTATGTCTGCACACGTGTTCAGGAAAGAAACCTCCGACAGGTGCCCAGCAAGAAGGAGGCATGTTCCAGCGGCCTCCTGGCTGCCCCAGCACAGCAGCCACTGCCCCCACCGGGGTCTCAGGGAAGCTCAGCGGGAAATGTTTGTCTCCTGGACAGTCTCGATTTTTTAAATGTAATTACATTTTTATATCAATGACTTTTTAAAATATTATTATACTTTTTTTTTAAATCTCACACCATTTCTGGTTTTTGGGGTTTTTTTTTGCAAATTAATAGTGAAAGTACTCAAGTACTGATAAGCATTAAAATACTTAATAAGTACGTTTCAAGTGTGGAAAATTACTCAGTCACACACCACAAATGGGAAGTATATGGGCACCATATTTGGTAGCACAGATGTTATTATAATGGGTTGCCCAAAAAGTCTGTTCTGTTTTTTCCGTAAACACACTTTTCATTTTCACCAATCACTTGATTGATTGGGATGTTTTGAGTATGTCAGCTCTCCCCTGCTATTGGCTTCTAGTGGGCAGAGGCCAGGGGGCTGCTAAACACCTTCCAATGCATGAGACAGCCCCACAGCAGAGAATTATTTGGCCAAAATGTCAACAGTACCAACAAATTTCACAAACCACTTCTGAGACGTTCAATCAGTCACAGCACCTCCTCTGTACACTGCACATGCCTTTTTTTAGTTTCAGCTGCGTTTTTGCCTTTCTTGAAATAATAAAGCGTAACACCCTGAAAATGTTGTGCATTTTCTTCCATCTTCAATGTTAAAATGGTTGCCCCCAAAGGCACCAATTCTGACAAGTGTCAGTGACACCCAGGTCCCTGCTGGGAGCCCCACCTCGATCACACGTTCCAATGACTTCCAAGACCACGTCTATGCAGGTGACGCCCAGGTGAGTCTTCCCCAACACTTCCCGACTCCGTGTCTATACTATGAGCCAAGAAGCCGCTGCAACTCACCGCGCAGGCTTCCTGTTGACTCCGACTCGGGAGCTGTGCCCGCAACTCGGTGTCGGCAGGTTTTCTCCACGTCCCAGATTCGCTGGCGAGGTCCCCTGTAGGTGGCTGTTTTCTTGGTAGCGCCGTCTGTCTTCTGGGAAGAGACCATTCAGAACTGAGCTGCCACCATGTTCCTGTAGGAATCAGAAACCAGTTTACTGGACTTTAAAAAATTATTTACAATTTATTCGCGCTTTCTTACACTTCTCTCTGTGGAACACGTATTACTAAGACACGGGACCTCCGAGAGTGGCCCTCTGATTGCCATCTACTTTCCCTCCCTCTATCCCTTCCTTGTCTTTCTGTCTCTGCTTTCTGTAGATTTCCTTCCTCTCACTCTGTCCGCACTCACCCATATCCCCTCGGCACGTATGTTTTCCTGCCTGCCAGGCTGTTTTTCAACAGCTGACACCCACAACTGTTGGCTTGGGGACTTTCTATGGCGACCAGATTCCACTGTACTCTTGTGAACAGCAAGCCGTAAACGCCAAGGAATTATTCTGTCTCAGGAGCAGCCTTCCATGAATGACCGATCGGCTTTTTTCTCTCAGCATGATTCTTTGGAGATACATCCAAGTGGTTGCATTACCAATGGCATGTTCCTTTTTACCGCCTTAGTAATATTCCATGGCATGGATATACCACAGTTGGCTTAACCAGTTACGTGCTGTAGGACAGTGAGACTTGTTCCGCATGTGGGGTTAAGACAAACAAAGCTGCTATGAACATTCATACACGAATCTTTGTGGGCACGTGAATCGCATTTCATTTCTCGGAGACAAAAGCCCAAGAGGGCAATTGCTGGGTGCTGCGATATTTGCCTGTTTGCTGAAGTTTCTGAAGTATCATCAACGCTGAGGCACAGGGATGTGGACTTCAGAGCAATGGAAAGTGTTCACCAACTTCAGGGCAGATAGAATGAGGTCAGAGGATGGCTCTAGGAAAAGGATTAATGTCATGCACTATGGAGACTAAATTGGACAGGAAGACTCTGGGCCCTGGGTGTCATCCGGACTGGGGAGACAAAGAGCGTGACCCAGAAGGGAGTCTGTGGGTGTAGGCAGGAGAAAGGGACCCAAGGGGCAAAGTTCTCTGGAATTTTTTGACCGAGTTAATTTCTCAGCTGAAAACCGATAGCCTTGTAATATAGGACCCTCTGGACTCCTTCAACCCCCAGGAGGGTATTTGAGGAGAAATGTAAACAGAACAAAGCAGAAAAGAATCGCGTTGTGCTTAAATTTATTTTTAATGAACGTGTCCATTAAACATGAGTCCTATAAACAAAGCTATGGCTGAAATGATAGCCAAGAGAAACATCTCCGCTCTGGTTTTTTCCTGTCTGCAGCCTCCCAGAACTGCTTTTAATAAAATAAAACTGGACATGCTTCTGTGGGTAAATGATGATTTCCCCCTAATATATTCTAATGCAAGCTATTTTTGGAGAGCCCTGTTGGAAAATTGCTCCCATAGCTATAAAAAGCTTGTGTATTCTCAGAAATAAAAGATGAGGAACAAGAAGCAAATGATACTTTTTAAAAAACGCTGCCCCCTGTCTGGTTAGAGCTTGAGCCAAGAACCCGATGTCCTGAGAAAACCATTCCCTCCAACGGTTTTAGAAAAGGAAGAACCCAGATAAGAAAAAGCGTCTACCAAATGGAGCCAGGACAAGAATCCATCCCAAGAAAAATCTCATTAAAAATAGATATTATCTGACTTGCACATCTTATTTTTGGCTACCTAAAAGACAAATTATAATGAAATTTTTTTTAAAGAACTGTCCCAACTTTACCACCTCTTTCTCTGTAGCTTCTTATTACATTCATAAAGTGGGGCACGGTGGTGTGGTGTTTTGTTTTGGGTAAACTTGTTTCTCAGGAACAAAAACCACCATCCCATTTTTCAAACTCGGCTGCTCGGGAAAGCCAGTTTCAGTCAAGAAAAATCAAGCAAAATCAACAAGGAAACAGAAAGCCTGCCAAGACCCACTGGCAGAGAGTTTTGTTAGGCTGGAGGGTTCGTACCAATCCTGCGAGTGGATAAACAACGAGCAATAGCCCCAGCCTGGGAGACTACGGAGCCCGGAATCCGGGTGTCGGTTCCTGCACATCAGCCTTCTTCCCTAAGACCCTCTTTCTCCAGCCTGTTCCTGTGTTCTGTCTACACAAGGAACCCGGGCTTCCTGTTCCAACGATGACCTGAGGCGTCAGGCATCCCCCAAATTCGGAAGCCACGGCTCACGCGGACGCATTAGGGGCACCTCCTAATACTCTGGCGCAGGCAGTTTGCCTTTTTTCCTACCTTGTTTAACATCAACAATCTCCTTCCAAGGCTGCCAACGCAGAGAGATTGTAGGGACTCGGGAACACATCAGAGTCCTTTAGCCTGTAAACCTCACATTTCCCAGAGTCTTTTCCACGTGGGCACGCTCAGTGTGGAGCCGTAGCAGAGACTAATGTATTCCACAGCTCACGACCTGTTTACCTGAATTAGCATTATAGGGTGTCCAAGTCCTTTGGCTCGCAGGCCGGCGCTCAATCCACGGAGCCACACCAGTCAGAGTAATAAGTTTTTTTTTTTTTTTAATGCCCACTGATAGGACAGCTGTCACAATACAATCTGACAAAATTCTTTCAAATGAAGTTAAAGACAACTAAGCGCTACTGGAGCCATCGTACGGAAAAAAACAAACTTTTTGCCCAACCCAGTATACACAAACCAAACACAAATTATGCAGAAAAAGACTCAACTTCAAAATTTTTTCCAAGGTAACACCCTCTAGTTATTCAGCGGGTCCAATTGAATAGTCTCTTTCTTGATAGTCTTTAAAGTATGAGAAATTGAACATAGATATTTTCTGTATCAATTAATAATTATTCTTCTTAGGACCACTGAACGTCTTCCTACAAAGCTCCTTTCTCTGATCACATTCTGATAAGGGGAGCAGAGATGATCCCTACACCTCTCCAAGTTTTTCTGCAATTGTCTCGATTTGGTTGTCAGCAGCCCGTATGAATTATGAAATTCTACATATAACTTAATTGACGAAAAAAAATCAAACTGAGACTATGTACAGCATACTTAATTTTGTCTACAGAAGAAAGCATAATAACTTAATTGAGTTGAAGGGGAAAAATGAGATAAATTTTTAAATGGCCTATCAAATATTTAGATGGGAGAAGAGTTAAGCTCCTGTCCTTTCTTTAGTCTAAGCATGTAACGGACTGAATATTAAAAGCTACATTATAAACAAGAATATACTGAATACGCTGAACCCTGTGAATTGTTAAGGAACAAAGTATCTCTCTGTATACAAAGAGAGTCCTATGAGCTAGACCAGCTGTCACTGGCTACATGTATGCAGTCTTGCTACATCTATGACAAGCGGAAATTCTTATCATGTTAGCCGACCCCTCTTCAGCTACATGTATCAAATTATAGTCATGGACTCCAACATAGAAGAGCTCACAGATAAGTGGAATCATTCAGTTCATGGAAGTATATACGAGCAAATCCAATATTCAGAAGGCGTCTGCAGAGAGCACAGCCTGGCACAAGCAATAAAATATAAAACAAAGCCCTGGCTGGTGTAGCTCAGTGGATTGAGTACCAGCCTGCGAACCAAGGGTCGCTGGTTCGATTCCCAGTATATAGAGCTGTCTCTAAAGAGCATGAATACAGCCAGCTCATTTTTAAATGATGACGCTGAAGGTCAGACAAGGTGACTGAACTACCCAAGGGCTGACCTTGATTTTCCTGGTCACTTCCTTTGTTCATTCTGCAAATGCACGGTCAGCCCGCCCACGTGCCGGGCAATGGCCGGGCTGGTTCCAGGGAACGTGGCGAAGCTGCTATGAGCTGCAGATCTGACTTCTGCTCGGACATGTACAGAAAAAGACACAGGGACCTCTGTCTGCCACCGTGGGAAAGCATCTGTCCACGGAGACTGCCTTCACCCTTAACGCACGCCTACGGCCAAACGCCATGGGGCCCTGATAGCGGCCAGAAGGCCTCTAACAGCCACGGGGCAGGCCATCGATTTCAGAAACCCCCAGCAACGTGCTCTGGGAAAGTCAAGGCTATGCCTCGCGTTCCGGGAACAGGCAGCACGCGGCACAGCAGCCATTTGGGAAACCAGGCTGTGTGTTCTGTGAAGATGGCCAGAAAGCCGGGCGACAGGTGGCCGTTGCCCTTGCCCTGGTACGTCGTTCCTCGGGCACTTGGCTCGCCCTTCGGCCCCCGAGCTGTGGGGACGGGAACGGGAATGAGGCAAAATGAGCGGCTAAAAGGAAGGCACACACGGCCTGCACTCGGAGACAGCGACCGGGGTCCAAAGGCGCGTTCGTGCACAAGAATTCTTGTTAAAATGCTGCCCCTGGCGGAACTGGGAATACCACGCAGTGAGAATTCAAAAGGAAGCCCCCCCGCACGCCCCAGTCAGAGATGCTGCTGCCCTCTGCACACCAGGAGCTCACGCACTACCCAGCCAGACCGCCACGCAGACAGCACATCGGGGCGCAGCGGGCGTTCAGCGCATCGCAACGCGTTAGCGGCACCGTCTTTACACACGTAGAAGAAATGAGGCTGAAAGAGAGCGCGCGACATTTCCACAGCCCACGGAACGCCTGTAGGGGGGAACAGAAGTCATTCCTTCACTTGTCCCCAGGTTCCTTTTTATTGATTTATTCTTATCCTCACCCGAGGATATGTTTTTGTTGGTTTGAAAGACAGAGGAAAGGAGAGAGAGACATCGATCAGTTATACCTCCAAATGCGCCCTGACCGGGGATCAAAACTGCACCCCAGGTAAGTGCCCTGACCGGGAATTGAACCTGCAACCTCTCGGTGTACGGGACAAGGCTGCAACCCACTGGGCGACCCAGCCAGCGCTCCTCTTGTTTTCTGTTGATTCCTTTTCTGCATGCCCATCAGTCTAGCTCCTTTGCAGGGTGGCCCACTGATGTGCAGACATCACCAGCATCTGTGAATGGGAGCAAATGATGGCATTTAAAAAAAAAACACGTGGATGGGAAAAATAAATTAAATACCCTGGGAATGAAAAAAAAAATCATTGAAATTTAAACATAGAAGCTAGCCCTGGCTGGTGTGGCTCAGTGGATTGATCACCAGCCTGTGAACCAAAGGGTCGCCGGTTCGATTCCCAGTCAGGGCACATGCCTGGGTTGCAGACCAGATCACCAGTTGGGGGCGCACAAGAGGCAACCAATTGATGTTTCTCTCCCTCTCTTTCTCCCTCCCTTGCCCTCTCTCTAGAAACAAATAAAATCTTTTTTAAAAATTAAAATAAATAAATAAATACAGAATCTAATCTGAACACAGTCAAGAAAAGAAATTGTGATTAGAAGATTGCATCAAGAAATTCATCCAAAATAGGGAGGCAAAGCATTAAAATTCAGTTTAAGCAAAAGAACATGGAGGGGTCCAACCCTTGTCATGCTGGAGTTCCAAATGAACAGAATGCAAATGAAGAAGTGGAGGGTCTTCCACAGCCCAGATCACTCCCGAGTCATCCCGGAAACCCTTCATTGCTCAACAAATGTCTTGAACTGAACACACGGGAACTTTGTTAAGTGTTGCGGTTCTGTGTTTCTCTGCTCCTTCTGAAATGACTCACCTCCATATGACTCCTTAGAATCTGCAAAGCTTTCTTCACGGGGGGTGGGGGGGGGATCTCACTTGATCCTCTGAGCAGCCTTGTGACATGGCTCTCGTGACACACCTCGCTCCCAAGAGGAAACTCCAGCTCACAGGGACATGCAGAAACTGTCCCTCAATCCCACAGATAGAGAAAGAATGGGCCAGGGTAGCTGCTATGGTTTTAAAATAGGCCCACAAATTCTTGGAGGTTTCTGCCTTCAAAAGGTAGAACCCAATTCCCCTTCTTACAACGGCATGATTTGCTCTACAGAAGCAGAATACAGGCAGAGTGGAGGTATCTGACTTTTAAGAGCAAGTCATAAGAGGCACTGTGGGTCTTGTTCTCTCTTGGGTCACTCATTGTGGGAGATGTCACCTGTCAGGTTTGCAGGCACTCAAGCTGCCCATTGGACAGGTCCATTGGGTGAGTGTGAGGCGTTCTGCTAAAAGCCAGAGAAGACCCGAGGCCACCTCTCCAAAGCCACATGATGGAGCCAACTTCAAGGCCCATCCTCCAGCCTCAGTGCAGGCTGAATTAAGGTGACTTCAGCCAGGGTTGACGTCTTCACTGCAGACCCGTGAGCCAGCCCTTGGGTCGGAACCACCCAGCTAAATTGCTCCCACATCCCTACCCCAGAACCATGAGGTGATAACTGTTTGTGTTTAGGTGCTAGGCAGTGATGTGTGGTGAAGCAATACATGACGAGTATATGAGGAAACAAACCCAGAGGTCTGGACGCCTCTTCTGTCCCCCCCCCCCCCCACTTATTTTCCTATCACTTCTTGTACAGAAATCAAAATATGTTGGCTCACCCAACCTACATTTCCCTAATTGTCAGCTCAGCCTTTGCCAATGAGTTCAGCTTCTTCTGGGCCTATTTACAGCAGTTCTGGCAGTCTTGAAACAAAGGTCTCTCCTCGTAGATTCTAAGGGCCATGAGAACAGCAAATAGACCAGCTCTAGTCCCCGTTGAATCCCCAGGGCCAAATTTAGTGTCCAGTAGGTAATCCATATTCGAGAAATGATTTTGGATGACTAAAAGGCCAAAACACATATGATACATCTAATCTACCCTTGGGACTTGAGTCTCAAACTTTTTGCGCAACCGAGGAGAAATAGATTCTGCAGCTAAGCAGGAGAGGGGGATTCTGTTGGACTTGTAATTTCTACTGATCCGAGCAGAGCTGAATATGTCATTGTTTTTCAGCTACATGCAAAAAACCCCTGGGCGAAATAAGTATATTTTTGTAATCAAAAGCGTCTCGTCCGGTTGTCCGTGAGTGCTTTTGCTTCCTGTCCCAGACCAGCTGAGCAGAGGTTGTGGGCAGCGGGCCTCAGACGGGAGCGGCCAGGCTAGCCGCTGACCTCATCCTGCCCTGGGCTGCAGACGGGGGTCAGGAGCGCTTGGTGGCAGACAGCGTTTTTCTGGGCAAGCTATTTGTTCCCACGTGAACAGTAAATCAGCATGTTGCATGGAGCTGCCACGGCTCTGGAGCCTGTGGGAAACGCCTAACCACCCAGGTTCTATTTCACAGCCAGGGGAAAAGAAAAGAATGGTGTGGGAGGGAAAACACAACTCAGGAAATGACCAGGAGACGGGGCTGACATAAGAAACGCGGGGAGCACGTCATGCAGCTACAGCCACGTAACTTTGATCAAAGACCAAACATTTTTATCGTCACCACGAAAATGGGATGCAATGTCACGTGGACCCGTCTAACCCACCCCTCACTTCCTTCTTCAGCATCTATCATATCAGGCAGCACCGCCCACTAGAACTTCCTGCCGTAATGGAAATGTCTTGCACGGCGGCCACGGGCCACATGTGGCTACTGAGCAGTGGGAACGTGGCCAGCATGACTCAGAACTGGATTTTTTACTTACCTTCATTTTCATTATTCACATATTATTAACTATTACATGAACTTTCATTTAAATTTAAAACTCCGCGTGTGGCTAGAAGCTGTCATGTTGGGCAACACGGAGCCAGAACCGTTTTCCATGGAGTCTGGAGTAATTTACATGAACATGGGCTGCAAAGTATTTATTGCATTTTGCCGAAGGCAGATAGCGAGAAAATCCAAACTCAAAAGTCTCAAGCTGTTTCTAAAAACCGCCAGGAAACCCCACTGTTCCACTCTCTGCTGGAGTTCCTCAGGATCAGCTCCCACTGGGAGAAGCGGGACAAGAAAGAGCGAAGAAGAAAGCCCCCCTGAGGCGTCCGACCACAGTTCCCGTCCAAGCCGAGGACGCTTTGATCCCTCTACCACGGGGACCGACGGCGCGAGCCTTCGGGGTGAGAGGCGGCAGCAGAAGAGAAGTCACGGTGAACCTGCAAAGGAGGTCGGGCTGGAATGCAGCAAAGCCCCCTGACAGTCCCTGAGTGGGGTGCCCAGCAAGTACGGGGGCTTTACACCACGGTTTCCCTCTGCTTTGCGGGCAGCGCCACTCTCTGCCCCCTGCCAGGGAGCAGCAGCCAGCCTCTGCCCCACCGCCCCCTCCCGTTACCTAGCAGCCTAATTCCTCACTGCTCCCCAACACCGATCTGACCATGGGGGGCCTGCAAACTCCGTGGGCGAGCTGATGTGCTCTCCGGGGTCTGCACCTAGCTCACTGACCGCGCACTGTCCAGGTGAGCCTGGGGGGGGGGGGGGCTGGGACATCGCCCTCTGCTGGCGGGACTGTGAACTGACACAGCCACCTGGGAAAATGGTCTAGGAACCTGCTAAGCGGAGCGCTCCTGCCCCCGGGTACCTACGGATCCAACAAAGACAGGCATGCGTTTTCACCAAAAGACACATATGTCAACGTCCATAGCAACCTCGTTCCGAGTACCCTACAACTGCAAATACCGGGGAGGGGGAAGGAGGCATCCCAGTATGCCAGGAATGATCTTTTCTTGGTCTGGGTGCTGACAAGACAGGTGTGCTCAGTTGTAAAAAGTCACCAACCTGCAGCCCTGGCCAAGTTGATTGATGCCATCCTGTACACCAAAAGATTGTGGGTTCGATTCCCAGTCAGGGCACATACCTAGGTGTGGGTTTGGTTTCTAGTCTGGGCGCCTATGGGATGCAACTGATCGATGCTTCTCTCTCACATTGATATTCCTCTCTTTCCCTCCCTCCTCCTCTAAAAATCAATGAATATATCCTCAGGTACGGCTTAAAGGGGAAAAAAGTCACCAAGCGCACACTGAAGATACATGCACATATGTTCTGTATGTGCTTCTCCACATTTTTTTTAAAACTCCTTCAAAAATACAGCTCAAAACTCACCACGTCCATGAACCATAAAAGTATCTTACAGTGATCTTTCATTTTGTTATTCTTGGGGGGGGGGGGAGCTCATATCACATCAGGCACATACGTTTTATTGTATCAGTCAGAATTTAAACACTGCCCTTTCGAAACCTCCCTCGGCGTTTGCCACAAAATATGTATTGCATAAACGCTGTTAAACCAAGCATGTCTCTTCTGCTATTGCTTAAAATTGCTCAAACGGCCAAGATAGGTATTATCTCATACTTTCTGCGACTTTTCCGACAGCTGAGTTCAGTTAAGCACACACTTCCTTGCACATATAAAAATGGAAAACATGGCAACAGAAGAGGCTCTGGAATGTTCCATCCACGCAGCTGTTGCTACATAACATCCTTGGTGTGACTTTCTCTTCATGGAATTCCCAGCCGCAATCCCACCCAAGGGGAATGAGGTCATCGCATTGCCATCCGCCCCTGCACGGGGCCGAGGGGTCAGGAAGAGTCCAGCAGAGGGGAAAAGATTCCGCCACGGTGCGGTGAGAGGCAGGGAAGCTGTCTCAGTGCGCCAGACCCAGAACTTCCCAGTGGCCGTGACTAAGCAGTGTGCGTACTCTCTCCCTCATATGCGATGGGAACAGGGGACTAGGCAAGTGCCACCATTGACTGGTCCTGGCACGGTGGCCGTCATTCTGTGACGCCCTCACGGGGACTGACCCGCAAGGGCTGTCGCTGACAAACACTGCCCGTTTCAATCACCTGGCGGGGACCTCGTGTCCTCGGCCACGTCTCACACATCTGCCCTCCTTCCAACCAAACGCTTCCACAGAGAGGCTGGCCTCTCAAAAGGTTCTCAGAATAACCTGCTGGCTCTGGTAGGCCCTGCAGAAAGAGGGGACAGTCACCTCCAAAGTGCAAAAACAAGAAAAAGACAGAAGGCGGGGGGGTGAGGGGGCCTCGGAATTTTCACCTCTGCTCTCCATAAACAGTTGCAAATAAGCTCCTCACTTTGTCTTACGGGAGAAGTTCAGGGCCACAGGGCGCAAGGGGTTGTCTGACGAATTTACAAACGCCCAGAGGGAGAAAACAGGACGTGAAGCAAGCGCCAACACAATGTGCAGACAATGTATTACAAAACTGTACCCCCGGGACCTATATAATTTTATTAAGCAGTGTCACCCCAATAAATTCAATTTGAAAAAAAGACTAGTCAAACTTCCACAGAACCACGAACGCGTAACACAAATACAGAATCCACGAAATCCAAGAGCCGGTCCGGCTTAAGGTGTTTATAGAGTCTTGTGTGTCAGGCTGACCTAGGACTTTGCACTGGGAAGCAGCGACAACTTTCTTCGCTCTTGGGTTGAAACAACCTTCCAGAAATAGTTACGTTGCTGCGTGGATGAGCCTCAGAAACAGCATGTTAAGGGGAAGACGCCAAACCCCAAAGCCACATGCTGTATGGGGCCATTTTGGTGAAATACTCAGGATCCGCAAATCCAGAGACAGAAAGCATCTTGGTGGGGGCCGGGGGCCAGGGACAGAGGGGAATGCTGAAAGCTACGGGTTTTCTTTCGGAGCATGGTGAAGATGTTCTGAAATTGGTAACACAGACAGTTGTACAACGTTTGACTAAAACCACTGAAATGGACATTTTAGAAGGATTCATTCTCTGGGAGGTGACTTATACCTCAGTTTTTAAGATGTCCATTCCCATCGCAGGTCCCCCCCCAAAAAAAATATTAGGTAAGAAAAAGAATGAGTGAGAATCTGATGCACAGACTTAGAAATTAGAAGGCAGGTCCTGTTCCCCGAGAGCTACGTCACATTACAAAATTCTCAACTAATGCGTGAACGTATGTATGTGGGGTTCTGGGAACTCCCTGGGTGTTATACAACAGACACCAGTTAGGGTCCGTTGGGTCACAAATAACAGAAATCCCTCCTCCAAGCCGCTGACACACTGGCGTGGGCAGGCAGTCAGGCTAACGGGAGACACGACAGATCAGGGCCAAAGAAAAGCCACATGACCGACGGTCTGGATTTTCCCTCCACGCCTCCGCTCTGCCCACTAGCCTGAGTTTCGTTTCCACAGCGAGGCTTCCCGATGGGTGTCAGCCCCTTAGGCTGCTTCCTCATTCAAGACTGAGAGCAAAGAATATGCCCTGGCAGGAAGCGGGGAGCGGTAAGGCTCCCCTTTCCCAGAAGCCCTTGCGTCCATCCCTTGGTGTGTCCCTGGGGACCAAGAGGGACGCAGCGAGCTCCAGCCGGGATCCAGCCCACCCACACATCCGACACAAAAACGGGGCGCCGCTCAATTCCTCAACAGCAAGTCAGGGTTTGGCCAAGCAGAGAAACGGGATCTCCGTCCTGGACAGACAAAGCCAAAGTGCCTGCTAGATCACGTACACACAACTGATTTAAAATGTGAAGAACCTGAAGTCCACGTGCAATATAAAATTTTACCATTTCTTGCCTCAAATTGTAGCTTCCTCCGTTTTTAAGGGCCGTGGAGAATGTTTGTATCCTGACTGCAGTGCCGGTAACAGGACTGTTTATAAATCGCTCGAAAGTCATAGAATTAGAGCCCGGTCTACAGATTTCAGGTAAAGGCTACACAGTAAAAAACTCTTTGACTTGGCAGACCAAGACTATTGCAACTACTCAGGTCTGCGGTGGTTACGGGAAGGCAGCCACCATATGTCGATGAATGGGAGCTGCTGTGTTCCAACAAAACTTTATTGATAAAAATAAGTAGTGGGCCAAAGTGGACCCATGAGCTGCATGTAGTTTCCTCCCTTGGTTTTGTTTTTCTTTGTAATTTAATTACAGTTGATATACCATAGCATATTAGTTTCAGGTGTACAACGTAGTGGTCAGACATTTATGTACCTTAGAAAGTGGTCACGACAATAAATCTACTAACCATATGTCACCATAGTTATTACAGTATGAGCTCTCTGTAGTTTGCAGACTCCTGAATGATACACTCGAAAAGGAATGAAGTTGACTGTATGTAATTTATATCTCAATATAAAAACTGGAAAGATAAAGTCGAAAAAATATACTCCAGAACAAACTGTAGTTCTTTTGACTTACTTGAAATGAGATTTTATCAAGAGAATAGAGGTATTTTATTGTTTGGAAGAAGGATTTGCTGATGGCAATTGTGCAACAGAGGAGCCAGAAGATTCACAGAAAGTTAAACAGGGAATTTTAAACTTGATTTTTGAAGATTACAGCTCCCCCTTGAATAACACTGGTTTGAATTGTGCAGGTCCACTTAGATGTGAAATGTTTTTCTTTTTCTTTCTTTCTTTCTTCCTTTTTAGAAAGAGGGGAAGGGAGGGAGACACACATCCATGTGCGGTTGCCTCTCCTGTGCCCCCAACTGGGGCCCTGGCCCGCAACCCAGCCATGTGCCCCGACCGGGAATCGAACCAGCAAGCTTTTGGTTCACAGGCTGGCACTCAATCCACTGAGCCACACCAGCCACGGCGAGGAATTTTTTCAATAAATACACATAGTACTGTAAATGTATTTTCTCTCCTTGCAATATTCTTCATCACATTTTCTTTTCTCAAGCTTACTTTATTGTAAGAACGCAGGATAGAACACATGGAGCACACAAAATACGTGTCGGTCAGCTTGATGTTCTTGGAGAGGTTTCCGGTCAACAGCAGCCTATTAGTCGTCAAGCTTCTGGGGGGTCAAAAGTCAGACGTGGGTTTTCGACTGTGCGTGGGGTCAGCACCCTTAACCCCCATGTTATTGACTCCCGAGAAAAATGCAATGAGAAGTGGGGTACCTTACGTCTGTCCTTGACAAAGTCACCTACAGCTGGCTGTGGCCCATGTCAATACTCTAGGACGGAGCTGTTCTGTGTTTGTTTGTTTTAGCAAGATGGTTTTCAGACCCAGCGTATTGCGCTCTTAGTTCTCTGTCGCTTGCTGGTTCTAGGACGAAGCAATCTTTGTCAGACAGAGACTGTAACAGCCAATCATGTCTTCTCTTCTCCTACGAATAGTGCAAGCAAGCCCTGGCCTGGTAGATCAGTTGGTTAGAGCATTGTCCCGATACAGAGAGCTTTCAGGCTCAATCTTCAGTCAGGCCACATACAAGAAGCAACCAGTGAATGCATAAATAAGTGGGACAACAAAACCATGTGCCCCCACCCCGTTCCTCTCTCTCTAAAAAGCAATAAAAAAGATTTTCATTTTAATAATGGCACAAACAAAGCATCTCTGAGGCTGTTAAGCCACCAACATTGAAATAGAAATCAAACTCTTGGGAATGAGAAAATGAACATTTTCAAGGAAAAAAGAAAAAAAAAATTTGAAGCAGTATAGCTCCAAATCAGCACTCATCAGCCAGCATTCAAACACCAAGTCTGGATGTAGGCAGCGTGACGTGGGTGTTACCGTACGTGTGGAAATGCAGGTTGTAGAAAAGAGACACCATCAGCCTCAAGCATCTGGATTTTGTCACATACATAAATAAGCAGAGTGTTCATCTGAGCTTTCAGCAGGAGAAGAGCGCTTTCCAATCAAAGGTAGCTAGTGTGCGGATCGGCGGAATTTTCCATTGAGAAGTTCCTTCCTGTGCACATTCATCCTCCGGGCGATGTGTACAAAGGGGCAGCTGTCACGGGAGGCCGGGCCCCAGAAAGACAAACAAGACGTGAGCTGCCCTGGAACAGCTGAGGGTCCAATTAGGAAGACTGACGTCTGCACAAATATTAAGAAAATGTGTTGTCAGTGCGTGAACAACGGCGGGCGATTGAATTTGTAAGAGGCGACAGAAAACGTGGAAGCAATGTCATTTCCCTTTGAAGCAATACCACTAAGAAAATAGGATCAAAAGAGTCACGCAAGCGGGAAAACATACACGATCCCCTTCCCCTTCTCCTAAGTCTTGTGCTACCACCAAGAATTTTTCTTTTACAGAATTTTTTCTTTTCACTCCCCCTTTTTTAAATCCTCACCTGAAGACATGCTGATTGATTTTAGAGAGAGGGCAGCTAGGGAGAGAGACAGAGTGATAATTATCAATGTGTGAGAGACACATCGATCAGTTGCCTCTCCCATGTGCCCCGCCCAGGAACCAAACCCACAACCCGGGCATGTGCCCTGAGAATCGAACCCACGACCTTCTGGTTGACAGGACGATGCTCCAACCAAGTGAGTTGCACCAGCCCGAGCCAGAGTTTTCTTTCTTAACAAATGCCAATCGAAGAGGATGTTTACTTCTTAATGCTGTTGTGTGTGTGTGCTGGTTTTGTTTTTACTAAATAACTTGAGGTTAATGTTACAAAGAGGGATTAGGAATAAAATAAATCTTAAACGAACCGTCCGAGTTCATTTCAGGAACAACCCTGGTCTTAGGAACCATCAGAACGTGTTTGAAGACAGAATGGTGATAATGACTGAAACCACCAGCAGATAAACTTGGGTGGAACACGTCCGACAAGGAAACACAAATATCCCCGGGACTCTGAGCTCCTACAGTTGGCTAGGCTCAGCGCGAGCCCACGCTGGGATGTGAGGTTCTCCAACCGTAAGGGTTCCTCAGAACGGCCACATGGGGTTGGTTCTTGGCTCAGTGCGGAGTCCCAGGCACGGTGCCCAGACTGTTTGGTTCGGGAGACTAACAGGGGGCCAGGAATCTATTCACTCATTCCGCAAACTTGATCGTACACCTACCATAGCCAGGACGGACCCGCCTGGGTATCCTAGGCTGCAGGTGACACGTGACCTGGGGGTCCCCAAACCTCACCACCACTGACTTTTCAGGGTCCCCTCTCAGAAGCCAAGCAGAATGTGGGCTGGACCGAAGTCTACCACAGACAGGGGAACACGTGATGCCTGCTGTCTGGTCCAGGTGTAATCACTCAATGAGCTGGCGAGCTCAGGTGGTTAGAGCATCGTCCCAATACATCAAGGTTGCAGGTTTGATCCCCGGCAGGACACATACAAGCGTCACGCAAGGAAACGCATGAATGGGTGGAACAACAAATCCATGTTTCTCTCTTCCTTCCTCTCTCTCTCTAAAATCAATAAATAAAACCTTTAAAAGAAGAGGGCGTGTTTGTCATTATATTTCATCAATTCTGTGGTTGCTTCTCCGTTAATTGTGCCACTAAGATGTTTATTTCCTTAGATGACAGTTGATCTTATTTATCGACCAAGTTTCCCCCATCAGCAGAATAACTATATGTCAGTGTTTCCTTTCTTTGAGAAACTGGATCTCACATCCAGCGTGAGGCACTGATAAGGCCCTGCTCCGTGGAATCAGCCTTGTGTCTTTGGACAAACGGAGGCATCACGCACCCAGATGCCTGGAGGGACACGGGCCTCCTCGGAAGTCCATAACCATCTTATCTGTTGAGAACACGCACGCAAAAAAACCTTCTGCAGCTAACCATTAACTGACCATGGCCTCTTCGATTTTGCAAGAACGGTCACTCTGTGTGTTTATTGCTTATCTCAGGGAAGGGGCACCAGTGCCTAACGAAGCCGGCTGAATGGGAGATGTGGCCACTGGGTCGTCCGGCAGGTGACAAATTACAGCCCGCCACCTGTTTTTGTAAAAAGGAGAAGCCCTGTTGGCACACAGACAAGCCTATTCATCTAGCTGTTGCCCATGGTCACTTGCCGGCGACAATAGCAGAGTTCAGTAGTTGCCACAGAGACCACATGACTCTCAAATATTTATAGTCCAGCCCTTTGCAGAAGAAGTCCGCCCACCCCTGATCTCGTCATGTGAGAGCACCACAGTTGGAACTCGGCCACAAAAGGTCCCCATGTGAAAACGCTACGTGTTGACAAAGAAGTCACACAAACCTAGACAAACAGGGAAGGAATTGCTATGCTGAAAGCAGTGCAGGGAACTGCTATGCCTCTAAGCAATGGAAGAAATCACAGAGGACCTATCTATAGATTCTACTATATTCCACTGAATGCTTTTTAATTTAAAATGAAAAGGAAACACGTGGCAAAAGAACGACAAAGGGGTTACTGTGCTCCATACCTAAAGAACTCTCCCAGATCAGTGGGAAAGCCAGTCAACAGTGCCCACGTGAAAAGGCATGGATGCCAATGGCCACTTTACAGATGGGGAAGTATGCAAAAGCCATGAAAAGATGCCCTACCAGCCATCAGACAAAGCGAAAGCATGAAGACGGACCATTTCAGACGGGCAAGAATTGAGTGAAATGTTGAGTAGTAGCAAGGCTTAGTAAAGATTCGGGGTTCTCTTGACTCCCCACCATGGAAGGGCATTTTGAATGGCCATCAGCAACTTCTATTAAAATTTCAAAGACACGTGACCTTTGACCCCAAAATGAAATTCTCAGTGGTCACCCTAGCAAAATACATGCACTGTTCATAAGGCTGTCCATCAAATAGACTTTGAAAAAGCTGAACTTTAGAAATGGTGCAGCGATTATGAAGAATGAAGCAGAAGTGAACGGATTAATGTTGAAAGCAATCCAAGACTGTCGTTACCCAAAGAAGCAATCAGGAAAGCAATATATACATGAAGACACCCCCAAGTTTTTTTTTTCATCAGCCCCAGCTGTCACTTGAGCGCTGGCCTGAAAACCAAAGGGTCGCCAGTTCAATTCCCAATCAGGGCACATGCCTGGGTTGCGGGCCAGGTCCCCAGTTGGGGGCGCACAAGACTGTTACGCATTGACATTTCTCTCCCTCTCTTTCTCCCTCCCTTCCCATCTCTGTAAAAGTAAACAAATAAAATCTAAAAATAAAAATCATATCTTCAAGTTACTATGGGTTGAATTGTGCACCCCCCCCTGAAAAAAGATATATCGAAATAGGGTCTTCACTGAGGTGACCAAGTTAAACTGAGGTCCCCAGGGTGGGCCCTGATCCAATATGACTGTGTGCTTATGAAAAGGGACACGTGGACACACGGACAGATGCGAGCAGAAGAAAGATGACGTGAACACACATGGGGAGAAGGAGGCCGTGTGACCAGTCATGCACCGATACGCCAAAGAAGGCCTCCAGGGAATGCACGCTGTTTTATAATGGAATATTTTTAATTTAGTGGTGTCTATGCTGCATGGGCCTGTGCGTATGTGTCCTTCCTGCACTGAAATTCTCAACCCCAGATTTGGGGAATGATACGTGTATTTTATTCTCTTTTTTAAGTATGTTTACTGATTTGAGAGAGAGAGAAACATCATTTGGTTGCCTCACATACACACGCCAACCTGGGACCAAACCCCTAACCTAGGTATGTGCCCTGACTGGGAATCGAACCCCCAATCTTTTAGTATACAGGACGACACTCTAACTAAAAGAGCCATCCAGCCAGGGCTTTTATTCTTTTTTATATTTTTCTGTATTTCCTAAAGTCTTACCAACAAGATTCTATTACTTCTATAGTCAAAGGTTTAATTTTTATTTTCCATTCTTTTTTTTTTTCTTTTTAGAAAAATTCTACAAGAAATCAAGTGGGAAACACGTACGGCCCAGACACTAAGATATTTTCAAAGAATTCCAAGTATCTGATCACTTGCAGAGAGAAAAATGAGCCATGATCGCGGGCTGACTTTATGGCTTGGAGGATGTTATGCTTGGCTTCTTAGCACACCTTCAATACAGTGCATTTATGACTAACCTGCATTTAACAGGTGTGCCATTACCGCGATGATGTTAAATATGCAATGCTCTTGAATGTATCAGATCCTGATGACCAGTGGTAGGGTCAGATTGCACCCCAATGTTGGAGAACCCTCCCTGAGGAAGGATTAAACATCCCCACCCAACTCTACTCAGGCGTGGCCAAGTGACTCGCTTCCCCAGCAAAGGTGAAGAACATGATGTTTCAGGGGATTCTTAGACATGCAGTGGTCATTTTTCTCCCATCTGCATCAACTTCAGTCCTTGGGTCACTAGAACATTAGCAGAGGCCCTGAGACACGTACAGGGGCATGAAGCCAGAGCAAGAAACACACTGAGCTGAACGGCCCTGGGCCTGTATGTTACTGCAGCATTACAGAGCCCCATACTCATTATTATGACCAGAATCCAGCACAGCTGCCGGGAGAGCCTCTGGAAGGAAGAGCGACCCTGCACGTATACGCTTGCAAAACATATTTCAGTGACTTGACCTACTGTTCTATTCTCCTGCTATTTTTACACACTGTAATTATTCTTCTTGATATTTCACTAACGTAGCAAAAGGTCCTGGTACTTTAGCGTGTGATTAACAAGCACGCTGGGGGGAATCTTGGCTGGATCAGGACTCGGAACATTCCCAGCACAGCTTGCACCGGGCCCTAAATCACACTGCCAGCGGCGTCATCCAGCACAGACAAGGCCATGTTTCCGTGATACATCACCCGGCCTGTGGTCCCCTCCAGCCCCAGTCCCACCTCCGCAGACCACACAAGCCGTGCTCAGTAATTTTTCCCGGATCGGTTTTCATCCCACTTCTAAGCCCGAGGCCAGACGGAGTTGGTGCCTCGTGGAAGCAACCTTAAATCATTTCAACAAATTCAGGCGCAGCTGGGGAAGTGTGCTTGCGGGGCGGGGCGGGTAACTGCCCATGTGCCTCACTGGGGACAGGCAAGTGTGGAGAGATGGCCCCTCACATCAAGGCGAAGGAAGAGCATGTCTCCATGTGAATTGATGACAACTGTCTTCAGTGACCTCGTGCCGGAAAGGAATACAGGAAAGAGCGAAATGACTTTCAAAAAACTAGATTGAAATCATTGTCATCCAGAGCCAAAGAGCTTCTCGTCAGCTCAAGTACCTTACAATGGAGCAAAGCGTACCACAGGTACATACACACGGGTGCACACACCAGCTACAGTGAAGCAAAGCACACAGGCACACACACATGGGTACACACACCAGCTACAATGGAGCAAAGCGCACACACAGGTACACACACATGGGTGCACACACCAGCTACAGTGAAGCAAAGCACACAGGTACGCACACGGGTGCACACACCAGCTACAATGGAGCAAAGCGCACACACAGGTACACACACATGGGTGCACACACCACCTACAGTGAAACAAAGCGCACACACAGGCACACACACATGGGTGCACACACCAGCTACAGTGAAGCAAAGCACACAGGTACGCACACAGGTGCACACACCAGCTACAATGGAGCAAAGCGTACACACAGGTACACACACGGGTGCACACACCAGCTACCGTGAAACAAAGCGCACACACAGGCACACACACATGGGTGCACACACCAGCTACCGTGAAGCAAAGCACACAGGTACACACACCACCACGTGGTAGAGGGAGCTCTCTGGGGTCTCTTTTGTAAGGGAACTCACTAATCCCATTCATGGGGGCTCCACCCTCAGGACCTAATCACCTCCCAGAGACATCACCTCCTGATACCATCACCTTGGGGTAGAGGTTTCAATGTAAGAATTGGGGGGACACACACACACACACATTCCATCTACCACACTCCTAGAAGAGCTTAACGCGGCCACCAGAGTCAAACTGCACTAGCGGCAGCCACCCTAGAGGAAAGACCCCACCCACAATTCCTAAAAGGCAACACATGGTTTAGAAATGACAAAGAACATGTATGAATGACCCACGGTCACGGACAACAGAGTGGGGACTGACTGTGGGAGTGGGGGGGCAGAGGAGGGCAAAGGGGGAAAATGGGGACAACTGTAATAGAATACCAACAAAAATGCCTTAAAAAAGGAAATGATCGCTCTGTCGCACTTGGAAAGCGGTTTTAACCGTATATGGTTTAGTGAGAGGACACAATGGAATATTTTTTAAATTGTTATTCATAAATTCATTTATATTAGTATTTGGTGTGTTTTATATTACTATAGGTTTTGCATTTTAGGACTAGTCTAAGGGTAGTTGTGATGTTGGAATAAATAGTATAGAGAGGCCGCAGCTAGGTGTCTGTCACTTAGTGATATCCACTAAACCGGACGTACTTTTCTTCCAGTTCAATATCTAGACTTTGGACAGATCAATGAGAAGTGGGACATGGAAGAGCTGCCCCATATTTGCATGTCTGTGAACAAGCTGTTCATTGCAACCCCCAAAGGCTGTCAAGTTTTACATTTAAGTGTTCCCAGCCTTGGTCGGGTAGTACAGTGGTTAGAGCATTGTCCCACTACACCAAGGTTGCGGGTTTGATCCCCGGTCACGGCACATACAAGAATTAACCAGTGAATGCACCAGTGAGTGGAACGGCAAATCAATATCTATTTCTTTAAATAATGTATTAAAAATCAATTTTTTAAGTATGTCCATCACTGGCCCAACCAAACCACACAGGACTCCGCAACTACTTAACCCGTTACTTCTGCTGCAGCGAAATTACCTTTATACACCAGCGCCAGGAGGAAAACTAACAATACCAGCTAAAACCCAACTTAAACACAGTCACGGTGGCCCGAGTCACGGACTGCAGAGCTCAGGGAGCCAAAATTATTGCCGGCTTCCCTCCACACTGGAAACAAAGAACGAAACAGGTCATGAATCAAACTCTCATTTAGAAATTTCCTGGGATTACACTTCCGTTTATGATCTTTTTATGACGGAAGTATTTCTAAGCCGTCCTCCTCGGTTAAAAAAATCATGTGTCTTATTTGTGTACAATCGCGGCTGATGGGTCCAATTCCCCAGCCTCCACCCCCAAAACACATCTGCACCTGTCGTTGTTTTTATTTTACTGTGACCCTGCACAGCTTTTACAATTCAGGAAATCAATGACCTGGAAATCAATCCTTCTAAATTACATCATGTCAGGTTCACGAGTAACAAAAGGTTTTCATTGGGGGAGAAGGGGAGTTTGCGACTTCCCCAGCCCTGTGGGAAAACGCCTTTGACTTTTCCAGCAGCGCGGGCCCCACCCCCACCCACACCCCACCCACCGCCCTCTTCCGCCCTTCACCCCAGGCACGCCTGTCCTGGCCTTGCTGTTCCGCAGGCGCACTGTGTGGGAGGCACGACGTATCTCCAGGTTCTCTTTGCCTCCGCGAGACGGGCGACGACCTCCGAGCGTGTCCCCGGGGGGCTTTGACACAGGTAAGGACAGGTAAGGACCCACACGTGGGTGGCCAAACTCATGGTTTAAGCTTTTTCTTCTCCTTTATTTAAAAAACAAAAAATCAATGTGCTACCAACACTTTCCTATTTAGCAGCTGAATCATCTCCAGAAAGGTAAATTACACACTTACAAATATTCTCTTGCTCTGCCCAAATCAATGAGGCTAAAAGACACGGAGGTAGTTCATTTAAAAATTATAAATAAAACCCCGACATGTCTCAGGCAGGGTTCCGCAAACGAACGACACCCGCGGGCCTAAGAAGACACGGCCTGTTTTTAGAAATACGTAAAGCTTTACTGGCCCACGGTGACACCCATTTGTTTACTAGAGTCTGTGGCTCCCAGGACTAAGACAGGAAGTGCCACAGAGATGCCCCTGTCTCGCACAAAGCCTAGAACAGTCACGATGTGGCGCTTTCTAGAAAATGTTTGGCCATCCCTGCTCTATAGCAGTGTTGCCTGACAGACGTCACGCAGGCTGCATATGTCATTCTAATAAGTAGCCATATTAAAAATTAAAAAGAGTAGGTGATAAAAAGAAACAAGTTCATTTTAATAATATAGTTCAGCCCAATATATGTCAAGTAGCATCATTTTGACATGTGATCCATATTTAAGGTACTAACGAGAAAGTTCCCCTTTTTTCTTCTCCCTACTAAGTCCTGGAAGCCTTACGGAACAGCTCAGCCCCGTCCCAGTTCCGGGGCTGGAGAGCCGCTGGTGAGTACTGGCCACCACGCCGGCCCCGGAAGGTCTGAAGGGCAGGGAAAGTGAGTGGTGACCAAGTTCTCAGGGATCGTCCTTGTGACTCCAGCTCCCAGCCCCTGGCACACGCAGGCCACGGGCGGGAGGCCACAGCTCCGCAGACACCCAGCAGGTTCCCCAGCCTGGGTTGGCCTAGGCCCCAGCCTTCGCCTTCTTTCTGGACAGCCTGCGCACTTGATCTTAGATCCTTCTATCCGGCCCACCAGAACGCTCACCCCAAAACAGGAAGCGCCAAATGCACCCGAAAAACCAGAGCCTACCCAGTGCTTGGTCGCTCGGTGCCAGGGAGCATCAGGAACTCAGGGTACCAAGTTGTCCGGGGGGGCTGCTGGGTGGAAAAGCTCGTCTCTCTCACGCGGTGAATGGAAATGGACCGCAGGGCCGAGGACTGCCCTTCCGAGCCACCTCCAAGCGACACCACATTCATTCCAGAATTCCCCAGCCAGACGAAACCAAATCATCGTGCAGGCACCTCAGGTCACTGAACTGTCCACTTAACAATGGTGACAACGGTCAATTTGGGGATACACAGCTTACCACGATAAAAATTTAAAATAGAGCCCTGGCTGGGCAGCTTCGTCGGTTAAAGCCTCACCCTGACGCGCCGAAATTGTGGGTTCGATCTCCAGTCAGGGCACCTACTGGAGGCATTCAATGGGTGTGTGCATGAGTGGAACAGCAGATCAATGTTTCTCCATATATATTTCTCTCTCTGTCTCTCCCTCTCTCCCCCCCACTTCCTGTCTCTCTGTGAAACCAATACATTAAAACAATTTAAATAATAGAAATATAAAAATGAAATAAAACCAAATAGCTATACAATGTCATCCACAACCCCGTGCAGGCGGCAGGTCTCGTTCCTGCGTGCCTGGCACCTACCAGACACCAGCTCAGATTGTCCTCCATGACCTCAAATTCCAGAAATTGTTTCCCCACTACACACGTTTTGCTGGTCATACAGGCCATTGGGTCCTATCTCTGAACGGGGCTATAAGTTAAATAAACTGTTAAAACACCGGCTTCTCTGGACTATTCGCATCAAGATGTAGTTCTTGCCCTGGCTGCTGTGGCTCAGTGGATGGAGCGTCGGCCTGCGAGCCAAGTGTCGCCGGTTCGATTCCCAGTCAGGGCACACGCCTGGGTTGCACATCAGGTCCCCAGTTGGGGGCGCACGTGAGAGGCAACCACACAGCTATGTCTCTCTCCCTCTCTTTCTCTTTTCCCCTCTCTCTAAAAATAAATAAACAAATAAATAATAATAATAATAAAAAAGATGTAGTTCTTGTGCCCCAAGATGAAGACACACAGAAGTCCATTTCGCTATTACCGTAATAGCAGGTTATATCTTCACGTTCTGTGACCACACTCCAAGTCCCCCTTCTTTGTTGACAGCCGTCAACGATTTCTGTGCCCAGGAACCCGCAGTTACTATTTTCACACGCAATCACATTCTCCGAAGAGGATTTTTTTTCTCTACCAGCAGACCAGTCATTGATGAGCAGGTGTATTTTGACGTGTTTGCAGATGAAACGTTCCTTATCAGATTTTACTCATGTCCAAGCCGCCATGTTGGTTGGCTCAGAAGACAGGTTTCAGGTCTGCGATTTGTTCCTGGGGGGGGGGGGGGCATCTTGATGACATCTACACACACATTTGTCATAGGCCTGGAGGATGATGGGTGGTCCAGGAGAAGGAGGGCGTTGCTGAGCGGAGACTTCATGAAAATGACAAGGCATGACGTGGTGGTCTAGAGAGCGACATCCTTTCACAGAGTCTTAAGAATGGGGTACATCACAGAGCAGGGAACAGGGCCATAGACTCTAGGCTGGAGAATGTGTCCCGAATTAAGGGGCTCAGGTCATACCCTGAAGGGAAACAGAGCACACTAGATTTTAAGCAAGGGGGGCATGCAGTGGGCCACCGAACAGCCAAAAAAATATATATGCTTAAGTCCTAACTCCTGGCATGTCAGAACGTGACCTTATTTGAAATAAGGGTTCTTGCGGGTATCATTAAAGTAAGCATCTCCACATGAGCTCAACCCAGACTTAGGTGTCCTTTTAAGAGAGAGGGAGATTTAAGACAGAGAGCATGAAGAGGCCAGGGAACGACTGAGGCAGGGATTGGAGAGGCACGTCTACAAGCCAAGGATGGCTGGCAGCCACCAGAAGGAAAGGCAGGGTGTGGGGCAAACTCTCCCCAGGGCTTTCAAAGGGACCAACCCTGCAGACAACGCGGACCTCAGATTTGTGGCCCCCATGACTGCTATTGCAAACCTCTCCCCGCTCCCCCATTCCCCACTTGGTGGTTTCAGCAACCCTAAGATACTAACACAGATTCCTACGATCAGGTTTGCATTTCAGAAACATTATTCTGGCTCCTGTCAGGGAAAAATGGCTTGAACCGTAAGAGTGAAGCTGGGCCCCCGAGACGGCCGGGAACAGGGTGTTGATGTAGGCTCAGGGTCGTCATTGCCAAGTTCAGACATGAAGGACCTTCTCCCCACTGACCTGCCTCAGACAAGGTCACCTGCGCAGGGAAGGGGCCGGCAGAGAGCCGTGGACTGGCACCTCGGGACTGCGGGGCGGCAGAGAGCTGACGGGGGATGCACAGAACTGCTGGCTCACGCGGGGGCCCCGCTGGGACTGAAGAAAGAGCATGATCCCTAGCAACGCACTCCCTCAGCTGTGCAACTTTCCTTCCCAGCCATGGGCAGCTTGGACGGGGACCAGCAGTGGCAGATGGCAGTGCCGATTCAAGACCGGGCTTCCGCCAAGAGCAAGGACAGAACATTTCAGTGTGTCTCCAGCGGGAGCTCGGGGCGGATGGCCTTCAATACATTCTCTACTGTCAACACTGGCTACAAAAACATACTTCCTGATGGACAAATACCTTGTGGGGTGGTCACAGGCTCTGCTGGCATTAAGAATGCATGAGCTATAGTGACGGCAGAAAGGAATGTCACCGAAGGGTGAGTGACGGATGCAAGACCCCCCCAGGACACATGCAGTGTGAATCCATTAATACGAACTTCTGTCTAAGGGGGCAGATGTGAAGGAAAACTATAGAGGAAAGCAAAATAGATGACTCCCCCAAAAGCCAAAACAGCGATCCGTTCTAGTGGGGAGAGGTGGATGGTGGTCAGGGGTACAACATTCTTCTTCTTCACTTGGGGGGATTACTGCTTGCTCCTTTTCGGCTATTCATTAAAATGTGTTTATCTTGAATGCATTTTTATGTCCGCTAATCACATGTCATAAGAAAAGATGAAAGGAAAGGAGGGAAATGATCTGTGGCTCTAGTAGCATTCGATCATTTTCATTCTCTGCAAAAGAGAGGTTAGGATTATAATAAACCAGGAAATTTTCTCAGTGGCAAGTATTAGCAACCCATTTGGCACAAAAAAAAGGGGGGGGGGCGCACACACATTGGTTCATATAACTGAATAGTTCATGCATGGCCTTCAGGCTTGGCTGGATCCAGGTGCTCAAATGCTACATAATGGCATCTGTCTCTCTGCATTCCTTGGCCCTGTGCTTCTCAGTGCTTCCATGCTGTCTTTGGTCTCAGGGACTGATAAAGATGGATTTCATCATCACTAAGTTTACATGCCACCAGCTTAGCAACCCCAGCAAGCAAATAAACAAACAAACCTCTCGGTCAGTAATTCTAGCAAAAGTCCACATCTGGCTGTCTCTGGATCATATGGGTCACAGACTCTTTCCTAACCAGTCACTGTAGCCAAAGCCTGGTCCCCAAGCCTCCGTCTGGAGCTCTGTATCACAGGGCCTGCAAATGATAGCCAGGTATTCCCTAAAGAAAATGTCACTTGGCCCTGGCCGGGCAGCTCAGTTGGTTAGAGCATCATCTCGATATGCCAAAGCTGTGGGTTCAGTCCCTGATCAGGGCACTTGCAAGAATCAACCAATGAACACATCAATAAATGGAACAACAAACTGATGTTTCTCTCTCTCTCTCTCAATAAATAAATAAAGTGTACTTGTTTTAACCAAAAGACAGGGGGCAAACACAGGGGCAGACAGAAGCCACCAAAGTCCAACACAGATTATTTCCACACTTCCTTGAGCTATCACCAAGCAGGAGTTTCATTTCCTATATTTCAAACACCTCCCTTCCCATCCAGCCCTCTCTCAAATAAAGACCAAAGTCAAACAAAATCCACAAAATCCACAAAAAAGACCCAGAAACTTGGAACGAAGCAAGAGGACTCAGAGAATGCGTGAAGGATCCCATTCTCCCAACCCCTGGCCTCTCAGGGATTACCTAGGCGTGTCGGTCAGCCAGGACTCATCAGTGTTGGACTTACTGGCCACAGGCTCCTGCTGGCCTGGTTCAGGAGATCAAAAGCTGACATTGTACTTGGCAGGACAAGGAATGAAGCCAGACCGACCCAACTTCCTCAGACCTGGCCCACAAACTGCTGTCCCACAGCCTCAGGGGACAAACAGCAAGGTGTGCTCCCTTAAGGCCCGGGAGTGTCCAAGACAGCAGGGATTCTCCCTCCCCACCCCAGACAAAGGACAAACTCTGCCTACAGGAACCAAGCCAGCCCCAGCCCGAGCTCTAAGATAATCACAAGCAAGAATGTCTCCTTAATGGTGTTTGTGGTTCACTGAGTCCTCCAGGCGTGTGTTGACACCATCAAGCCTGGGCTTCCCTACGGAGCTGTGCAGTTAAAAGCATCCTGAGGTTGCACCCCGCCCCCCTCTTTCCAGCCACCCTATGTGTGGGTCAAATGTTAATAAAGGCCATTAAACGGAAGCTCCCAGATTTTCGCCTCTGGACATCTCCTTCCTAAGACTGGCTGCAGAAAATCCACACTATCAGATCATACACAGCCTGGCTATTGCCCCCGCTCCGCCCCCAATACAGTGACCAAAAAGAAAAAGGGGAAAAAAAAAAAACCCTCTCTTTTTAATCACTACCAGTGATCATTTCCCAACAGAAGGTTTTGTGGCTTCTCAGTCACGGAAGATCCATGAGGAGTCACGTTAACTTCTTGAAAACACCCCCCCCCCATTATGGCCCTAGCGAACCTCGGGCTCCCTCCCAGGTGCCACGTGCTATGGGAAGCTCTGGGGACAGGGACAGGGACCTTAACGAGACAGCATTCCTGCTAAGAAGAGATCACTCAGGAAAAAGTCGCTCCCAGCAGCTTTCTCAGATGACCCTCCGGTTGTAAGGAAGGTGGAAGTAATCTCTTTTAAAAAGCTCTCATCTCCCAGAAAAGGAGAATCCGGAATGCCATTAGCAGTTAACATCTGCCCTGGAGGTCCCTCCCCTCCCCCGCCCACTTCTGCCCCCAGCTGGCACATCCCAGGGGCGAGGGGCACCCCAGCCCCAGCCCGCCCACCCCACACAGCTGTAAAGACTTCCTCCCCCACCCTGCTCCCTCCGTTTTAAGGACTGAGCTCCCCCCCACCCCACCCCCCGCGCGCCGCCTCCCATCCCCACCAATTCATATGTTGAAATCCTAACTCGCTGTACCTGGGCGTGAAACAGTGTCTTTAAAGTGGTGATTTAATTAAAATGCAGTCATTTGGGTGGATGCTCCTGCAACAGGACTGATGAGGACACGGACGAGCACTCGGGGACGACCACGTGAGGACCCCGCCGGGCCCGCGGCCGGGGAGAGAGGCCTGCGGAGCTGCCCTGCGCACACCTGGGTCTGCACTGCCAGCCCCCGGGGCTGACTCAACCCATTTCTCTGCTTGAAGCCACCTGGTCTGCGCTACTCGCACGTGACAGCGCAGCAGCTAAGACAGGCCCCAGCCACCACGCCACTGTCAAAATGCAGAGACACCCCCCCCCCCCAAGAACGCTCCTGTGTCTCAGTGGCCCCTGTTGACAGCCGGGGCAGCTGGAACGCAGGAGACTTCTGCGCCGTAGCCCGAAATGGACGGCGAAGTTAAAACCTGAAGGTGTGCAGAAGCACCTCCAACTCCACCCAGCCCCACCCCTGGCAGACTTACAAACAAACGCCCCCAAATCCGGGTCCCCAGGCCCTTTCAAGGCACTGCTGAGCCAGGGCGCGGGGGCTGGACCAGCCTTGCCGGGATGGGGACGGACTACCAACGAGGCGTTTGCCAAGTGTCCCCTGTGTCGGGCCGGTTTTAAGTTCTGTGAGCGCAGAAGGCCCTTTCCAGGCCTTAAATACCTCCCAGGGGCGACGGGAGAGGAGAAAATAGCCCACAGAGCCCACGCAGCAGGGCAAGAACCGCTGGCGCAGCTGGCGGTGGGTACTGCGCGTGGGCTGGCCCGGCGGGGAGCTGGTGCCCGGGTTTGGGGCTGAGCGCTGGGGGTTGGGGCGCAGAAGGAGCGTCGTGAGCTCCCGCTTAGGAAAGGGACTTGGAGACCAGCGCGGGGAGGGCCTGCGCGCCCGGATTCCAGATCCCTAGGGGCGCGGGGCAGGGGGGCTGCAGACCCCCGGGGCCACCCAGCCTGCACCTCCAACCCACGCCCTCCCGGTGCACGGACCGCGGACAAGTGGTTGATTTTACTTTTTTTGTTTTTAACTTTTTAAGCACTACTTCCTGTTATGTTGGAGCAAGGCTGGGCCGTTGCGTTATTAAGCAATTTTCTTCCTGAGTTCAGCAGGAAGGGGGGCTGCGTTTCCACCAGGCCGGGACCCGCTGAACTCGGCCCCCACCCCCCGCCCCGACTTTAAATCTCATCGCTCCCGAAGCCCTCCGTGCATCCCGAAACAGCACATCGAATGTGTGTGAACATCGTCGGCTCCAGCTAAAAAGGAAGCTGTAAATTTATACAGTCTGGCTAAAAAAAAACAGGCAATTGCATCTCCAGGAGTCTCCGGAACGGGGTTGGGCGGAGCCCCAAACCCCCAGAGCTTAGCCGCCCTCCCCCCTTCTCCCTCCCCCCCCAACGACTTTCCTCCTCCAGCTACCACCCCCTCCCTCTCCCCCTCCCCCCGCCCTTCTTATGCATCTCCCATCCCCCTCCTTCCTCCCAGGCCTCCACCTCCCCTCCCCCCTCTCTCAGCCCCCGTCCCCGTCCTCTTGCCTCCCCCATCCCCCTACTTCCTCCGTGCCCTCCCCCCTCCCACCCCACCCCTCCCCCTCCGCCTTCCCGCCGCAGCCACAGGCTCCCTCCCCCTCCTTCCCGCTCCCCACCCCTCCCCCAGCCCGGGCCCAGCTCGCCCAGGCCCTCTCGGCGGGGGCGGGGGTGACGCCCGCAAAGGTCAAGGGTCCCCCTGGCCCCGGGGGCGGGGGAGGGGCGGCGGCCAAACCTGTTCTTTGTTAAGAGGTCACCGCCAGCGCCCAGCTCCGCGGGGAAGGACTACCGACGACCTTGGAAGAGCCGCGCACCGGCCGCAGCGCCCGCCCTCTCCACGTGCTGCGCCCCCTGTTCCTCGCGGGACCCTCGGCCGGGCTCCGAGGACGCTGAGAAACGCGAGAGGGGCGGCGGAGCCGGCGGGAGGGCCGGGGGTAGGGCACGTGGGGGGCAGGGCTAGGAGGGGTGTGCCCGGAGGGAGGGGAGCTAGGGGACAATGGGGCCCACACTTTGAGGGCCCTCGGTCCTGTCCTGAAGGCGGGATCACGAAGGTTTCTCTGACTGTCTGCCCCCACCCCCACCCCCAGAGTTAAAACCTCTAAGCCCACGCGCGCGGCTGGCCACGGTAACTGTTGTGCGCCGCTGGGCATGGGGTGCCCCCCAAATGAAACCTCCGAAGGCCCTGCTGTTGTGACGCAAAGGTATGGAGATGCTCGGGGTTTCTCGTTAAGCCACCTGGTGAAATCGTCACTTTGCGTGGCTTTACCACCGAGGTGTGAAAGAATGTCCACTCTCCCTGACAGAAAACATGGTCCATGTAGGGTCCACGAAAGGACGCGTTCCCAGACAAGACCGGCATGAACGTGTGCCTGCCTGTCAGGTTTCTCCGTCCAAAAACGGGAGTTGAGGCAGGGGTGAATGGGGAAACTGGGTCCCCTGGGGAAACAGCACAGCATCCTGATTTTGAGACCTCATCTTAAAACTATTTTGCTGGGTCACTTGATATGTTTTCAAAGGCATCCTTTTCATGATGGCTTAAGTCCCACGGGGGGGAGTTTTATATGTCAGGCGTTATTAGCCAGGACTGGCCAGTCCTCCCCGGTACGACTGGCCCTCCTCTAACCCGTAAGTAAGACCATAGCCCTGCACGGGGGCCCCTGGAGGGGTCGCGTGCGTAACCCTTTCCCACCGCAGCCCTTGCTGCGGGAAATGAAGACGGCTTCTTTCCGCCATGGATAAGTGTGTGGCTTTGGGTGGTTCTGAACTCCTGTTTGAAACTGTCCAGTGTTCCAGGTAGAAAACATTTGGCCACGTTTCCAAGCCAAGAGCTGCTTCTTGTCCTTGGAGACCTCAGGTCAGAGAGAAGAGTGACCCAAAGAGGGACAAGGATGCTCCTGGGACCGGCACCCAGGGAGTGTTGCAAATATCTGAACTTCCCAGTCATGGAGGAAGGAGCCAGGGCTGAGAAACTCGCCCCCAAAGACACTCCCGGCAGGCCTGGGATACCCGGCCAAGCCTAAATGCTGACGGTGAGCAGCGGAAGCTTCCCTTCTGTTATAGTCTCTGCTGGACACCTGGTGTTTTGTATTTATATGTACATGCACATTGGAGGCGGAGGGGGGGCTGCCACCGTGACATGTAAACTGAGTGACTTTGAATTGAGGACACAGATCTCCACATCTCTACGGAACGGGTGGGGGGACAGGCAGGCCTCAGGGTGGCAGACAGCAGTGACCACCTGTTGCGAACGTTGCAGGTGGGCCTAAGGGATTCCCTCTGTGCTCCTCACAAGCAGATCGGTTACTGTACCACTTTCAGTATCGGAGAGGAAAGAAGAACATACCTTTCCCTTCCCAAAGTGTCCTCTGGAACTCTCCCATAGCCGGGTTTTTGTTCTTTTAATTAACAACCTCAGTGTTAAAGCCTGACCGGCCTGAGGAGCGCAGGACAGGTGCACAGGGTCAAGGGGCAGAGAGCCCCAGGGGCTTAGCAGGCAGCAAGCCCTCAGGCCCTGCAGTTCTCTGGCTTAGGCATTAACCCCTGGAGATAACACCTAGGCCTCAGCTGTGTTTCAGCTCCAGGCCCAGAAAAGCCGCAAAAGCTGGTGCCTCCAAGCGCTGACCAGTCAGTGGAGACCATGACCCTGAAGCGACCCACAGGGAAAGCGGTGACTATGCTGTTGGGATCCTCACTCTGAGACCTCAGATAAAGGCCCTTTGGATGGAGGGGCCTCCCTCTATGGGCACACCCACGCCTGTCCTCCCTCCCTGTTCTCTCAAGGCAGGTACCTTTCTACCTACCTCTCTCCCTCCCTCCTCCCACCTCACTCCTCCCCAACCCCCACCACCAACCTGCAAGGGCTTTTCCTTTGCTGGAATTTCTTTCCTGAGCCCATTTCATCTGCGGCTCACTTCTGCCTTTGCAACTCTCTAAATAAACTTTCTCTTACAATTTGCGTGTTGGCCCCGAATTCTTCTCTTAGCCAGAACTCAAGAACTGAGCTTGCTGAACTGAGGTTAACACCTGGTGCCATTTTTCCACTGCTAATGAGAAGAGCCAAGAAATGAAAACAACCCAAATGATCATCAGGGGACAAAGAACGGCCCAAAATGTGGTCCATCATAGACTAGAACATCATTCCGGCCTACAAAGCCTGTCCAGAAGGTGTCCAGCCATTTAAGAGGAAAAATAGAGACATTTATTGAAGAAGACACAAGAAACATGGTACGTAGGACAAGGACGCCTCAGTCCCTTTAAGGTAGGCACCTTGGGACCTCACACAGGTCTCCCAATCGCCATCAGCTGCCCCGTCGTATTTTCCTGAGTCTCATCGATGGTCTGAAATCTCTTCCCTTTCAAAGGTGATTTTAGTTTGGGGAAAAGCAAAAGTCGCAGGGCACCCAATCTGGGCTGTAGGGGGGCTGAGTCAATTCACTGATTTGATGTTTCACAAAAAAACTCTTGAGACGTGATACATGAGTGGGTGTGTTGTTGTGATGAAGCTGCCAGTCACCAGCTGCCCATAGCTGAGGCCTTCTCAATCATCCAAATAGTCTCCGCAGAGGAACGTTCAAACCTAATGCAAAATCTGATGCAGATCTGTTGCTCTACTTGCTCAGTCATTTTGAATGTGACGGCCACACAGTACACATGGTCACTCAATGGCATCTACCGCCCCCACTGACCAGTACAGTGAAGTCGTCATTGTTCACACATATGCATTCTAGTCCACTCTCCTTGGTTGCCAGGTCACATCGATGTCACACAAACCGTTCTCATGATATTAACAATGGCTGGACTTTTTCCAGACAGACGTCCTAAAAAAAGGAATGAGTTACTTATACATGCTACAATTTGGATGAACCTCAAAAACATTATGCCAACACACAAAAGGATACATATTATATGATGCCATGCGTATGAACTGCCCAGGAACTATTAACCTATGGAGACAAGAAGCAGGTTGGTGGTTGTTGCCAGGGAGGGGAGAGGTGGGGAGTGAAGGCGGATGGGAACTAGGTTTTTTGGGGGGTGATGGAAATGTTCTAAAATTAGGTGGTAGCCATGACTGCAGAACTCTATGCTAAGATACAACACCACCAAACTGTCCACTGACAGTGGGTGAGTTTTATGCTATGTTCTATCTCAATAAACCTTTCTTAATGCAATAGTATAATTTTTGTAGGCACCATTTCTAAGTGAAAAGGGTCCCTAACACGGGTGAATTCAAGACGAAATGCCTTCAAAATCAGCCACACTAAGACCAGCACATGCCAGGTGAGTCTGTGGCAGACACTGGCTTGTTCTTGGAGACCGCCGCTGCGCTCCTGCTCCCCTAGGGTCTGTCCTCCGGCACTGGGTCCTCCGCCTCCCTGCACTCTGTCCCGACGCTCCTCGCCCTCATGGGCTCTGCTGCCTTCGCCACGTACCTGGGACGTAAGCCCCACACCCCAGTTCCCCAGGCCGCCAGGCAGGCTTCGCTTCCACTTGAGTCCCCTAGTAGAGCTGAGTGCTTCTCGCCCAGTAAACCAGCTTCTGCTCTCAGGGCACGTTTCCCATTGGAACCCGGCACCCCTCTGCCACCCCCACATGCACAGGTGTGGCCCAAACCAAATGCTCCTGAAGCCGTCCTGACGCTTGTTGTGTGTGTGAGCAACTCCGTTGTATTGTTGACCCGTGTTCAGGTCACGGCCTGCGTGCTGGCCGGCAGCTGCCGCACTGCATTCTCAGCCAAGTAAATATTTGCGAGACCGCCCGCCCTCCCTGGTTTGGGGGGGATGGGAGGCAAAGTGTACATATTGTGGCCGTCACAGCGGGTGCGCCGGGGCTCCTGGCGGCTACCCGTGGGGCCTGGGAGGCTGCTCAGCACGCGACAGTGCCCAGGGGTCCCCCTCACAGAGAGAGCCCGTGCAAACGCCTGTGGGGCCGGGGCTGAGAAGCTCTGATCTTGACTCAAGAAGCCTTGCCAGTGGGCTCATCCTCAGCCCCAAAACTGGCCTCGTCGTCAATTCCACGGCAACGCGGCGGGAAACGTCGCAGGCCCAGATCAAAGTGGCCGTATCCCTGCCTCCTGTTCCCACGCCCCGAACATCTTCATGGCTCTCAGGAATGCAGGGCAGACAGGTCAGGGCCCCTCCACAGGAGCTCAGACGGAGACGCTCCGACCTTGTCAGCCACGCTTAGCCAGCCGGGGGTTCATTGGAGCAGGCGCTGGTCAGCTCAAGAGGTGTATGAGACTATCCATCGCATCCCCAGGGCCCTGACGTGGGCCCCCTCATTGGAACCAGCTCAGACTCTTGGCTGGGCCCCAGGAGAGTGTGGGCCCCTCGTGGTGGAGCCTGAGGTGCCTTCCTGTGGCTTTCAGTGGAAACTGTTCTGCAATGAAGGGCAAGCTGGCCCGCTCCACTCCCCGGCTGGCACTCCGGTCCCCTGGCCTGGCAATAACGCAGCCCTGCCCCACCCCCGTGCACCTTGGCACCAACCAGTGTCTCCATGCGGCTCCCTCCTGCCACTTGGCTCTCCCCTCCCACATCCGCCTGGCCTCGTGCCTCCCCCACACGGGTCCCTCTCCCTGCCCTGCCTTCTGCTGCTCTGGAAAGTTCCTCCTGGTCAGCCCGCTCTGACTCTCCTTCTTTCTCCCTCGAGAATCCAGCACCCGTGGGGGATGCGGCCCCTGGGCCTCAGTTTCCAACTCTGACCCCACACTGCAATCACATGTCCCCTGGCACAGCAGCTTGGCTCCATGTGGGAAGCACTCAAGAAGCTTTAAAAACGCCTAAGGTGGGAGGGGTGAGCACCCCCAGACACCCGGGCTTCTGTGGACAAGAATAACATGCAATAAACAGTTACCCAAAGAATTCACTCTTCTGGGAACAGAATGAACATTTGAAACACTTGCTTTTCTTAATTGTCAGAAGTTTCCCTTTTTTCTTACTTTGTAGCTACACAATGAAAACATGCATTGTGTATATATATTTTTTCTGTATATATATTTTAATGAGCTTCCTTTTTTTTTTTTTTTGTCTCTGCTTTACATTTCTTGATTGATTTGTATCACAGCTAAAAAAAAGAACGAAAGGGTTGTAATTTCCATTGTGACCAAAACAATCCACAACCCACAGCATCAGATAGTCGCTTCTTAGAAACAGAATGAAATGACTTGGCAGTGAGCTTGAAAGGGCCGGAGCAATATGAGGCCCAAGGGCCAGTTGTTTATGCCCCACAGACACGTGCACCCCCAGTGGCCACATTCTGAGGGCCAGGCTGCCCCCACTCACCTCGGGGGGCACGCTGAGTTCAACGTGGCATGTCGATTTCGAAGTTAATAACGCTCCTTCCCACCTGCTCCACCGTCCTGAGCCAGGCCTTGCCACATACGCATGCCCTCCGGTTCTGTTTGCACCCTCTGGGAATGCCAGCTTGCAAGGCAGGAACAAGAACTCAAACTGTAAATACCCTCTCTGCTCCGCAAACACATCCCTGTCTTTTACAGGAGGGAACTTTTTTTGTTAACTTTAAAAAGTCCTCCACACATACAAAGTTTTTGTTATATTCTTGAACTGCTCTCTTTTAACTTGGTCTTAAACGTGATTCTTTCACTCTAGTTACAGACATCTTTCGGGGGGGGGGAGGTAGTCATGAACTTCCATTAGACAGGAGGGACGTTTGTGTCCATTTCTCTGTGTCTAAGCTTCCACCTTCCCGTCACTTCTATCAAGCCATGCACGTGTAAGGACTGGTTGGCTCCAGGAGACTTGGGGAAAGGGGCTGGTCCTTGTTTTATGACCACATTTTTATTTTTTATTTTTATGTTTTTTTGAGAATCCCATCTGGCAAAACTTTGCCTCCCTTCCCTGAGATTTTAATTTTGCCTCAAATGATATGTTGGTTGAATTATTTAAACTATGACTACATTTTAAAAGACAAGAGCAAAGGAGTCCTAAATAAAGGGAACACGTTTTTAGAGCAGAAGGGACGAAAATGAAAAGGTTGGACACGGGACGGTTTAGGAGCCTCCGTAAATTCTGCAAGGCGGTGATAGCGGTGGGTAACCCAGCAGGTGTTCCGGAGAAAGGCGCCGGAAGGGAGACCCATCGCGCACCCAACGGGTCCAGGACTCCGTTTGCTCTGCCAGGTCCCTCAGCCTCGGGGTCCTCGGAGCCACGTGCCAGCTACACACTTAATAACGGGGATACCCGGCCACGTAGCTCCCACCGTGCACCAAAGGCTTCCTTGCAGGTGTAATGGCAGCAAGCTTTCTTTGCAACAACAGAAGGGGGAGGCAGGGCAAGGAAAAAGCCGGGCTCTCCCCCAGTCTCAGGGTAGCTGGCCTTTCCTTTTCTCTTCCCTGCCCCCTGGCTCCTTGTTCTCCTTCATTAGCAAAGAGGAAATGTCAAGGGTATTGGAAGGAAGGCCCCTGAGAGGTGAGTAAGCAAAAGGCAACATTTCGCCTGTTCTGCCTATGAAGAGATCTTTGTCTGATTTGCCAACACACTGTTCACAGGGAAGCACCCCTTGGAGAGCCTGCGGACCAGACAGACACAGAGTGAACCAAGTCAAGGTCAGGCGAGCCTCTTTGTTTGCCTTGCTTCTGCAGCTCCGCCCGGGGCTCTTCAGTAAACCCTTGAGCGCATCAGCTGACGTCTCTTTGAGGCTCTGGAGGTGCAGGGAGTGTCGGCCAAGGACAGTGGCCAAAAATAGCCAACGAGGAAAGAGATGGCAGGAACCAGTGGCGAAGCGCCCAAGTCACACGAATTAACCCATCCGTGCCCAACAGCGGGCCACTCTTGGTTACAGAAGAGCCGTGCCTGCTGGGAAGGACACACAGGGAAACTGAGGCTACACTATGCTAACCTGGTGGCCGCATTTTCAGCTATGGCCTCTTGTCATACTGTCCTCAGCTTCCCAGGCTCCAGGGACCCAGGGGGGGCCCATCTAGCTCCCTAAACCTGACAACAAAATCAAACTAAGCAATGAGTCATGAGCCTCATGGTGACGTCATCAAAAGCACAAGAGGCTTGTCCAAGAAATGAGAAGACTTGAGCAAACAAAGCAGGTGTCGCGGGCAGGACTCCGTTCAGCCACCAGCAGGGTTCAGCTCGACGTTCACGTTTTATTTACCTGAGTCAGCACTTGTGTGACAAAAAGCACTCTCCTAGGCACCAGGGGAGCGGACGGGGAAGATACAGCGGGGTCGCCTCGTGGAGCGGTGTACAGTCAGAGACGGCAGGCAGCACATTCTCAACGCAAAGGAATACGCCGGGCGAAGGATGGACCGCTCCCGCAAGTTGGCAAATGTGGGGGTCTGGGGAGCAAGAAGACCGCGGGGCTCCAAGTCCCTTTGCCTCAGTGACATTTTGGGGGGTGCCTAGCGTGGCTTCCTAACGTCAAGAGCATAAAATGCTACCATATGAGGAACCGTGAAGAAACACGTGTCCACGTCAGGTGAGCCAGGCATCTGTCCTCACCTGCAGCGCCAGGAATGGTCCGCTGTGGGGAGGGGCCCAGAGTGTTGAACAGCATTCGTGGCAGATGTCAGGACCATCACCCCCCAAGTGTGACCACAAAAATGCCCCTAGACATGGCCAGATGTCCCCTGCAGAGGGACACATTACCCCCAAGTGAGAACCACCAGGGTAAGTTAACTGCAATAGCAACCAGCCGGTTAGGGTCGGAGGAGTTTAATCAGAGGAGTCGGGGTAGGGGGAAGCTGGGGTGTCTGCTTCCCACGGCCCTTGCGAGACCCAGCCCTCCCATCCTGGGCTCCGCTGTCTACTAGACCTGCATTCTGCTATCTAACTTGGAAAGATGAGAGAATGGCAAGGATGTGATGGGCGGTCCTGGAGCCAGGTCCCAGAGTGACCGAATGCCCTCCCCGCTGCCCCTCTGCCGGCCAGGAGGCCACAAACAACAGAATAGACTTTGATGAGGAAGTCCCAGTCTTTGCCCCACTAAAATGCTTGTATCCGTCCCCTTCCCCCGTACATATGGCTCTGGAAGGAACCCAAGCTAGAAACAGAGGTTGCCCCAGGGAGGGGGATGGGGGGCATGATTCTATACTTCTGGACGGATCTCGTAGGCATAGCCCAACTTCCAGAGCCCAACATCTGCGGAGAGAGTGCAGATGAGCCCGGAGAGGGCAGGAGACTCTTTTCACTATCTGGACATTTTCAATTTTATACCGTGAGTATACACACCTGCTAAAAATAATGTATTTTACACCCTGGCTGGTGTGGCTCAGTAGATTGAGCGCTGGCCTGCAGACCAAAGGGTTGCTGGTTTGATTCCCAGTCAGGGCACGGGCCTGGGTTGCGAGCCACATCCCCAGTTGGGGGTGCACGAGAGGCAACCACACATGGACATTTCTCTCCCTGTCTTTCTCCCTCCCTTCCCCTCTCTCTAAAAATAAATTTTAAAAAAGCCTGCTTAAACATCTGTCCTCAAACCATAACCCTCAACATCAGGTTCCTAAGTTTACCTGCAAAACCACCTGCTCCATTGCTCGGTGAAAGAATTACCTGTCTCCCACCACCGTGGAAAATCCCATAGGATCATTGCAGAGATAGTGCTGTTATTGTAAGAAGAAGAAAATCCTGATTTGATATAAGGCTTACATAACTGAAGCTCACTGATGTTGAACAAAACAGCCCCTCACTGCTTCCTCCATTCAAAAGGCAAAGAGTGATGGGACGGGGGTAGGGTGGGGAGGAAAGCCAACATTATTAAATCAAAAAAATAAAAAAGCAGATAGGGGAGAACCATTCATTTGTTGTTCATAAGCAGGAGGCATTCACCAAGAATAATGAAAAAGAACGTCAGCCCTGGCCGGGTAGTTCAGCTGCTTGGAGGGTCGTCCCAATGTGCCAGGGTCGCAGGTGTGGCCCCTCGTGGGGGTACGTGTTAGTCAACCAATGAAGGCAGGAATGAGTGAAACAACAAATCTCTCCCTCTCTCTCTTTCTCTTTCCTTTCCTCCTCTCTAAAATCAATAAATAAAAAATGTTAAAGATTTTATTTATTTATCTTCAGAGAGATGGGAAGAGAAGAAGAAAGACAGAGAAATATCGATCGGTCGCTTCTCACAAGCCCCCACCTGGGCACCTGGCCCGCAACCCAGGCTTGTGCCCTGACTGGGAATTGAACCAGCGACCTTTTGGTTCACAGACTGGCACTCAATCCACTGAGCCACATCACCCATGCGTAAAATAAATTTGTATTTTTAAAGAGAAAGTCAGCGATATCTTCCCTGGTGAAAACCAGCTTTCTGCCGCAAGTAGAAATGGCCTGTCATTCAGGGCCTATCTCCTACCCACACTCCATCCCCCACTACTTCATAGGATCAAGGACCCACCAACTACACGTGATGCGATTTTCTAAAACATCACGGGGAGCTGGGAGAACCACCCCCCAACTACCTCCTTATCGGGCCGTTTCTATTTGGAGCACATTTTCAAGAGATAAAAATATCCATTCCCTCACCCCCAATATCTTTAGTGTTCAAACGAGAAGAAATGCTTCTGGAGGTGGGGGGATAATCCTACATTCCTGGACCTAGCTTGAAGGCATAGCCCGCTGAGTGGACTAAGAATAGCTGAAGGAGGGGCAGGTGTAATGAAACAGTGCCATCAGGGACCCTGACACTGCAGGCGCTTTCCTGCTTTGCAATTAATCTAATAATTGATGGAGGCCTTAATATCAATGAGGTGTTGGGCTAGTTGTGGGGGAAGTATAGAGCTTAATAAAAACAGCTCTTTCCCTCCAGATGATCATTTATCAGAAAGAGAAGTGCATACTAAATAACAGGAAAACAAGGTTGAAATATAGTCAACCTTCGCTGTTTGCAGATCCTGCACTTGCAAATTAGCCTACTCCCTGAAAATTATTGGTCACCCAGAAATCAATACTTGCGGGGCTTTCGCAGCCCCACGTTTAAGGGTCCCTACACAGCAGTGAACATTTTTACGTCACTTGATGGGTGTGTTCCCTGCTGAGGTCAAACAGGGTGACTTCTTGCTTCAGCTCTTAGACGGTACACAGTGTCTTTTTCATAGTCAATTCCCTGCCATGGTTTTTGTATGTGGGGGCTCTTTTGGGTCATTTCCCTGTTTAAACGACCCCCTAATGCCGAGGTGCACTGTAGTGTCCCCAAGTACGAGAAAGCATAGCTGTGTCTTATGGAGAAAACGCAGGAGTTCAGTGAGTTTTGTTCAGGCCCGAATTCTAGTGCTATTGGCCCCGAGTTCCATGGAAATGAATCAGTCATATTAAATACGGTGTCTTTGACCAGGAGCACACCGGAAAGAAAGTTATGCATTGATCGGTTGAAGGAAACGTGGTGACCAGAGGCTCACAGGAACCTAACTGTGTACGTCCGGTAGGAGCATTCAGCATTCACTAATTCAGGGTTCACGGTGACTTTATACAACACCACTGCTGAGCAGGATGGGGACCAACCATATTTGTGAAATGACGATGTTTCTCACAAGAGGGACAACTAATGCGCTGTCGACAGGCAGAGGCGACTTCTGCTTGGAGGAGGAACAGAGAGCTGAGTCTTGCAGTGGGCGGGGGGTATCAGGTGTGGATAAACAAAGTGGGTTGTGCATGCCCTGCAGGGTGGAACAGCATGAGCAAAATCAACCGTGGAAGAGCCAAGAGCACAGTCCTGAGGCCCAAGATCAGACCCTCTGCATCTGAAGGGCAGTTCTGCGGCAAATGCGATGGGCGGCAGGACCTGGGTGAGTTACTCCGTTTCCAGGAAAGTGGGTTAACAATAGTGTGTCTCTTCTAATCTTGCTGTGAGGATTAAAAGCGGTTACATCTGCATCCAGAGCCTTTGCCAAGAGACTCGCCCGTGCAGGATAAATACTTAAAACAAGTCAGCGGACACTGTTGTTATTCTTTATATTATGGATCAGCAGCTATTTCCATTTGGATTGATCATACGGTGTATGAGGCATGTTGTGCGAAGTGGAGCTGGAAATACTGGTTAAAGGCAGGTCCCCAGGACCTTGGAGAAAACAGATCCTTCACACTGTAGCACCGGGAAGCAACCGCGGGCTGTTGAACGGGGGGACAGACGTGTCTGGGCTGTGCTCTAGCCTGAAGCGGGGACATGGGAGGGAGTGTGGATGGGAAGGGTCACGTGTGAGGACGGACAGCAACGAGAACATGTCCAGAAGGGAGGTGAGGGCTCCCAGGTGAAAAGGAGAAAAGCGATGTCATGAGGAGCTGGAAGAAGGCAACTCAGAGTCAAAAGTTACGCCCAGCGAGCTGGTAGCTGTCTCCTTCCTCATCCGGTGCGGTTCCCATGACAGCCCTTAGTCCACGAAAATTCAGGAGCTACTGATGGATGCCATTTTCCGTACATGTGTTGACTGGGATGCATTTGTTGACAAGTTAAGGGTTTCCGACAAGAAGACCAGTTGGAGCATGGATCCGTTTCAACAAAGAGGATGGAAAAGAAGCCCAGGTGTGCGGGGAAGATGCTGAGTTCAGTGCGTGGCCTGGGCGGTTGGCGGAGCTTCATGAATTGGGGTGGTTTTGATAGAAAGCGGATAGCCCTGTGCTAGCAAGAGGCCCTTCTAGAACCTTCCATCACAGAGTCAAGCAGGTGGAAGCAGGACTACACATGTCACGACTCTGAAATAAAACACCAAAGAGAAAGGGAGAGGGTGGGGGCAGGAAGGAGGCTGGCCCTCGGGTCTGAAATGTAGGGTCTTTATCGGACCAGCAGACACTTAGGTACAGCCTTCTGTGCGCCCTCACAGTCCGGCTACGTTTCCCCTACAAAACAGGAATGTATTGGGTTGGCCAAGAACTCTGCGTAGTTTCTCCCATAAAATAAAAGACACATTTTTCATTTTCACCAATAACTATCGATCTGGATATATTGCACATGTCGGCTGTCTCCCATGTAGTAGAACATTAATTGTTCTCAATGGACGTCTCGTTTTGATCGCTATGAACTTCACCTGGTCTACCCGACTGTGGAGCATCATCCAGCAAGAAAGCTCTTGCACTACATTTCACCAGCCCCAGCTGGTGTGGCTCAGTGGACCGAGCACCAGCCTGCAAAGCAAAGGGTCGCCGGTTCGATTCCCAGTCAGGGCACAGGCCTAGGTTGTGGGCTGGGTCCCCAGTTGGGGGAATGTGAGAGGCAACCACACAGTGATGTTTCTCTCCCTCTCTTTCTCCCTCCCTTCCCCTCTCTCTAAAAATAAATAAATAAAATCTTTTAAAAAATAAAAATACTTTACAAAACACTTTAGACCCATCTGATCAGTCACAGCACCTTCTCCACACACTGCACAAATCAGTTTTTGCATTTCAGTTGCATAGTTACGTGTCTTGAAATAAGAAAGCATAATGTGTGTGCTGAAAACGTTGTGTTTTTCCTTCCGTCTTCAGTAGTAACACGGTTACACAAAAACCAATTGTGATTTTATTTTTAATTCATGCTGATAGGACAGCTGTCACAATGCAATCTAACAAAATTGTTTCAAATGAAGTGAAAGACAGCTAAGCGCTACTAGAGCCATCTTATGTGGGGGGGTGGAACGAACTTTTTGGCCAACTCAGTACTGCAGCCTGACTACAATTCCAGCAGGACACTAAGAAGCTTTGCCACTGTCTTAGCCGGCTTCACCTGAAATACCCGTTGTCCCATGGGGCGTACATCCATACCCACAAAGAGGCCTCACGTGTTTTCGTTCTTACAGCAACCCAATTCGTGTCCCTTTGGGGAACAGGCTGGGGTGGGGGGGAGGGTTAAAACCTAAACACGGAATCCTGTCTCTCACTGAACATCTAGGCTCTTGGCTCCTGTCCAGCGGGAAAGCGAGGGAGGAAGGGCAGCCACCGGCGCCGGCCCCCTCACCTGAGCTTACCTGCGTGCGCACGTTAAGTGGCAGGGGTGGCACGGGGCATCGATTTCAATAAAAACAATTAAGCATCTGCATTTTGTCCGTTCACCCTAATGACTCCATGCTCACAGGATATTTCACGAGTTTCGACACGAGATTATGAAACAGGGATAGCTGTCAAGTCTTATAATTTGGGTAACTGCCAAACAGACCAAGGAGTAAAGAAAGAAGAAGTAGTAGGGGGGAGGGGAGGGGAAGGGAGGGGGAGGGGAGGAGATGGGGAGCGGGGAGAAGGAGCAGAAAAGACTAATTCCCTTCAGCCTTTTTTTTCTTTTTCCTATTGGAAAAATTACCTTTGAGGTCCCAATGCGTATCGGCTCACGCCTCGCAGCCTCCAAAATGGACCCCCACTGTCACAGCCAGACAGGACCACAGGACCTGCTGTCTAAGCCTGGAATCCACTTGCAAAACCCCTCTGAGGCATCAACACCGAGATGAAGGCTGACTTTTGAAAAATGGAGAGTCAGAGAAACCCCTACGAAGAGCTCTGTCTCCGACGCTGCCCTCTCTTGAGCTGAAGGCATGTGCGTCTCCACCTGAGTGACTTCTCGCCAGACCGCTTGGGCATCGGTATTTGATTCCGATAATCTCCCTAAAGATAAAATGATAATATTTGCCCTAAACCCGAAAAATATTTAAAATGCTGTGTCAAGGAGCCAGAACGTGCCCCCATCGAAATGGCCTTTTCCAAGACCTGATTTCAAAAAGGAAGCCAACGGTGAAGGGGCGTGTCCCCAGGACTTCCCCGAAAATCAAGCTTGCAGAGTGTGAGTTGGGGCAGGGAGGTCACATCAGCCCTCACGGGACAGTGCAGGGCGAGTTGGCCCAGGCAGGTGTGTTAGCCCCAGGAATGCTGGGAATGCCAGACCCTTAGCAATGCCTGAGTCAGAGGACAGTTCAAAGAGTCCCAGAGTTCTGAGCTCCCCCAAGGAAGATAGGAGACCAAAGGATTTCTTAGCGACTTCTTGCAACAAGGCAGAATCTAAAAATCTTTTGCTCAAGCTTGAGGGAACCAGAAAATTCAAGCCCGTCACCCACTCTCCAAGGTTTAACGGGGCTTTGAAGCCTAAAATGTGCTTTCTTTAGCACCATGGTAGATCTGAATCAAAAATTAAACAAATGAAGGGGGAAATGTAGGTATTCCCAATGATATGTAACAGGAATTGTCACGTGCTGCACAGGACCCCAAAAGTCTTGTGTCATTTGTCCACCATGTCGGGACTGGGGCGACCCCTCCCGGCAATGACAGCTGACAGGGGTCGAGGTTGTGTCTGAGGCTGTGAATCTGGTTGACTGCAGAGCCCAGAAGGAACATCGGCTGCCAACGGCCTTGACTGGATGTAACGGCCTTGGAGTCCTTGACTATTTGATTGGCCACGGACCCCAACATGTAGCCCTGGTTAGTTCCTCAACTTCAGCACCACTAGTACGGGGACATGACCATTCTTGATCACTGGGGCCCTTGCTGTGCCCTGCAGAATGGTTAGCAGCCCTGTAGGCCTCTGCCCATTAGAAGCTGGAATGTACCCTCGCCCCGCTGTGACAACCAAAATGTCCCCAGACATGGCCAAGTGTTCCCAGAGGGGGGCGTGCGGACAAAACGACTCCCCGGTGAGAACCATTGCATTTAGAGATAAGGATGTAGTCCCCTGTCTATGCAGAGTGAGAATCCTTCATTTCATCCGTGTCTTGCCCTTTTGCTGGGGCAGAAGCAACCAGGTTTTGGATGGATCCCCAGGAACGTGGCAGCTCCCAGGCCCTCGTGGCCCAGTGCCGGTGGCCAGAGCTCTGCCTGGGAGGCTCCTGCGTGGCTCAGTAATGCTGCGCGTGAAAAAGAGTTCCTGAAAGTCCAAGAGTGGCTGTTCCTTCTCCCTCCCGTTATAGTACAGAGCCTGTGATTTTATAGTGACCCTATAATAGGAAACAATGGATTTGTAGGGATGTTACTATGACCACTGACGATGGTTTGAGCTCTTAATGTCCCATCTCATTCTTTGTTTTCATTCCACAAATGGTCATGTTTACTGAGTCTCCACTACGCTCCAGGCTGTGTGCCAGGGGCTGCGGGCTGGGCACGAAGTGGACTCCAACGGCCATCCATCTGCCCTTGAAGATCTTCTCTATCGTTTTATTGTTTTGATTTCAAGAAATCCATGAGTTCTTTTATAGAACAAATAAGCAGAATGCCCACAATGGGCAGAAACATCGTAAAACCCATCTGAAAGATAAAAACAGACAAGAACATGGGTACTGAGGAAATACAAGGTGAAGCCAGGGGCGCCGCGAGCACCGAGAATTTGCCCTCGAGGCTCTGTGTTAGAGACAGACCCTCTAGTCGGCTCCCAGCTTCCTGGCCACCAATGGGGACAGCCAAGCGTGAGCACCGTGTATCCACAGCACGAAAACCAGCCAAGGAAATGTATCAGAACAGACGCTCCTGCCGTTCTTGAAAAACACTCTTTCCCTGATTCTTACAACACGGACTCCCTGTGGTGTGCCACTAATAGTGTAGCTGGAAGACACACAGGGACACGCGACACCTATGAACAGAAGCCGGCGGGGTGCAGCGGGGTGCAAATAGACAGGACAGGCTCAGGAGAACAGAGGAAGGCGCCCGTAAACGTCTTGCAGAACAGGGCGCTCCAGGTGGGTAAGATTTCCCAAGAAGCAGAACGAGCGGCGTCGCCACGGAGGGCGCTGCCCAGGCACTGACGTGGAGTGAGGACGAAACAACACCTTTTGGAACACACGCATTGCCCGGGAGGCCGGCGTTTAGCTCTCGTGGAAGCAGGAAGAGGCAGATACGTGGGAAGAGGCAGCCTGGAACCAGACTGTGAGGTTTCCCGAAGGCCGGCTGAGGAGTGCAGGTGTGTTGTGGCTTCTACAGCATGGGGAGGTGTGGGAGGTTCTGACTGCAGCCAGGATGCAGAGGGAGAGGAGGAAGTGGTGTACTGGGACAGGCTGGTGTACTGGGAGAGGCTAGTGTAGTGAGGGAGGCTGGTGTACTGGGAGAGGCTGGTGTACTGGGAGAGGCTGGCGTACTGGGAGAGGCTGGTATAGTGAGGGAGGCTGGTGTACTGGGAGAGGCTGGTGTAGTGAGGGAGGCTGGTGTACTGGGACAAGCTGGTGTACTGGGAGAGGCTGGCCGACCCCAGGCTGGGCTGGGAGGGGGTGTCTTCCAAAGGCTCCCCCTCAGGCCCCACCAAGCGCCTGTGGAGCCCAGAGGCCGTTGACGGGCTCCCTGCACCCCCTGATGTCTGGCTTTTACCTGAGCCTCTCCCTGCAACCACTAGGCAGCTTTCCGCCAGCCTGGAGCCTCTCCCATGCGTTGGACGAGATGGAGACAGGAAAGTTTTTTGCAGCAAACAAACAAGCAGACAAACTTGCATCGATAAATATTTTAAAATCACGGCAATGCAGCAAGACACCGAAGGGCTTTTACGCGCACGCCGTGGATATTCAGAGACAGTTGTGAGCTGGGCTCATAACGGTGTCACTTTGACAAGCACAGGGAAATCGAATCTGATATAATTAAGCTTTTTTTTCCTACCGGGTTCATAAGTAGCACGTGGGAAAGCTAAATAAATTGCTCTGCTACACAGAAATCTGACCCTTCGGAAAATAATATATTTGGGGAAAAAATGAGCCGCGGAGAAAGGAACCCATGGGGACCACCTCCCAGGCTCCATGAGGGAACCTGACCACCTGGGCCGGAGCGCTCAAGCAGAAAAGATTAAATATTGATCTTCGGTCGGGGCAGGGAGGGAGCCATTTCTATTTCTCCGTCTCCATCCGCTGCATCAATGCCTTTGTCCCCCAGGGAGGGAAAAGGCTCAAACCCCGCTATGTGCCCCTGACAACTTTCTACCTTTTAGAGCGTAAGGGATTTGGGGAAGCGCCATCTTACTGAGATCGGTTGCCATAACTGTCACTGAAGAACAATCTCTCTTGGCGTGAGCGCAAGCACAATGCGGACCTCCGAGTTCTAGGCTGTTCACGTGGAAAGCAAATGCGCACGCGCAGGTGGAAATGATTCTTTTCCTGTCGCTCACAATCTCAGGTGGGTTTTTTAAAAGCACTATCTGCTTGTATGATAATGGATGGGGAAGTCAGCATTACATATAATAGATAAATCACAAAAACAAGGCAACTAAACTTACAGACTCTTGAACAATCCGCTCCTCTTCATGCTTCTCTTCTGAGCTCTCAGATGGTCATTTCCGTGTTTCACCACGAAGCTAACAGTGTCTTGGTGTGATTTTGTCAACTGTGATCTGGCCAATGATGCTTCCTTCCAGCCGCTTTATTCTTCCTCTCCTTCCTTGTTCCGTGGTGATCACCCCTTGAATGCACGTTCATACTAAAAACACTTAGCGTGTGGTTTCCGTGAAGCAGAGGTTGGGGCCTCAGCGGCCCCCGGTGCTTCCTGCGCCAGGCTCAGCCCCCGGGGGTCTGCTTGTGCGTTTGCAGAAATGCGCCCGGCTTGCTTCGCTGCCACACACCAGGGCCGAGGAGGGTAGACAGCTAGCTTTCACTCTTGGGACACGTTCCAGTCCTGCTTCAGAGAAGAGACCGCATTGAGAGGGGGCCCCTTTCCAAGGCAGAAAGTGTGGACATGGGAGGAAGGGAAATTGCTTCTCAGTCTCTGCCTCTCCATTGTGCCTGTTTGGGATCGTAACGCAGTTAGCATCCCTCTAGAAATGACCGTCTACACCCTTGGCCTGCGATCAGGCGTCAGAGCTGCAGCTAACAGGCGCGTGGGTGACTCCGGTGTGCACATGGGCGATAACAAAGGCAAATGCGGGACGGAGCCCATCCGAGACCGGAAATCACCTGGGGCTGCCCGACCCCAGCCGCTGGCCCCAGAACCCCGAGTGAAAGAAATGGTGGTGGTTTGCAGCCATTGACTTCTGTACCATCTGTCAAAACAGCAAAGCTGACCCCTACGAGTCCTTCCCAGGATTCTAAATTTTGTTCTTCCTCTCGTGAGCATCCAAGAGGGATGATCAGAGAACTATGCCTCACTACTCAAAAAAGGAACAATTTCTAGTGATAAAAAAAAAAGAAAATTTAATCCTTAAAAATACATTTTTAAAAAAGATTTTATTTATTTATTTTTAGGGAGAGGAGAAGGGAGGAAGGGAGAGGGGGAGAGAAATATCAATGTGTGAGGAATATGTTGATTGGTTGCCTCTCGCACACCCCAGCTGGGGACCTGGCCCGCAACCTAGGCCTGTGCCCTGACTGGGAATCGAACTGGCGGCCTTTAGGTCTACAGGGTAGCACTCGATCCACTGAGCCACACCAGCAAGGGCATTAGTTGGCTCAGTTGGTTGGAGCATCTCGCCCTTCACCAAAGGTTGCAGGTTCGATCCCCAGTAGGGGAGTGTATGGGAAGCAACCGATCAATGTTTGTATATCACATCAATGCTTCTGTCTCTCTGTCTCTCCTTTCCTCTCCTCTAAAATCAATAAATATACCTTCAAGTGAGGATTAAAATTAAAAGAGTAATAAATAACGTGTCCCTCTTCACTGCTGAGCGTTACCCGGTGCCTCCAGGGCCACCATTTACCCCCAGAAGAACATCAGGGCTCATGCCGGCTTTGGGCCACCAGGCAGTGGGGAGGTAGTGGGGGTGGGGGTGGGGGAGTGGAGAAGGACAGAAACTCTCTGGAAAGAGGTGGCCACAATATTAGTGAAAAATCCCCAAGGCGGAGAGAAATGTCAAGGATACAAACTAGGGAACATACTTGCAATATCTGAGCGTTTTCACCTTCCCTTTCCCGATGTTGTCACTTCCAGAATTCTGCTGCGGCAGGGGTACCTGGGATCGGATAGTCAGGGCAGAAGGGCTGGAATAACAGAAGCCAGGAAACACCTGAAGTGCCTGCCAGTGCGGGGCGGGGCAGGTGGGGTGAGCTGCCCCATGCAAGAGCGCCATTGCAGAGAGGGAAGCGAGCCCGGCCACCAGCCATCACGTGGCACCACCAGCAGCCCTGATTCTACCCGGCGGAAAACCCGGTAGAATCATGAGTTTGCGATGGATAAAAATGAAAACATTCTTGATAAAGAGCTTCTGTTGGTCAGCAGAAGCATTCCTTGCGTGAGCGTGAGAAGTTTCCCTGCGTGGCTTCGCTCCCGTGGCCAGGTTGCTTTTAATTAGTATCCAAATGAGCCCCATCCGTGGCTCCTGCAAGACACGTGCGCTCTAGACAAGACTGTTTCACTCCGTGGTCTCTGCCTTCATTAAACCGCTGCTTTTCCACTCCCAGTAACGGCCGGCAAACTGGTTCAAAATTGTATCCGTGGTTCCTTGATATACGTTGCCACAGGGTTCCAATTGTTGTTTCATTTATTTCCTTGGGCACCTTCCGTTCGGCAGTATCTCCAGGGTAAGGATTTAATTGTACAGAGGCACCACGAGCTTGCAAATAAGGAAGAGAGGGAGAGAGAGAGGAGCTATAAATAGGAGACCTTAATTTTAGCCACTGAAAAAAGTGGTGATTCTAAAAATCTGCCACACTGTGAGAATCTGGCTTTTTCCATGTGTTCATCTCCACAGAAAAGACTCCCCGCCCCCCCTCCTAGGGAATACAGGGCAAATACTCTCAGCTGTGAAATCCGAGTAAGAACACTTTCTCTGAAAATGTAGCTGGGGGCTGGGGCTGGGGGGGGGGGGCACGTAGGTAATTAGGAAGACAAATGGCTGCCTCTAAACAAGTTTCCTTGTGTTGATGAAACCGTAGGAGAGGAAAGAGGACCCCTGTGTGGCCTCCTTATCTCCAAGTGTATTTTTGGATCCCAGCGGATGGATTCCTGGTAAAATATGCATGCACACGTTTTATTTTTATCCAGTGCTGTCCCGAGTACGCATCTGAGTTCGTCCGGAGCATCGTCTTCGGTGACCTAAATAGCCGGGGACTGGCAGGGGGATGGGAGTGGGAGAGATGAAGACGGAAAGGAGAACCTAGCTGCCTGGAAGGTGAGGGAAAGCAGCGTGGGGCCAGCCCCCCAAGCAGAGAGGACAGGTGTGAGTGGGGACCCAAAGGGGCTCACAGAGCAGGCCCTCAACCCACGGACTTGGCAGTAAGTTTGCAAGAGCAGTACAGTTCCTTAAAACTTGCTTCTTTACATTATACGAAGAAACACAGACACCCAAGACCCAGATCCTGGTGAGAGGCTACTTCATGCAAGGAAAGGAGAGGAATTTGAATGTTTAAAAAAAAATTATTATGAAACAAAACTAAAGCAGGCCCCAAATTAAACAAAAAAATATCAACTGTCAACAGCCTGCTCTCTCTCCTTGCCCTACCCCCAAAGCAACAACTTCCCACTCTTACCAGTTTCTTCTAGAATTTGCTTCCGTATTTCCAAATAACATGCACATAGTGGTATTTCTTGATTTATTAATTTTAGTCATTTCATCAACTTCTGTTAGGCTAATTGAGGGTTTTGCTGAATAACTACCCCAGTTAACTCTCTGTAGCCCCTCAGCTTAGACGTTATGAGTTGTTTTTCTTTAATCCTCTCCTGAGGATATATGGATATATCTATTGATTTGAGAGAGAGAGAGAGACATCGGTGTGAGAGAGAAACATTGAAACATCAGTCGGTTGCTTCCCAAACGCGCCCTCACTGGGGATCGAACCCACAAACTTTTGGTGTTGAGAACAACACTCGACCAACAGAGCCGCCGGCCCAGAAAAGGTGTTGTGAGTTCTGTGCCTACAGTCTGGATGCCCACACACCTACTCGTAACTCCAACCATCGGAGCCCAACGCACAAGTGTTTGGCTGGAGAAGAGGATCTCTGTGCGTACAGCGGCCTGGGGTCCTGTCACCACCCCAGGATGTCTGCGGTCCCTGCCACGTGTTCTGAGATGCGAAAGACGCCTTGCGATCCTGCAGGACCCTCCAGGTTTCCGACGTTTCCTGGGAAGGAATCGACCATTCCTGGAAGGAGCGACTCCTCCGGCCCTACTGGATTAAGAGGCAAGAAGGAAACAAGGTGGGCAGCCAGCAGGGACAAAACGCTGTCCAGATGGAGCCCAGGCTCGGGGAGGGGCAGGCAGAGGCGCAGCGGGCCCGGATGCAGGGTAGAGGACAGAGCGGTGTCCTTCCCCTGCTGCCAGGCCGTCCAGGACTCCAGGCTCCCTCAGGCTTCGCCTCTGTCTCTGTCTCTCTACCACCCCCTCCCCCTCTCCCCTTCATTTTCCTCCTCCTCCCTGGCCGTCCCCAAGCCCCCAGGACAGACAAGACCCAGAGGTCCCCGCAGCACTTAAACAGAAGAGAATCTCTTGATGCTCACTCAGGTGGCAGAGTCCCACTGCGCCCGTCCTCTTCCAAGAACAGTCAAGAGCAGGCCTCCTTATCTGCTGTCGAACATGAACATGGCGTTCCTCTCGGCCCTGACGGAGGTGCTGGCTCCTCGCCCGTGGTTCCGGTGAGAATCCGGAGGCCCAGAGCGGGCCAGTGTGTAACATCAGTGTGTCCCGCGCAGTGTCTCCACACCCCACGACCCCGGCCCTGCGTGGCGGCTCCCCGTCTCCATGGGATTGCTGCGCAGTTAGACGGGGAACTGGAAACGGTTGGGCGTTCTGCCATGCGCGAGTCTGCTCTCACAATCACGTCCATGGGCCCTGAGCTGAACTTCACTGAGTGGTCTTAAATCCAGAGCTGAGCCTGAGCTCGGAGTTCTGCACGCCCTCTGGGGGTCCCGTCCTGAGCAGGAGCTGACACGGAGGACCCCCGGGAGCCCGCTGATGACGTGGCCCGTGGAGATGAACATCCCGACTCCCGCGGAGCGCACACCGTGCATCCACTGTGAACACTGACGTACCCCATGACTCCCTCTCTGACGGATTCAACATCCCACGTGCCAGCGAACCTCAGACCCCGCAGCTGTGTCTGGCTCGGAACCAGCTCACTCAGGGTTCCTCAGACCTGATGACTCTGGACTCCACGGATTTGCGTTACAGGAAGGTTTTGGCAGAAGCTGGGTGAGAACGGACCTTCATGCAGAAAAGGCTGGCTAATCATTTTAATGGAGGAAATGGCGCCGGGACTGGAGAAATCCTCTTTTGGGATCACGGAGCTGAGCGGTGTGTCAGCCTGTGTATCGGCAGCACGTGCTACTTCCTACACACTCTCTTGTCCATGTAATCATATCTCGTCTTTCATTTTCTGGACTGGTTAGCTGCCACCGGCTGCGGTGATGCAAGTGTGCTGTTATTTATGTCTCTGTCACGGTGTCTTCTGAGCCACTAGGAGTGGGTCAGTGCATTCCATTTCTTAAAATCCTATGTGTCTTCCCCTGGCCAGGTGGCTCAGTGGCTTGGAGCGCTGTCCCACGTGCCAAAAGCTTGTGGGTTCGCTCCCTGGCTGAGGCGCATACGGAAGGCAACTGATCAATGTTGCTCTCATATCAATTTTTTCCCCTCTTTCTCCCTTCCCCTCTCTCTGAAATCAATACTGTCCCAAACCTGAAAGCAGATACGTTCCAGAAAGCCCCCAGTGTGTGGAGACAGTGAAGGGGCAGGGATGAGTGATTCAAGTCCGAGAGAAGGAACTGGAAATTGTGAACCTGAACGTGAGCTGTGAGCTGCCTGCCCGCTGGCGATGGGCAATGACCTTTGAATTGAGTGTCAGGAAATGAATGAGCACAGGAATGCGGCTTTCGGGTTTTAATATGACTCTCCCATAACTGTCTAGAAATAATTAACTAATTCGGGACAGGAGTCTCCAAAAGTCTATGAAAATGTAGGCCTGGCAAATTAATTGGCTCAGCTTCTTCCTGGTTCTCCTTCTGATAGGATGCATAAATTGTTTTTCATGCATATAATAAATAGTAGATAACTAGAAATGGGTGCCGATAGTTTTAGCATGCCTCTAAAAACGTGACGGTGGATATTCCAAATATATTCCTGCATCCTACCGTGGTAATTAGTACCTCATTTCGCTGGAGTGTTTTCTTTCCCTCAAGCTTCCAGAAAACTGCCACACTAATTATGAATTATTCTCATTTGTTCATTAAAGCAGTCCCTCCAAGGACATCCTTAAGGTGGCAACTTATTAACCTAAACTGGGTTATTGTATGTTGTTCACTATGATTAAAAAGCATTGTTTGAAAAATATTATCAGTTCACAACTTTTCTACGAATTCACAGAAACCTCACAAATAATCTGACCTGTTGTCATTTTATCCCAATTCTGGACTCCTCCTTTATATTAAAAAAAAATTTTTTTTTTTTTTACAGATTTTATTTATTTTCCCTTTTAGGGAGAGGGGAAGGGAGGGAGAGAGTAAGGGAGAGAAACATGGATAGGCTGCCTCTCGCATGACCCCAACCAGGGGCCTGGCCTACAACCCAGGCAGGTGCCCTGGCCGGGAATTGAACCGGCATCCTTTCAGTTTGCAGGACAACACTCAACCCCCTGAGCCACACTGGTCAGGGCACACCTCTGCTTTTTAAATCAGCACAGCCAAGCAGGACAAAGCCATGCCGTCGGGCACCAGCATGCACAGAATGAACCCGTGCCAACAAGAGGTGAAAACGTCGCTCCCTGCACGCTTGCTACACCCACCTGGCCTGTGCAGCCCTAACCCAGCCTGGTGCCTGATCAACAGTGGGGGCTGGGACAAAGGCACGCAACCGAGTCACGGCTGGATGACCCTTCTCCCTCACCCAGGAGGTAAGACCTTGGGGTTGAACCCTTCCCAGTCAGAACATTTATTCTACAGACCCTCACAAGGGAAAGATCTCCAGTGGGCTCGAGGGTCCCAAGTTTATCCAGGGATGCCGCTAAATACCTCCCAATGCCCGAGACGGTCCCACAACAAGGATGGACCCTGTCCAGAATGTCGACAGGGCTGAGAAAGCTGTATCCCCCAGAAGGGGATGAGGTGAGCCTTCTGTGGGGCACACCACGCTCAGTCTGCAAACAAGCCACCGGTAGGCAGCAGTCACAGAGGGCAGGAATGCTAAGCTGAGCCCTGCGCTCCCATCCCCTTCAGCCTTGCCCAAACGCGGAGGCCTGGCCTGGGTCCCTCCATTGGCACCTTACATAGCAGACATAAGGAAACACAGCTGTGGTCCCTTTCCCTTTACGACAGTCTCAGCAGAGCGAGGAAATTCAGAGGGCGAGTAACCCAATCTCCATCAAGCCATAAACAAAATGCCGTCTATCCACACCAGAGAATGTTATTTGGCCTTAAAAGATGATGAAATCACATGCTACCAGAAGGATGACGCTTCAGACCCTGACCCTAGGTGACATAAGCCGGTCACCAAAAGGCAAAGACTGGAAGCTTCCACTTCCCTGAAATAGCGAAAGAACTGAAATTCATAGGGAAAGAAAGTAGAACGCGTCACCAGGGCTCGGGGACGGCGGAAGGGGAATTGTGGCCTTGCGCAGGGTTTCCATTGTGCAGGGTGAAAATGTTTCGCAGAATTGTTTGCAACAATGTCAATAACCTAAAAATAACCTAAACATGACTGGACCGTACACGTAGAAATGGGAAGATGGTTAATTTGATGTCATGGAACAATTTTTAAAAAGTAACGGTGAAAACGCTAAGTCCTAAAAATTTTTCTCTCTGTGCGTCTCTTATAGAGGTGACTTGCTCCTCATTTCATTGTCTGTTGTGGCCCAGGACAGAGGCCACTACGCAAGTTTCCTCGGTGGCCTGTGTCACTGGTGACTGTGTCGGAAGTGTGGCTTGCTATGCAATATCATACACCTGGTTTTTCTCAAAGAGCGTGTTGCCAAGAGAGTCACTTTCATAAGTGGCTCCATAATGGCTTATTGATTCCACACCTCCACTCTCTCCGGCTGTCCGGCCTCAGATTGATCGACACTGAGGGGACAATATGGGAGTCCATCTATGGCCTGTGGTGACACACAGAGACCCGGCCTCCTGAGGGTAGGGCTGTCAGCTGAGCAGAAAATGACCCCTTTACCTCTGAGTGTTCCCCACCACATTCCAGGGTGGCACAGACTCCAGGGGCTGGGAATCTCGGGGGCCACCCCGGAGTCTGTGCAACGCACCTTCGGGTAAGGCAAGACCCGCCATCACCGGGAGATGCTGCTCCTTCACGAGGTTGCCTGAGATGGGCTGGCATCCGCTTCCCAAATGTGAGAGCTCTATCCTCAGACCTTTCGCCCAACAATGCAGAGCAGTAAGTGTTTTCGGAGAGCTTTGGGGGGCGGAGGGGTGCTGCCGTGAAGCCAGACCCAGGGAAAGATTGTGTTACGTGCTACGTAGTCCCCTTCTTCCACCTGCAAGTTTCAGCCCCCCATTCACTTGGAAAACAAAAAAAAATCCTGTTATTTACACCTGCCCTCTCTTTTTAACCGCCTTTCTGGTGAAGCCATTTACTATCTTCGGAAGCCCCCCTTCGGCCCACTGAACCCGCAGCCAGAGATCATATGGATTTCTGTAGCTATTTCCATTGCTCTAGAGAAGTCTGTTTTCACGTGAGCTTCTAGGGGCGGTGACGCCGGTCACCTGGCTATTCCTGGTTCTCAATCATATGGTGCTCAGCTCAGACACTTGTCACGTATCTCCGTCGGTGGCTCAGCGTTTCCATGACTTGATATTCCCGCATGCCAACAAACCCTAACGCGCTATTTTTGGTTGGGAGTGGATGCATTACTGTTCAGAGCTGATGTTTTTACAGAAGTAGAAAATGTGCTGCAAGAGAGAGGAAAAACTACCCACGCAAGCTGTACATCAGCTGGATTTTTCTTTTCTTTCTTTTCCTACTGACGTGGAGCTGTGTTAGCAGAGAAAGGGGGAGAAAGGTAACACCCCCAATGGGAAAATACACCTACAGACTCTGCTCGCTTGTACCTTCTGTCCTTTGGCTACAGGTTCTTCTTGCATCTGTTTATTTCCCAACAGCTCGTCAGACGTTTTCAAATAAATCTGATGGAAAGGATCCATCTGGAAGACAGCAAGATGACTGTGGAAGACGCTGAGAGAATGCGTCTCCGGTTCTTCCAGCCCCCATGAGAACGAACACTTTGGCAGAGAGTCCCTGGAAGCTGAACGCTGTCATTCAAATCTGAGCTCGAACAGATACAACGCATCCGCGGTGACAGAAATCGGAAGTGTGAGCACACGTCCACGGACAGGGGCACTACGGTGGGGAGCGAGGGGGAATGTTCTGGAAACATTCCATGTGTGCGTGGGGCGGACAGATACGCAGGTGTGCGCGCAGGGGAAACACACATCTTGACGGTGCGCTCGCTCTGAGGTTCAAGACCGAAGTCCAGCCCAACCCAAGGCTGGTGTGGAAAACTGCAGCAGATGTAAACCGAGGGGCTAAAGGTCAACAAAGGTCATTTCATTCCAGGGTCTGCGCTCTGCTCCCCCACCACACCTTCCTCTCCTCTCCCGTGGCTACTTTTGGTACACGTTCCTGTATTCGTCTTCATCCAGCTTCTGGCACAAACATGTAGCGTTTTAAGAGCTTAATATCAGATTACTCATCTTCCCCTCTTGAATGTGTTCTTTTTTTTTTTTTGAGAGTGAGAGAGAGAGAGAGAAGGAAACATTGACTCATTGTTCTACACATTCATGCATTCATTGGTAGATTCCTGCATATGCCTTGACCGGGGTTCGAACCCACAACCTAGGGGCATCCGCAAAGCATGCTCCAACCAACTGAGCTACCTGGCTGGGGCCTTGAATGTGTTCCATTTCCATGCTTCCGTGTAGGACAAGTACGAAATGCATCTCTCGCCCTGAACAGGTGGCTCCATTGGTTGTGGGTTCGATCCCTGGCCAGGACACATATAAGAGGCAACTAGTCCACGTTTGTGTCTCTGTCTCTCTCTCCAATCAATAAATATATCATCAGATGAGGATTTAAAAACCTGTATCTCTCTTCCTTGTTCTTGCCCAGCAGGCTCTTGTCCTCTATAGTTGCTGACCCATATTTTCTGGAAACAAATAAAGCCAGGACTTTCTTGTAGGTTTTCAGTTGCTACAAACACAATCTGGCAATGCGCATCCCTTTCCTGTTAGTGACGTTGTTATTATTTTCTGCCCCTATTCAGAAAAAACAAAGTGGCTCTTTGCCCCAAGAAGCTCAAACAACCGGCTCCTGTTTTCTTTCTGGTGGCGGAGGGGACAGTGGCCAGTGTCTGGTGGGATCAGAGCCTCTGTGCCCGGATATGTCTATTTACTGCACGTGGGTCTGGAACTAAGCCGCAGCCCAATTTCAAGTGAAACAGCCTCTTCTGTTTGTGCAGTTTAGCGGGGAAACAATTTCTGGTTACTTTTGGAATATTAAATGCATTCTATTCTTTTTTTAAAAAGAAAGTTTTATATATTTTGGTAACTTGAATGACATCTTTCCCTGCCGTTTTCCTTTGGTTAAGGTGAAATTCACATCACGTCAAATTAGTCCCTTTAAAGTGTACAGCTTGGTGGCATTTAGTCTGTTCACAGAGCTGCGCAGGCTTCCCATCTCTATCTGGGTCTGGAACGTTTCCAGGATTCCCAAGGGGGACCGCGTCCCCATTAAGCAGTCCCTCCGCATTCCATTCCCACTTAGCTGCAGCCCCAGGCAGCCCCAAATCTGCTTTCTTTCTGTCTCTAACATGTGCCCGTTCTGGACATTTCACGTGAATGAAGTCACGTGACAGGTGACCTTTGGTCTCTGCCCTCATCCCTCAGCGTGTTCGTGAAGTTTGTCCACATTACAGCGAGTGTCGGAAATCCATGACATTTATTTTTCTATGAAAACTGAAGGAGCCAAGACGTGGCTGCAAGAATTCAAGGCAAGGTGCAGGCCATTCCACTGACAGGGAAAGGATTATTTGGAAATGAGCCTACAGGAGATGCCACAATTGGTCCCCATGAAAGGGAAGCAAAGGGGAAGCGACCCATTTCCCTGCTTCCTCTGAATTCCCCACAGCCCGCCTCAGTCCCCAGGGCTGCAGGATGTGGCTTCCGCGATGAGCCTCCGAGGGAATTTCCCATCATGCCTCTCTTTCCATGCCGCCATCACTGGGCCCTGGGCTCTCCACAGGTCTGTGTGTGGCGGCTTTGTTCTGGGTGGTGTTCCTTTCCTCCAGAAGACCCCTCTCTCCCCACTCCTGTGGCGGGCTCCTCCTCACCCTTCAAGCCCCGGCCCTCCGACTGCAGTTAGAATGGCCCCCTGCTCAGCATCCTCACCAGGTGTATCATTGTCTCGGAAGAATTGTTCAATCAGGCAGGACAAGTGTGCCCTGCACATGTGTGCCTTGGATGTTACTGTGGGTGAGCCTGCAGCCTCGAGATCGCCTGCCTCAGCCGGGGGAGGGGAAGGTGTACAGCGACAACAGCAGGAGGGAGGTACCACCGTAGGCTGAGTACGACCAGGCCCCCCTCATGGGTGGCACCCCTGTGAGTTCCAGTCATCCCGGGGAGGCAGGACTAGCTGGGCGCCATTTGAAAGCAGGCCAGGGATGAAGCACGCAGAGAAGAGCAATGACGAGAAGGATCCAGCTGTGGCACCGAGGTCCCGGCAAGGGCAGGGGGCGGTGCAGAGGGCAAGGACAGGTGGTGGGCAGGGGGCGGTGCAGAGGGCAAGGCCGGGTGGCGGACAGGCCGCAGGTGGGGGCGGGAATCCACAGCTGGATTAGATTCTTAGGGCTTGGTCGGGAGGAGGTCGTCGCAGGTAGTTTAAAGGACAGAGTCTGTGTGACTGAGGAAATGCTATTTATCTGACCGAACCTCAAGATTCAGAAATGGGGACTGCACTTCCCTGTCGGGCGAAGGGTGTGATGTGGGTCAGGTCCTCACTGAGAGTGAAGGGTCCCAGCCTCAAGTCCTTAAGGCTCATTCAGCCTCCTTGGGGCGGCGGGGTGAAACAAGGGGCTGACAAAGGAATCTGGCCGCTGCTGGCGTGCGGCGTGACACCTGCCACATCTGTGTACTGAATGCTTAGCTCTTCGGGGCTCCCAGGGACTAACGTGTACATCACAATGCCCCCCCCCCCCACCCCCTGTCCAGATGTTGCATATCTCCACGAACAGGCTCAGGAAGGCATTAGCTCCAGACTATGCTAACAGCGCCTACACTGACCTACTTCCAGCTCTGTTCCGCAGATCAGCAAAGTGACAAATGCTGGGCACACCCCTGCGGGGCTTCTCAGAAGGGTCCCCTTGCATCTCCGGGCATGAACTTGAGTCAAAGACAGGACCATGACATTGTGGCCCTGCCCACCCTCTCCCACATGAGGGCCGATTTTTTTATGGACCAGGGGAGAAGGGATGGTTTTGGGGATGATTCAAGCGCCCGGACTGACCGGAGGTTGGGGACCCCTGACTTAATGGGGTTTTGTTTTCAGTTTGTTTATTTGTGCTGGAGGACCCACTGAATTGCTATTTTAAGAGTACCTTGTTACTTAGGAAGGTACAATTGTATTAAGTGAAAAAAAAAAAACTAAAAGAGTCAGATCCATTAAGAAGTCATAACTAATACAATTTGAAAGGAAATATGGGTCTTTCTTTCTTTTTAAATATTTTATCTATTTCTAGAGAGAGCGCAACAGAGGGAGAAAGAGAAGGAGAGAAACATCAATGTATGAGAGAGATATATTGATCAGTCACCTGGCCCACATCCCAAGCATGCGCCCCGACTGGGAATCGAACCTCAACCCTTCAGTTCACAGGCCGGCACTCAATCCGCTGAGCCACACCAGCCAGAGCCAGGCCTCTCTTTGTGTACAAGTTTCCGTTTTCAATGATTTTAGTCGAAATGTATCCTGACACAATTTTACCTGCTTTCTACATTTATTTATCCAAGTGGTGTTTCCTTTCTAAAGTGTTTTTACAGGGCAAATAAAAGGGACCACGTCAGGCTTCCGCTGCTCTGTTCCTGCCGGATTTACGCAACGCCCGCCATGGGCGCAGAAGTCTTGTCAAAGCTGGTTTTTTCATGACAACAGACCGACACTGAAAAGAACTTGAAGTGCTTAAACCCGAATGATTGGTCAAGGGTATAGCAGAGATCTCGCGAAGGAGCAAAAACCCTGCCTCGTCTATCCGTTTGTGTAGAGTCTGACAGAAATACATAATTTAGGGGGGGTTGGGGTGGCTTGACATGTGCATATTTTTGAGCTAAATAATTTTATGTAGACCAGCACGTGCCATTGCGTACCCATGCAGTGACAAGAATACCAAGGTGTGCTTCCTATGAATATTTTCCCCCCTCCCTGTTCACAGAGGGACTGCATGGCTTGCTCTGCCCACGGGGCTTTCTGGAGGCAAAGGCAGGTGTCTGGGACCGGTCTCCGCGCACAGTCTGGCGTAAATTATGAAACCTGGATCCTTCCCAAGCCTCCCCAGGCTTTACTGAGCGTGCTGAGGGAGTAAGCAGGTCATGAGAACGCAGTTGGGAACGATGGCCTTGGAGTTGACTCCGACAAATTGAACGGTGACTTTTGCGGGGCGGAGATGGCGCTGCCGGTCTGTGAGTGGGACGTGGGCCCATCTGGTGAACGTGCAGCCACTGGTTACAGTGCACATAGCGCGTGGTCCTGCGGGAGCCGGCATTGTGACTGAGTGAGCCACACGGTCCCCGTCACCACCGAAGGGCTGCCTCAAAATTCCTTCACCCCTCCCCCTTCCCTTCTTTCTGCCCCCACCCTGTCTTCTGCCCCATGTGGCCGAGAGCTGCCCTGAAAGAGAGAGCTGTCTCCCCTCCTCACATCATGTTGTATAATATTCTCGTTCGATACACGGTTTCTCCTTCTCAGGCCCTACTGGGGAAGTGGGAGTCTCGCTTCCCTGTCCTGTCACTGAGGGTTTTCTGGGCTGGGAGGCAGATGCTCCATCACGCCTCACGGGGCCCCAGCAGGAGGGCAGGGATGAGGAGGTGCTCCAGGCAGATGGCCTTGGGCTGTCTCCCTGCTGTCTGTCCACATGCCTAGGGGACCCCCGAAGGGAGGGGCTGAAGAAGAGGGGAGGGGCATTGGGGTGCTTGGGGACAGACAGCTCACGCCCTCCTTCCCAGTGGGCCCCCTCAGCCTGCCCCTAGTCCCGGCGCTCCCTGCCTGCGCCTGCCCTCATCCGCCCGCACCACGGCTGGCCCGGGCTCCAGCCGAAGTGGCCACTGCGGTGGCTCGGTGGCCGCCACCAACAGCACCCATCTCTGCCTGAAAGCATTTCCGCAGTCTCGCCGGCCGCCCACGGAAACAGCACGTTCCCTCCCCAGCTTCTTGCACAAGGTAGCTGAGTGACCTTCAGCTGCTGCTACCCCTGCACCAGCTGCAGAGGGCTGGAGTCACGCCCCGGCCCACGGCACGAGGCTCAGCTAGGGCGTCAGGCTGGCAGGGCCCCGGGGTCCTCACCCCCCAGAGGCCTGGCCCCTGGAGCACGGGAGCCAGTGTGCAGCCAGCTGCAGGGAGGGCGGGGCTCTTCTGAGATTTGCATCACCCCCACCCCTGGGCCCTCTAAGCCTGCAGTGGGTGTCCCTTGGGAGCATGGACACATGGTGGCTTGGGAGTGAAGTCCTGGGGGGCCCAGGACTGATGGGCAACATCCCTGCCCCAGTGCCAGTGGGCACATTCGATGTAAGATAAAGCTTACAACAAGATGGAATGGCCTTGGAGGTGAGAGAGAAGGAGGAGGAAGAAGGAAGGGAGAAAAGAGAAAGTGATAAAAAACAAAAGAGAGACAGTCAGAGAGAGGAAGAAAAGAAGAAGAACGGAAGGGAAAAGAGAGACCCAAGAGGAAGAGGAGAAGAGAGGCAGAAGAAGAGAGGAGAGGAGAGAGGCTGGCACCCCAACCCCGCAGCAAGGACCCCCCGGCCCCTCCATGGGCAGACCCGGCAGCTGCCCTTGTGCAGGGAGCCCCCCTCACCGCTGTCCTTGGAGGCCCCACGCCCGCGTGGAGCTCACGCACTCACCCACTGAGCGCTCCTCCCTCCGCCCAGGGCAGACAGGCTGCTGGCCAGTCCTCCCGCACAGCCAACGGCAGACACTTGACGGCCGATTTCCTCCCCGTAAATAATTGAATTGGTTCTGGGTACAACGAGAGCCAGGTCGGGTGACTTTGGCCCGCCTGAGCCGGGTGCCTGCCGAGCCTGGCGCAAGGCCCCTGAACCTCGCTCGGCGCCTCCCAGCACAGCTGCGGAGCCCACCCGGCTGTGGCCAGGAAGGGCAGAGACCAGATCCTTGGGACCACTGCCCACGGCCACCTCCTCTATTCTGCACTCCTTTTGCCAGACGTCAGCAAAGAGCGGGACGTTATTGCTGAGAACGGGTAGCTTGTGTCTGGACACTGAATGCCAGTCATGGTTGAAGATGCCCTCCCTTATCCCGTCCCTGCCAGGAGAGGCTGTCTGGTGTGTATGGGGGAGGGGACGGTCATCCACCCAAGGGCTCTTGAGCCTTCCCAGCTCTTGCTGCTCCCAGACATCCGATTCGGCCCAGGGAAAGCAACACTGCATAGAAAAGAAGGTCATTGGAGGAAAGCGCGCGTTGCCATAGTGACCGCAAACAGGTGGTTTCAGGCTCACTCGGGAATGACCCACCGCACAACAGATGTGTTGGGGACAGACACAAACGCAGAGCCACCGACCCCCAGAGGGCCTGCCCTAGAGTGTGGGTGGCCCCCTGCTTGCTTCTAGCCAATAGGCTATGGCCGCGGTGAAGATATTTCTGCAGATGTGTCTAATGCCCCAAATTATTCATTTTAAGTTGCTCATGGGACACCTGGAGGGAAACTCTAAAATATCGTTGAGGCACAACCCATGGGACTTTTAAGATGTAAGGTTGTGCGTGACCTTGACCTAGTGGCTCAGAAACACAGGCTATGGCATTTGCTAACACATTTCCCTGCCACTTAAAAAAATTTTATTGTATTTTTTCCATGACCACTTCACCCCGTTACATCCTCGTCCCCCTGCAATGGCTGCACTGTTCCCCACGTCCGTGAGCTTATACCGCTCTCATCTTTAAGCCTTGAAGATTAGATTATTTACTTGAAGTTCTCCTTATCAGCGACTTGCTATTTTCACCCACACTATTCTGGACGCTACCTAAGGCAAATCGGAAATGCTTTCATGCGACTTAGCAGAAGATAGTCTGCTTTGTGCTCCCAGGCATGCGTGTCTGATCAATGCAAGGCAGTTCTCCAGTCCCGATGTAGCCACTGGGGCGTGACCCGAGAAGCGGAGCCTGTCGAAGGTGCAGGTGGGAGATTTAGTGCGAGGCCCTGGCCGAGGCGGCTGTGGGAGCCTGGCTGGGCAAGGACGCGATCGGTAGGGCGGGCGGTGAGGCAGAGGCCGCTGGGACTCTCCCAGAACGGGCCAACATGGTTGTCACCAGGAAGTTTCTTCTCTCACAGGGAAAGCTCAGTCCTGCTCAGAAGGCCTTTTCCCTGACATCGTGAGGCCCGTGCAGATGGTCCCTTGCTTTAGGTCAACTGATTACAGACCTTCTTATTTTTTATTGTTGTTGTATTACAGTTGTCCACCTGGCTGGTTTGGCTCAGTGGATTGAGCGTCGGCCTGCGAGCTAAGTGTCGCTGGTTCGATCTTCCAGTCAGGGCACATCAGAGAAGGAAAACTCTGACTCCAAAAAACCTCCACTGCCTTGCGGCATACCTCTTCAGGGGAAAGGCTAAGGGAGTAAACCCCGACAGAAAATCCGGAGCCGGAGTCCCTAAGGCGGTTTGACGTTGTAGTCAACACCGGCAACTCCTGCGGCGCACCTGAAGCCAAGCTGTATTGACTCCGTCTTTCCCTTGGACCCTTCAGCTGCGAAGAGAGGGGGGGTCTGCTGCATGGGCAACAGCAGACCCTCCATATCACCCTGCCCAGGCTCCGTAGCTTCAGCTTCACTGGAGAGGACACTCCAGCGTCATCGCAAGATGTCGATTCAACACGGGAGGAGACAGATACCGTGTCACTCCCGAGTCGGACTGCACAGCCATTCTCGGCGGTGCAGATAGACTCTTAAGAAGCTACACCATCGTGTCTCGAGACGGACGGCTGCCGACGATTACAGTTGTTTCCCACCCCCCCCCCATGGCTCTCCCCCACCCCTCCTACCTCCCCCGTCTCCCACAATCAATCCGCGCCCAGTTGCCCGTGTCCATGGGTCATTTCTACTAATTCCTTGTGATTACGGACCTTCATCACATCTACAAAACATGTCCTCAGCCTCTCCTGGATTATTGCAGTGGGTTGAGTTGTGTGTGCCCCCTTCTACCTGGAAATAGGGTCTTGGAAGATGAAATCAAGTTCAGAAGATGTTATACTGGATTCGGGTGGGGCCTAAACCCAATGACTTTTGTTCTTAATAAAAGAGAGGAGAGGAGGATTTGGACCACCACGCGTGCACATGCACACGGAAGAAGAGACAGGGATTGGACCATGGCAGGTACGAGACAAACCCCACCAAGCACTGCCGGCTGCGACCCACAGCCAGAAGCAGCAAGAGAGGATTCTTCCCCAGAGCCTTCCATGCGGACATGGCGCTCCTGACACTTGGTTTTTCACCAAACATGAATAGACCTCAAAACTAAAGGCATACGTCCCAAGCAGTAGCTGGCACGCCTCTATAAAAACATAGGGAGCTAGAGGAGAGGCAGCTACCATTTAATATTCTTAGCTTGTAGACAACATCTGTGTGTCCTCGCTTTCTACCATTCTGGGAAGAACTTGAACATTTAAAAATCCACACCAGCCCTGGCGGGTGTGGCTCCCTGGATTGAGCACCGGCCTGCAAACCAAAGGGTCACCGGTTCAATTCCCAGTCAGGGCACATACGTGCCTGGGTTGTGGGCCGGATCCCCAGTTGGGGGCACACAAGAGGCAACCACACATGGGTGTTTCTCTCCCTCTCTTTCTCCCTCCCTTCCCCTCTTTAAAAATAACATCTTAAAAATTCAAACCACATTGGAGTAACCCAGTCATGGGAGGTCTCCGAGGGGATCTCTGCACAGGAAAACTGCCTATGTGATCCTGTGTCCTCATTTCTCACTCCTCACTAGTGTGCTCCTAGGCACTGCTCAGACCACCCCGTGAAGAAAGACAGCCCGTGCCCAGGCAATGGGACCGCTGGCTGCTGGTGTGTGCTGCCCTGGAGGGTCCTTTTTATTCAAAATAGTTATTTCTAGCAATGTGAGCGATTCTCAGGATGACCTCCAAAAAGATTAAAATGTTCTTTCTTGCCCCCCCCACCCCCGCCCCTTAGAGACATTGGAAGAATCGTACACAGCCTGCTCGTATCTCTGATCTTATAGCAGGTGGCCGTGACCTCAGGACAGTGCCAAGCAAAAGGAAGTCCTCGCACAGGTACTGCGTTGTCATCCCTTTCCATTTCACGGTGTGCGCCTTGAATCTGCTAGCTTTGCTCTCTTTCTTTCTTTTTTTTAAAGGCAAATCTATTGAGATATAATTTATACACAGTCATGTTCACCCTTGTGGAGTGTAGTTCGATAAGTTCTGACCACGTCGATAGGCCCCAAATCAGAATACAGAACGGCTTGCTCACCCCAAAATTTTCCCCCGTAATTCTCTACACTCAACGTCTTACTTAATGCCCAGCCCCGGCCACCAATGATCTGCTTCTGGTCCCAGAGGTTTTGTCATTTCCAGAACATCCGTGAGAAGGCTGCGCCTTGAGTCTGGCTCCCGGACTTTGTGATTGGCCTTGGAGGTCCATCCCTGACCTTGCACAGGTCAAAAGCTGTTGGGACTCTGAGAGCCCCACTGTCTGCACAGACTGTAGTTTTGGTCTTTGTTTTTAAGATTCTACTTATTTATTTTTAGAGAGAGAGGGGAAGGAAGGGAGAAAGAGAGGGAGAGAAACATCAATATATGATCGCCCCTCACCATGCTCCCAGCTGGGGACCTGGCCCACAATCCAGGCACATGTCCTGCCTGGTAACTGAACTGGTGACCCTTTGGTTCGCAGACCGGCGTCAATCCGCTGAGCCACACCGGCCAGGGCCAGACTGCAATTTGTTTATCTGATCTTCCCTTCGTGTCCCCTGGGTTGTGCCCAGGTTTTGACAACCACAAATAAAGCTCTTTGCTTGCAGATTTTCATGTGAACCTTTGTTTTCATTTCTTTTGGGTACATGCATAGGAAAGCATTGCTGGGGTGTGTTTGTACATGGCACATATGTGATCTGATCTTATCAGGTGGCTGTTCATTTCATGAAAACAACATCAAAAATGCTTTAGAAAAAAAAAGGCTTTACAAGGACATCAGAAGAAAAGGCAAATGTTCTACCTTCAGGTAGTTTTACCTGTGTTTTTCTTTTCTTTTTATTAGAGAGAGAGAGAGAGAGAGGTCTGTTCTTCCACTTATTTATGCACTCATTGGTTGATTCTTTTATGTGCCCTGACTGGGGATAGAACCCACAGCCTTGGCACATCAGGACAACGCTCTAACCAACTGAGCTACCCCGCCAGGGCTCACCTGTGCTTTTCTTGAACCAGCTGATTTTCTTTGTCAATGTGGTATTGAGTTCCTTATGTGGGAGATGATCTTGTGCAACAACTGTTTATAAAAACCATCCTCCCTTCCGTGGCTCCCTCTCTAGGATGAGTTTTAAACACAAAATGTACAAGTGCAAAGAAAGGGAGAAAAAAAAAATCACCTAACAGCTTTCAATGAAATATAGTTCTCGAGAGAGGGGGAGGGACAGGCTTTTGAAAACTGGAATCTGTTATTTTATAACTGAACAGCCACATGTTATTTGGGAGGGAAACTGTAACTTAAAAAAAAAAAGATTTTATTTATTTATTTTTAGAGAGGGGAAAGGGAGGGAGAAAGTGAGGGAGAGAAACATCCATGAGTGGTTGCCTCTTGCGTGCCCCCAACTGGGGACCTGGTCTGCAACTCAGGCATGTGTGCTGACTGGGAATTGAACCAGCGACCCTTTGGTTCACAGGCCAGCGCTCAATCCACTGAGCCACACCAGCCAGGGCAAAAAATCAGAACTCTTGGTGGTCCCTTGCACTTGGAGTAGAGGCAGGCAGCTCTTCTGCCCTGTTTTGGGACGCTGCTGGCTGGGCGGACTCTGAAATTATTTCCTGAGGAAAAGGAATTATTTCCTGCTAGAAAGTTCACAGCGTCTGGAGTCAGAAGAGCTGGATTTGAGTGGCCTGTGCCCCCTCTGAGTGAGTGTAAGACAGTTTGATGCCCTGGGAGCTGTGCCATCACCTTCCACTGCAGAAGGGACTTCGAAGATGTGACTAAATTCAGAGCCTTGCAATGGGGAGATTATGCTGGATTGCACAGTTGGCACAATCCAGCCACAGGAGGCTGGAAGGAGGCAGAAGAGGAGGTAGGAACAGCTGGATGTGAGAAGGACGAGACCTGAAGGAGGTCCCCTGCCAAGGGACGCAGGCTCTGAACACCCAAGCCCAGAGGATAACACAGGGCGTGAAGCCACGAAGTGCGTGCTAATCTGTTATGGCCGCCCTCTAACCTCTCGGAGACTCAACTTCCTTCCTTTGTGAAATGAAGATGATCATAATGGCACCTCCTCCACCACTTCGAGGTTGCTAGGACAACGGGTGAGGTCATCTTTGAAAATATTTAGGCAACTATAAGAAAACTTTGTTACACAGAAAAAAACAGACTCTATCACCTGAGTTCTTCCTTGGCTCACCAGCATCTGCTCCCATCGGAACGCATCAAGTTGACTGAGTTCTGCTGATGACCTTTTCCCTCTCTGAGCCCAAAGCGGTGGCCAAATCCCCAGCCACCTCTGCTCTGCGGGACTCCATCACCACCCACAAACAAGATGAGCTAGGTGTCTCAAGACAGTCTGTGCTTCTCCATCATTTTTCTCCTCCTTTTTTCTTAAACATGAATAAAAAAGGTATTACTGCCCTGGCTGGTGTGGTTCAGTGGACTGATCACCAACTAACCTGCGAACCAAAGGGTCGCCAGTTCGATTCCCAGTCAGGGCACGTGCTTGGGTTGCGGGCCAGGTTCCCGGTTTTGGGGGTGCGTGAGGGGCAACCGCACACTGACGTTTGTCTCCCTCTCTTTCCTCATCCCTTCCCCTCTCTCTAAAAATAAACTTTACAAAAAGGGTATTATTTTTCTGAAACAAATTTTTTTTTGAAAACACACACTAGTAAAGAAAAAAATTTCCTAGGAAGAAGCTAACAAGCTGTGTGAGGATTCTTGAAACATGCAGTCTCCCAGAAATAATGGTCAGCAAACTTTCTGCAAGAGGCCAGAGGGTAACCGTTAGTGACAATCTGGGGGAGGGGGCTGCCTCAGCCACTGATCTGCTGTCACATAGCAATCCTCAGGAAAGGAGAGGGCACTGTCAGCCAGCAGCCAAGGACCAGGGACTCCAGTCTGCACCTTCCCCTCGGCAGGAAGGGCCCAGGGAGGAATTTCAGGGGGTGGGGGATGGGGGCAGGAACTTGCATGGGGAACTCCTGCAGCTTTGCGGTCACTAACCACTAACTGAAATGTAGCATTTCTGACAACTGGGAACATCCAATGGATGGCAGTAGCATTAACAGTATCCTTAACTTGTTACCAACAGATGTCTGATAGATCTTCAGAGCAGGTTACAATTGGAGCAGGTCTTGTGTGCCCTCATCATTACTCGGAAAACGCAGAAGGGACTAGAATCACCTCTAGTGTTTGCCGTTACAAAGAAGCTATGCCTGACTCAATTAGAATTCTGGAAACATTGGATAACTATTTAAACATAACTGTGGTTTCGTGTGATCCTATGTATTATCGTACTTTTTGTTCATCATTGTGTGCATTTAGAAACTATAGTCACTAAATTGCCTGAAGTCTGAGGCCAAGTTGGCTACAAAGCTCCTCCCTCAGTTTTTTAAGCACTTGAGGCCAGTCTTCTCTGAATACTGGAGATCAAGTGCCTGCCCTCCAGTATTACTGTGAAGATCAAGTTCAAGACTGCTCGTGAACACCCCTGTGCCAAATGCAAGGTGCTTTTGGTGTTCCAATGATGCGAACTGAATGTGCCTTTCCCAATGGGAAAACAAAGCAACAACTCGCACGCATTCGTGTGCTCCGGCTGCCATCACAAAGCCCCGCAGACTGAGGGGCCCCCCAACAACAGCAATGCCGGTCCTCACAATCCTGGAGCCCGTAAATTCGACCACAAGGTGGGGGCAGGCCCGTTTTCTTCTACTTGCAGGAAGACCAGTGGGATTATCCGGACGTTTGCCAACGGGCAAGACAGATTCTGAGCTCACCGGCTTTGTTAGTTACTGAAGAACAGCTGCGTTTGGAATGAGGATTTCCATCATTTTTTCGTACTTTCAATGACTGGCATCTGTCAAGTAATCAAAACAGAAAAAAAGAGGCCTTAAACCAAGTTCAGTTGGGAATTTCCAAGCAGCTAACGACAAGCAGGGCCAGTTGTTTGGTTTTGTTTTGTTTTTTTCTTCTGCGCGGCTACTCAAGAGTGTGCGGTAGCCGAGAGCTGCGTCCGGGTAAAGCCTAAAGCTGTATTGCTGTCAACTTGTTATTTACTTTCCAAATCTGAATGACTGAGCAAGGCGAAAGGAGAATCAATCAACCACAATGTGACCCTACAGGCGGAAAAAACGCCGCGCTGCCTTCAGCAGGCGGTGGGGGAGGGGAAGCACGTGTAACCGGGGCCGGGTTGCATCATGAGCTCGCTCGGGTTTTCTCCTGCGCCCTCGGTTTTTCGGTTGCATGTCAAACCTCTCAGCGTCAGCCCGCTCCAGCCCAGGCAGCCCGGGAGCAACGAAGGGCAGGCTCGAGGGAAGGCCCCGGCACGTCCTTTTGGGGGGCCCTGAAGGGCGCTGATAGGTAATCAGACACAATCGGTTCTGCTGATTCACGAGTATGGAGGCTGTGTAAGTGTGTGTTTTGTATTGCTGTGCTCTAGCATAATGGTGTAGCCACGGTCGTCTTCCATCATTGACGTTTTACAGCCATCTGTGGCGGGGTGATCTCTAGGTCCGCCTTTCCGACGGGGGACCAGCCCCTAACAAACTCACCTCGGGACCCCTCCCCCCAGCAGGCAGAACAGCAAACGGTTCAGTGTCCCAGAAAAGAACCAGGGAGGGTGCACTTGGAAATGCTGCGTGTCCTGGGCGCTTAGCGCGAAACTCATTAGACACCAAAGGGAGGGGCCCACTTATTTAAAATATTCAACAAAGCCGACCCCAAAGGTGCGGGGCGTGGGGTGGGGTGGGCGCGGGTATCGGTGTAATTGAATTAAGGCCACCGGGGCTGGGCAGTTGTCACCAAACTGGAGGGGAGGAAGGGACGCTGGGGACTGGGGCGCTCCAGGGCTGGGACGAGTAAGCCATTGCCACATAAAAGCGCTTGGGAAGGGCCCGAGGTACGAAGTCTGTGGGTGGGGGTGGGGATAAGGGTGAGGGGAGGTGTTCCCCCCAATCCCCGGAGCCCCCACATCCCACCTCCTGGCCTCCACTCGCGTGTCGTGTCTGAGTTTCCTTCTCCCCAAGCATTTGTGGCTCTAGCCAGGAGGCGTTTTGCGAACGTGGAGGCCCCCACTTTTTGGGGGAGGGTAGAGACCATTGGGTGTCCTCATCAAGGCCACCGATTTTGAGGGCGTTGCCCGCTCGGGCAGGTTGCGGGGGTTCTGTTAGCGTAGTTGGGCAGCTTTTCCTTTGCGGTGGGGGAGGGTAACTCTCTAGGACTGGCCCGGGTTCCCTTGTCCTTTGGAAACCTGGGGGTGGGGGGGGTGGCCCGGGTTCCGGTCCCCTCCGGGTCGTGGGGGAAGGGCTGTGCCTGGGACTTGGGGGGGCGGGTAAGCCCGCGTTCCCTTCCTGCCCCCTGGAGGCCACGGGAAGGGACGGGGTTCGGAGCAAGTAGGCAGAGGTCCGGGTTCCCCTCACCCACCCTAGGCGTGGGGACAGGGGCGCGCTGGCGGTGAGGGTCTGGTCAGGGTCGCAGGTTCCCCTGCAGTCGGAGAGGGGCCGGACTGGGACGCGGGTCGTCCCCGCAGGCCCCGGGGGAGGAACTGCGCTCGGGCGCGGACTCGGCCCCGTCGCCGTGGGGGAGGGGCAGGCCCGGGGTCCCTATCCTCCGTGAGGGACGGGCTGGGTTGGGCCTCGGCCCCCCCGGGGCGCAGGGGCGGGGCCGATGGCGACGCTGGGGCCCCCCTCCCTCGGCTTGGGGCTTGGGGGAGGGGCGGGGCGGGCCCGCCGAAGCGGCCCCTTTGGCAGTCCTCCCGGCCGGGGTCGGCGCTCTGGCGGCGGCCGCTCCCCCCGGAGGTCACTGCCGGTGCCGGTCCCTCCCGCCGTCCCGCCCTCTGTCGCCGCCGCCGCCGCTCCCGCCCCGCCCCCCCCCAGCGCCCACTCTCCGCGCTCCGGAGCGAGGAGCCGCCCGCGCCCCCGCCCCGCCGCCGCCGCAGCGCCTCGGCCGCCATTCGGCACCGAAACTTTCCAGCGCCCGCGCCTCTCGGGACTCGGCGGCGGCGGCGGGGCGGGGGCGGCCGGGGGCGGCGCGCTGCTGCTCCGGGGCGCCGGGCCCTCCTCGGCCGCTGCTCGGCCTGGCTCGGGGGCGGCCAGCAGGGGGGTGCTCGGGCGCGGCGGCGCCCCACAAGTTGCCCTGCCTGCGGCGAGGTGAGTGCGCGGGACCGGTCGGGTGGGGGGCGCAAACTTCTCGGGCGCCCACGCGCTCTGCCCGCCGCCGGGGCCCTGGAGGGGCAGGTCCCCAACTGTCCCCGGGGCTCGGGCTGGGGTGCGGCGCGCTCCCTGCAGGCTGAACAATACCCCGATGTGGCCGCTCCCCAAAGTGCCGGCGCGTGGGGCTCGAGCGGAGGCGAGGGGGGCTCCTTTGTTTTGGGGAGGAGGCGGCGGCCGGTAAGTTTGCGGAGGCGCTGGGTCTGCCCCCCGCCCCTTTGTCTGCCGCGCCGGGGACCGGTGGGCCAGTGTGCTGCGCCGCGGGCTCCCCCGTGGGGGAGGGGAGCCCCATTCATCCCGGGGCTCCGAGCGGCCTGCCGCGGACCCGGGGAGTGAGTGCCGGGGGAGGGAGGCCCCGCGGCCGCTCCGTTTCCAAGGCGCAGAAACTGTCAAGGAAGTCCGGAGCCCCCAGGCCGGAGCTCAGGGGACGGGCTGGGGGCGCCCTCGGTGGGTGGGGGGCGCCCCTGTTCTGGCGCGGCCCGGGAGAGTGCAGACCTGTTGCTCGCGGGCTCGGGGGAGGGGTGACCCCCAGATCCGCTTCCTGGGTCCTCCTTCCTAGGGGACTTTCCCCACTGGGGCCCAGTGCTCTGAACGAGGTGGGGGTGGGGGAGGTGCGTCTTCGGGCGTCGGTGGCCGGGGCGTTTGTGACAATTTGGAGTCTCTGGAGGCCCGCCCGCGCCGGGGTGGGGCCTGGGCTTCCTGCGCGTGGCCTGTGCACCGCCCGGCCTGGCGGGGGCTCGCTCCCTGGCAGCCCCGCGCTCCCCGACTCTCCCGCTCCAGTGCATCGGAAATTCCAAAAACTTACATGAGTCGGAGTTGCCTTTTCCCCATCAGTCGGTGAGGTTGTGGACCAGAACCCCAAAAGGAACAAAAACCCACCCCTGTCGCATCTGCTGCTGTCGCTCCTTTGCATTGTGACATGTGGCTTGACCTGACTTGGGGGTGTTTTTCTCTCCTGATGCCTCGCGCGAATCCCTGGTTTAACCTGCAGGCGGAAGGGCTGACTCCAGACCCAGACCCGGAGGGGAGGGACCCTGGGCTAAGGTCCCAAGCCTTGGCCTCGGAGGTGCCAGTGGCCGTGAGGATTTTGTGAAAAGTTTAGTCAGTCATTCCAAGAAAAGTCGAGATTAGGAAGGGGAAAAAAAAATGTTGAGTATGCAGCAGTTAAGACTTTTAAGATGATGTTTTTATTATAAAGGATATTAACGTGTGAAATGTGCTGCAGGTTTTAGTGGAAAACCGCGTAGCCGAGTAATCACGAATAAAGTTAGGTTCATCTCTTGACCCACTTAATAAAATGGCCCCTCAAGGGGATTCCGGCTCTCACGTGGCCACAACCTGTGTGACAGAAATGGGGGGGTTTTTGGTGTTTTATCCGGCGGTGCGTATTTTGCCCCCTTGGTGGGCTCTGTGGCTTCTGCCCTGTGAGTAGTTTTAGAGAAGAAATAATAATGATAGTCACCTTATGGAGATATTGGAAAGGGAATGTTTCAGAATTGGGAGTCTTCTGATCAGTTGTGTCAGTAGCGTGATTAAATGCAACAGCATTTTAGTGAGGAAGTCCCTCCCCTTTCCTAGTGATGGATAAATAGTCATTAAAAAATGGACCCAGGTACCCTGCCAGGCCCGCAGGACACCAGAAGCAGGACAGGCCCCACGTGGGATGGCAGGGGCGGGGGGCAATCGCCAAGAGCAGGGCGCGTGTCACTGGAACCTGGGGGGATGATCCTGTACATTTATCCAGGCATCATCAACACCCCCACTTAATCTGCCGAGACTGATCCCTCCTGAGAGTTGGGGGTCTGGGTAGGGAGAGTGCCTAGTGTCTTCATGGGATGCGAATCTCCCTTTCATCCGTGGGAGCTGCAGTTTGTCACGTGTGTGGTGGCATCCTGGGTCGTCCTCAGGGCTGTGGGGAGAGGCTCAGTGTGTAGCCCTCAGGGTAGCAGTCAGAGCCCTGCAGTCCAAGCCCGCTAGGACAGGGGACGCTTGGCCAGCAGAGCAGGCTGTGCCCTTCCTCATGTGGCCTGAACCAGTGAAAGGGACTGATCGGCCAGGGCCTGCTCCAGCATCGACCTTGAAGTCCTGCACCTTTCTGAGGGCCGTTTCCTGTGCATCTGAAAACATCAAGGGGAACTGAAATCAAGGTGCTCGCTGGGCGGGCGGCGTGAGGATGGAGGAGGACGCTTGCGTGAGTTGTGGAAAGTGATAAAGGCCCCTGTAAACTTTGCCCTCTGCTCTTGTGCGAATAGAAGGATTGTCTGTATGGAACTTGAATGCGATGCCCCGAGGAACTTACAGGCACCAGCACCCCATTCGGAGCTATTATTATTTCCTGTCTACCACCGATGCTGAAAGATACTAAGTAACCTGCTGATACGTAGTGTGTGTGGGGGTATCGCTCATTCCCAGAGCCTCCTCATAAGCAAGGTCTTCGCTAGTATGAATTTTCCCATTTGGAGAAAAAAAGCCCTGAAATTGACACACAACATACTCAGCAACCAGAATCTTCATTAATATCTCTTTGTACATACATGTCCAGAGAATCAGGAAATGCCTGCCACAGTTGAGTGATTGTTTTCCTCTATGGTTCTGTTGTCCTAGACGGCAGCCACTGAACACATGTGCATATTTAGATTCAAGTTCGTTAAAATTCAGGGAAATGAACAATTCTGTCCTTTGGATCGTGACAACCATGATTCCTGTGTTGGAATGTGGCCACTCGCCACCATATTGGGTGGCACAGAACTTATGGCAGGTGCATGGGAGGGGCTGCAATGATACATTAATGAAGAAAAGGATGTAGCTCTGCCCAGGTGGCTCAGTTGGTTGGAGCGTTGTCCCTACACTAAAAGGTTGCCGGTTCGATCCCCAATGAGGGCATGTATGCTAGGTAGTCAGACAGTGTTTCTCTCCCTCTCTCAAAGTCAATAAATACATCCTCAGGTGAGGATTTACAAAAAAAGGAAAAACAATATAGTTTTGCTGGGGGGCGGGAGGGGAGAGGCCGTAAGAGTTTGAAGTACTTTACATGTGGACTTCACAAAAATAAAAAGTAAAGAAAGGAAGGAAACGCCCCTGAAATTCACCTAGCAATTTACCCAGGAAAGTGATTTCAGCGAAGGGATTCAGCTGTGGTTGTAGAGTGAGCTGCTTTGCAGTCATTTTGCATCATAACACCAGAACGCTCTGCTGGAGGCCCTCACTGACTGCTTCACCTTGGGCAAGGCATTCAGTGTCTTCCCGCCTCAGTTTCCCCCTCTGCAAACCGGTGCAGAAGGTGGTGAGCGTGCCTTGGGATGGTTGGAGCCCCAGGGGTCACCGTCCTTGAGGCGCGACCGGGAGGTAGACTGAATCCCAGGGTTCTCAATCCTTACCTGCTGGGGCTCCCCAGGGCTCTCCTCCCCTGGAAATTTAAGTCCTGAGTATTAACATTCAGTCACTCAATGTCAAAGTCTTTCCTATAGAAATGCTGACAAGGAATCCTCCCAACAAAGTTAAGACTTCACAAGAGTCAAAGCATTTTTTTCAAAAACAAAAAAATGGCTGAGTGCTCTTGTTTCCTGTCCACCAGGTCCCTGAGCCAGGATGCTATTTTTATTACTTTTGCATAGATCTGTGTGTGTGTTTGGATTCTTTTATTTTTATTTTTATAGCAACAGGTTAGACATTTCACTTGTAAATGAGGATGGAGGAAAGACCCACCTTGGTATGCGTGTGGGTTGAGTTCCCAGATCCCCCTCGCGCCATTGGCCCTCATGTTTCTTCATCTCAGGACTCTGGGTGACCTTGGGCTGGAAGGATTTAAACCCCTGGGATGGCCAGGATTCTGTTGGGAGAAGGGTCCTGCAGAGGGAGGCCAGGTGCAGAACACCCACGTTGCGTACATCCCGGGCACCAGAAATTCGGAGTCTCAGTTCCCTGGGGACTCCCAGCTCAAAGCTGGGGCTGCCCCTTTCCCAGGAACACCTGAGGGGGTCCCCCCGGGGCATCCCCATCCTGGGGCCCCATGTGAGGCTGAACCCTGAGTCGGGTGCGAGGTGAGCCTGGCCGCGTTCACCCCTTCTTTCCCACCGGAAAAAGAAAGGGTGCTACATCCCAGAAGTTACAATTTCCCCCCCACAGACATTTTAAAAATAGTTTCCATCAGGAAGCAAGATTACAGTCGTTTTGTAAACTTTTTTTTTTTTTTAAGTTGGGAAGATAAACTTTTCCCCCCCGTAACTATTTTTAGTGTGAAGGAGGTCACTGGCCTTGGAGCAGAGGCTTGACATGACTCGCCCCGCGGGCCCTGCCCTCCCTGGCCCTTCCCTCCGGTCCGTCCTGTGCCCGGGGCTGATGAATGCACCGCACTGGCCACAGTGACCGGAGGAGAACCCCTAAAACTGTGATGAAAGTGGGGTGTGGGAAAGTCAGCAAGTTTATGATGGACAAGGAGGGCCTGCCTGGCCTGAGAAAGAGTTTAAAACCCAAGGGAGGAACGCAGCCATGGAGGGATGTGCTCTCTGGGTGGCTTCTTGACCAGGGAGCAGGGGACTTGACTGAAGGCGGGGGTGGGGCGGGGGTCTGTGCATCCTTGTGTTTCTGTAGCGCCTACTATGTCACTGAAGATGAGTGCCGGCCCTGGAAGCCGCCAAAACTCTGCCTTGAGCAGATGTCACGTTCTCACGGGAGACAGTTTGCCCGGCTCCCGTTTCCTTTGCGTTGGCTGGCTCTTGGCGGACAGGACCGGAGTTGGAGGGGGGGCATGTGCTGTGCACATTCTAGAGAAAAGAGGAGCGCCGAGGGGGTGGGTATGTATTGAGATTGTGTTCTCAACATTGAACTCTAGAATTTTGCCGTCAATGAATGGTTCCAGTTGGGGGCAGTTTGGGTTCCTACTGTCCAGGGGCATTCGGCAATGCGTGGGAGATATTTTTGGTTGTCACGATTTGGGGGCGGGGGAGGGGGTGCTCCTGGCCTTTGGGGTCTCCTCAACCTCCTGCAATGCATGGGACAGCCCCCGCCCCAGATAATGACCAACTGCCAATGGCACCCAGGTGGGCAAACCACCCCTGATGGTACAGTCAACTCTACAGGCGTGTTTTGGGCAAGGTCAGTGGATCCCAAGGAAAAATACAGGGGTGTGTGTGTGTGTGTGTGTATCTCAAGGTCTGTAGTTCTTGAGGCACCTGTGTTTTGGGGGTCCGGGCACACTTTGGGGTGCTCACGGAAGGTGGGATGTAGTGAATGGACTTGGAAGGCCCATAGAAACCGGGCCAGGAGGGGTGGGGGCAGGAGAGGCTGGTAGTTGACTAAATGCTCTCCCTCAACACAGGTGTTTTGGGGCCCCAGACTCATGTGCACCTCGAACGCATGTTTCTTGACGTCTTTCTTTTGGTTTTGTTGATGTCATGGTGGAGTTCCTGCATCTTATTGTGGGTCAGCTTCTTGATGGCATTGGGATTTATTAGGGAACAAAACTTGCCTCGTGTTTTTGTGGCCCCCCCTCTGTGTCCCCAGCCACATGGCGGTTAACCTGGATCTGGGGTCACCCCACCAGCGTGTAGGGGGCTCAGGAGGGAGCAGGCAAATTGAGGAGAGTTTTTGCCATTTACAGGACTCTGGAAACGGCTTCAGTCTATGCGTGCCTGCGATTGGGTGGGTAGGCTGCTGTTTGGGACAGGTGGGCGTGATGTGCGTTTTCCTTGTTTGAGCCCACTCCCGGGGTCAGCAGGCCTCATCCTGCTGTGAGCCAGGGTTCTCCTGAGCCCTCCAGCGGCTTCGGGTCCTGGTGAGCCCCAGAGGACTGCCAGGCATAGGCAGGGCTGGGGCCTCTGGCTGGCTCCCGGCGGTTGTGGGCCGGTGGCCAAGCACTGAGGCAAATCCGTTATCATCTCGTGGAGAAAGGGAGACACAGTAACCTTTATTTCTCAGGCGTGTGTTCCGGGAGATGGGATTATCATCATGCTTGGGGCCCTGTGTGCTTATCATTTTCCTCCACTGTGCAGTTGGGAGTTGGATGTGGAAATGTATCTTTATTAGGACTCTGGATGGAAGGTCTCCAGCAATGACTTTCTTTTCATATCTTTTCTTTTCCCGGGAAGTTAAATTTCAGGGCTGACAAGTGTGTATATGCATCTATACACACACACATGCATGTGTGTTCTAAATGACTGTGTAATCGATGATGAATTTCAACGCATGCGTAGATTTGTGTGACCGTAGGTTCTGTCTCAGCCCAGACCTGTCCTCCTGAGGTTCCAGGATTGCCACCCTCTCCCTGCCTGATCCGGGAAACCCCATCAGCTCTGCTCCCCTGCCCTCGAGATCACACCTTCGAACTCAGGAGAAACTCCCAGCGGTGAGTCCTCCACTCTTCCAGAACCTTCCTTGACACATAGACGTCACGCTTTGGCACGCTGGAAGCACGGGGCTTTCCTCAGAACGGATCTGCACTGTGGGTAGCACGAAAAGCAAGGAAAAGCGAAACTGATCACTTCCTGATATGTGTAAGAAGCCAGAGTGGAAAAGTAACAGCTGTTTCTGTGGGGCTGCCAGCGGCTGGGTCATCTTTGGCAGGCCCTTCCTGCTGCCAGCTCAGTTGAAATGGGATGTGTTTTGATGCCCTTTCAGAGACTTGTTTCCCGAACCTTTCAAAAGACACTTAATAAGTAAAATGTAGCAGATTAAACGCATCCCTGCGTAATGATCTGAATGTCAAACAGGCTCAGAAATCAAGTATTTGCATTAGTTGGCTGTACATGGTAAGGGAGAATTTCTGTCTAGGTTTCTGGGTGGTTAACCTGCATTTCGCTTTGGGCCATCATTTCCGCTTTTTGTGATCTGATAAGGAATGGCATGTTTTCCGGAAGACTTCCTTGACCTGGCGGTTTGGCTCCTGGGGCAGTCTGTCTGCGTGGGGGATGTCTTCCACCTGTGCGTCCCCATGTGGCCTGGGGAGGTTGATGAGCTGACCTGGAGGCTGCTCCCACCGCTCCCTTGTGAGGGTTTCATTTAGAAAAGGGATTCTGCACTGCTTAAATGTGGGTTAGAGGTGATGGTGGATGGGAATGGAAAGTGTAGGTAAACTGAGAGTTACTCATGTTGCATGCTTTGGCTAGCATAGTCCCATGATTAAAATAAGCAATACTTAACATTGGTAAATTAATTGCATATTTTAGTAGAGGAAAAAAGCAAACAAACATCAGTTCAGAAGACACGTGGGTTGTTGCCTGCCTGGGATTAATTCTTATGAGTCTTGTAGTTCCCCGGTCTCATGAGACCCTGTGAAATGATCAGAAACGGTGCTCATGGCCAAGTTTCTCCTTTTTTAAAAATTGATTTTAGAGAGAGGAAAGGAGCGATGGATAGATACAGAAACATCAATTTGTTGTTCCATTTATTTATGCATCATTGGTTGATTCTTGTATATACCCTGACTGGGGATCAAGCCTGCAACCTTTTTGTTACGGGATGACGCTCTAACCAATTGAACTACCCAGCCAGGACCACAGTACTTAGTCTTGAAGACAGCATCTGCCTTGGATCCCTGTCATTTTTCCTGGGAGCTGGCCGTGGCTGTTGCTAAAAAGAACACGTTTCTTGCTTGTTCCCCTTCGGCCTGGAATGTCGCCTTTCTGGAAGTCTTGATGCCGGGCGTAGCCAGAGGACAGAGGCAGGGGCAGCCCAGGGCCCTGGCCCCCAGTCTGGTCACCATCCCGCTCCCTAGGACATGGAGAGCATGCCCAGGTGCCCAAGGGCTGGGTCCCCAGTGGCAGCTGTGTTGGAGCACGGCTGGAGGACACTGTGCCCTCTTGGTATCATCAGCTTGTCCCGTTGGGCCTTAGCCTCTGTGCCAACAGCCAGTACTGTTCAGTTCTGGAAACCGTTTCCTGCTTGCGTGAACCTCCCGGTAGATGGAAGTATGGGCCAAAGACCGCTTACTGTCCAGGACGCCGTTGTACTCTGGAATCACCAACGACAGACGCAGGAATGCGGTACGCCCACGTAGGTCCTCAGAAGCAGTGGAGAAAGATTCAGTACAGCTGAGCTGTGTGTGACGGCCCTGGTGCCACAGTACGGGCGATTCTCGGTCCTAACCGGGCCAGCTGGGACCCTCCAGTTGTCCTGTCACCTGGACATCTGCGAAGGGCACCGGTGACAAGCTGGAGGAGCGGGGTCTGATGCTGAAGCCCCGTGGTGCAGCGAGGTATGTTGGAGAAGAACACACGTGGCAGGGGGGTTGCTGAGTGATGTATCTGACAGAAGCAGCTGCGTAGACCATCGATGTCCCTACCCCGTGGTTTCTTCGGGGGACAGATGAAACGCGGGTCCCTGCCTGAGGTTCTTTTTCCAACAGAATCTTAGCGGGCATTTCAATCCCACGCAACTTGAATGCCAGCGCTGTGTTGGTCGAGACTCGGTGTCCGCAGTTACCCACTTGAAAACCACGGTTGCCAGTGTCTGACCGTCGCACGTTGGTCTCCGAGACCCGGTTTGGTGTTACTGTTCATTTGATTGTGGAAAAAGACCTCATGAGGCTTGTCTTTGTGAGACACACGGGAGATTCTATGCTAGTGCGAACCATTTCTCAAGGCGTGGGTAGGGTAGAAGCTCCATAGAGCCTGGGCAGAGGAGCCGCGTGAGAGAGGCCCCCAGCTCAGAGGTCAGGGGAAGGAGAAGTTATGACCCGCCGTGTGTAGTATGTGGCGGAAGTGCTTGTAGACCCGCGGGGGCAGTGGAGTCGCCTGGGAATGTCACGGGCCTCTGAGTGCATTTCTTTGAAAGCAGTAGTCTCAGTGGTATACGTGTGAGAAGCATTGGCAATGAAAAAACATTTCAGAGAACATGGCTCATGGACCTGGTGGGGCCAGGGGTGACGATAAGGTCCTTGAGTGTAAGTGGGACACAGACGGATTCCCTGTCCCCTGCTTCAGCGGCCACACTGCATGCGTGCGTGTGTGCACGTGTGTGCACTAAGCGACGGAGATCTATCAGTTCAGGATCATGCTGCAGGGCTACAGCTGCTCGTGACGTGACGCAGGGAGCAAAGAACACGCATTAACGGGGTGCTGTGCCCATTTGGGGCCTGCGGCTCTGGCCTGTTTTTAAAGCTGAGAAACCATTTGTGTTTTCGATCCCGATGACGGTATCTCGGTTGCAGGTGCATGAGGAAACTTCGCCACACTGCTGAGCTTTTTAAGCATCTGGTGACTGCAGAGGGGGTTCATGCAAACCTGACTGTGTCTGTAAATCCCTGCTTGCATCGATGCACTCCCTCCGGCGCTCGGAACCGGGCTTTGTGTGGGAGAAGCGCCCGCAACTGGAAAAGACCGTGACAGGAGAGGGCGGGCACCAGGTTCCCGCAGAGTCTTTAGGAGCCTGCGATCTGGCAGAGTATTGGTTCTCTCTTTTCCAGAGACGCAATTCTTCACCATGGTCATTACTGGTTTTTTTTTTTCTGCATCCCACCTTAGAGGCTTTTAAGCGAGAAACCTGTCCCTTTCGTTCATGCTCTTGCTGGTGTTACAGTCGCTGATCACAAAGCTTGTCTTCACAACGCCGACCACGCTGCAGGCTGTGGACGTGAGAGCCAGCCCGCTGGATGAGCCCTTTGCTAAAGGTTTAGGTTTCACAAGAACCTAAATGTCTCCTGTAAGGAGCCCCTGTGTTTCCACGCCCACCTTCTTGTTGGTGTGTTTCACTCGACGTGATTGATATGTTGGCTTTGTGTATAATTTTCGGTGTTCGCACCTATTTTTGCTTTTGTGACTCTTAAATTTGCCGGAAAGCTTTGTGTATAAAAGAAAGGGAACAGTTGTACATTTCTAAGTAGCACAAGACACCGAGTGTCACGTGTCATTGATGCTAGTCAAGATCTGCCAGACGCTTACTGCCTGTCCTTTGGTAAACTGGAATATTTATCGCCTGGTTTAAAATAAATTGCTTCTCTTTATGGTAATATTCAGAAGGCACTTCCTGTGGCGATAGAACAGAAGCAGGAAGTCAAAGTTGGTGGTGTTTCTTTTTAACGCTGACCCTTGGATATGTTTATTGATTTGAGAGAGAGAGAGAGAAATTTTGATGTGAGAGAGAAACATTGATCGGTTGCCTCCTGTATGTACCCTGACCAAGGATTGAACCCAAACACTTTTTGTATTTTTTTGGGGGGGGCGGCGCATGTACGGAATGACGCTCCAACCAATGGAGCCACCTGGCCTGGGCAGAAAGTCAGATTGGTTTATCATCCTATCATGCACATTTGTCTTCTCTCCAGAGACCAGGGAGCTCCAATTACACGTTGACTTAGGATTGTCTGCCCCTGACTTAGGATGATGTGCCCCTGCTGTGCCCCTGGGAGAGGAAAAAATTTCCATGAAGCATTTCGCCTTCACGCAGCAGCCTGCCCCGGGCTTGACGTCCCGTTCCAGGCAGGTCAGCCAGACACCAGGGAACGGCTGTGACTCCGAGCCGGAAGCCTGTCACATCACAACCCTAATAAACGACCGTTTGATGACTTGCCGGCCAGTTCAGAGCTGTATCCCAGAGAACGGCCGCACATGGAGCCCGTTCTCAGGGGCCCTCACCAAAGTTGACTTTGTTTCTCCCCTGCATGCCAGGTACACACAAAGGACAGAGGTGTGTGTGTGTGTGTGTGTGTGTGTGTGTGTGTGTGTGTGTGTGTGATTTCTGGGAGCTAGGCCTGGGTGGATGGAGCAGGGGGGAGTGGAGGAATCGGGGGACCAAACAGCAGAAGCCGCCAGAACGTTCAGTCTCTGGGTACACTAAGCTTCGACAGAATGGAAAAACAAACGCATTTATAGCATTGTGGAAGGACCATTTACATAATTTACATCAGGGAAGGCAGTTACTTCTCCTTAGGAAGATTGGGTTATTAAAATGAGCTATCTTCATTTTTTTTCCTCCACACAAATAAAAAACCAATTTTAGCTCAAATAATTGTATGTGAAGCTTTATAATTGGAATCTGTTTTGAAGCGAGCAAAAGGATAGAACCCTTGGTTAATTACATTAGTCGACTCGAACTAAATATAGAATAAGATTAGCTCATGGAAATACTTCATTTTTATCTCAGTTAGTACAGCTCATATTTCTAGCTACATTTTGTAATTTTCTAACCATCCTGGGCATGTTTTTCAGGAAAGCGAGTTGAAGTGAGACTAGATGTTTTCATTATTTCCCAACTCGTGTTTAGCTATCAAATGGCGCACAGAATAAGCTGTCTTTTGTGAATATTAATTTCCTCGGTATATATGTTATCTTAGAGACCCACACAGAAGCATTTGTCTGCCATCATAGACTGGTGAGCTAGGGGTCCCATTTTTCTGCATGGCGTTTGCTTTAAGGGAAGTTTGGACGTGATTCGTAACATAGTTCACTATCTAAGAGAAAATGTTCAACCTTCTTCCAATTTCCTGGCGTGTTTGCTTTTGCACTGACTGTTCTATATTTGGACAACAAATGTATTTTTCTGTATGGCTTTCTGATGGCCCAGATGGTCATTGGAGTGGAATTTCCTTCTCGGTAAAATTCATTGGCTACTGTTTGGTGTTCTAGGTTCCTGGGATTGAGGTGGACGCATTGTAGGCTCACCTGTGGCTCCTAGCATTGAGGTGGACGCATTGTAGGCTCACCTGTGGCTCGTAGCATTGAGGTGGCCACACTGTAGGCTCACCTGTGGCTCCTAGCATTGAGGTGGCCACACTGTAGGCTCACCTGTGGCTCCTAGCATTGAGGTGGCCACACTGTAGGCTCACCTGTGGCTCCTAGCATTGAGGTGGCCACACTGTAGGCTCACCTGTGGCTCCTAGCATTGAGGTGGCCACACTGTAGGCTCACCTGTGGCTCCTAGCATTGAGGTGGCCACACTGTAGGCTCACCTGTGGCTCCTAGCATTGAGGTGGCCACACTGTAGGCTCACCTGTGGCTCCTAGCATTGAGGTGGCCACACTGTAGGCTCACCTGTGGCTCCTAGCATTGAGGTGGCCACACTGTAGGCTCACCTGTGGCTCCTAGCATTGAGGTGGCCACACTGTAGGCTCACCTGTGGCTCCTAGCATTGAGGTGGACACACTGTAGGCTCACCTGTGGCTCCTAGCATTGAGGTGGCCACATTGTAGGCTCACCTGTGGCTCCTAGCATTGAGGTGGCCACACTGTAGGCTCACCTGTGGCTCCTAGCATTGAGGTGGACGCATTGTAGACTTGGGTTGGGCGTCTCTAAGCTGTGTGTGACTTGGTTTCATTTGCACCTGTCAGAGATGTTTGCTTTGCTCTTGGATTTCTGTACACGCCAGCTTACGGTGATGTTGAATTGAACAGAACTGGAAGTCTGACTTAAGATCAAGCTGATTTTCTGAAAGTTGATTGCGGTGTAAGTTACATACTGTGAAAATCACCTATGTTAAGTGTCCTGTTCCACGATGCTGAGCAAATTCACTGAGTCGTGAATCGTCCAGCTTTTGAAGATTCGGTGCCCGGGAAGACGCCTTGTGCTCAGCCGCTCTCCCATCCCACCGCACAGCCACGGGCAGGGCCCCTCTCCCGTGGGTCTGCACGTTTCCCTCTGCTGGGAGCCAGCATCTCTGTGCTTGGCTGAGCTTACTGGATGGTGAGAGCTGGTTTAGAGAGCCTTCCCGCCCCTCCAGGACGGGGTAAGTGAGGGGCGGGGCAGGAAGGTGAGAATAATAGGCCTTGTGCCTCAGTTTCCTCCTCTGTAATGTCAGGATAAGGAGGGCTGGATTGCGGGCTCTCAGGGTGGGGTTGCGGGTCGTGATCAGCGCAGACTCTGGGGTGCTCATCACGTAAGGCCCAGTTAGGAGGAGGGGGGATGGTGGCGCATGAAGGGCCCTTGGACAGGTGAGGCATCTGGGCAAGGAGCTGCCGCTCCAGGGAGGAGCTGGGGCCTGGAGTTCGCAGGACGCAGCCACCGGTCGTCCTCTCCTGGTCACAGCCGGCTCTTATCTTGAAAGCCCGCCTTGTTTCTTCTGTGAGGTCGAATGTCAGGCTTTGAAGACAGTCCCCGGCTTTGGAGAAAGTTCGCGCTTGGCCTAGGATCTACGCTAGCCGTGCTTCCAGGGGACGGTGCACACTGTCTGCAGACACTTGTTGTCAGAGATGGGGAGGGGGTGCTCCTGCATCTAGCTGGGGGGGCCAGGGCTGCTGTCCCACGTCCGACGATGCACGGGATGGTCCCACCTGCCTGCAGCGGCCCAGTGCAGCTGACGGGAAGCAGCCCTGCCTCACGGGGGCAGCTTTGAGTGTGGTGGTCACTTTCCACGAGGGGCTTGGTGACGCTGCAGGAGGGACCACACCCCGTGGCTTTGCTCTGGGAGTCCCGTTTCCTCTTTACCTGGTCCCCTAAGAACTGACAGAGGACGGGAAAGCCCTGACCCCACACAGAGACGGAAGTGACCGCCTTCCGGGGCTGGAAGGGGCTGCTGCTCGGCCACCGGGCCAGCCTGGCGCTGCAACTCTGCTGGTGGCCTCTTGGTCTCCCTTGTGTTCTGTAGGCTTTTCAGTTGTCCCCCTGAAACGGGCTGGCCCTCCACCAGCACCCACGACCACACCCCCATTTGCTTAGTTTTAGGGGGCGCTCTGCCTTTGAGCCCCAGAGAGTTCAGGCCCCCGGTTTGCAGACCTGCCCCCTGGTCTGACCTCTGCCTTCCCCGCCACGGCCTGGCTGGCCACATCCCTGCATTCCTGTGTCTACGCCGGGGGCCTTTCCACCCCTCCCCGCACCCCTGCCCCCCTGCACCCCGCTTCTGTGCACGGCACTCCCTTCCACACCGTCCAAAATGCAGCACCTCCCCTGAACACGTCTCTTTTCTTCATTCTTTTGTTTCTTTGGCCCGATCTGGGCTCACTCCTTTTTCCGAGATAAACGATGACCATGGGCTAATTTCCACGCGTTCTTCACGGTGCCCAGCGTGACGCGATGGCTCCGGCCCTAGCACGGTCAGCTGTGCACGAGCCAACACGTAGTCTTGCGGTTTCATCTGAACCCCGTGGTGGTACACCTGCCGCGCTCCATCTGCGCGCGTTCTTTCTCCAGCTCCGTGGCGGTGCCACGGAAGCACAGAGCGTGTGCGCCATTGACTTGGTGGTCTCCCGTCGGTTCTCCTGACCGGGGTGCGGGTCCCACAAGCACAGACGGCAAGGTGAGAGCTCTCTCTGTCCGCTAGACACTGGCTCGTACCTTTCTGGAGCCTCCCTGCCTGCTTGCTCCCTCCCTGCAGGCATGCACCCACCGCGCTCTGCTGCTAGAGACGGGGGCTGCGCGTCAAGCGTTCGGTCTGGGAAACCACGCGGTGTGTATGCGTCGTTTGCCTGGTCTCCTCCCGCGACCGTGGTGATTTGGGGCTTTGCCCACGTGCTGGTCTGCATCTCTTCCTTGTCCCGCTTCCTAGGGGATGGGACTCCAACGGCTCCGGATGTTCCATGTGGATTCGGTTGTGGGGTACACGGGCGTCTTTCTCATTGGGGCTGTTACGGGTCACACTCTGATGAAAGGCTTTGTGGCCCTGGCGGCGGTTCTCAAACCTCCTCATGTTCTGGAAGCCCCGGAGGGTTCGTGAGAGCCCAGGTTGCCAGCCCCGTCCCTAGAACTTCTGCTTCTGTACGTCTGGGGGGGCGGGGCAGGCCTCTGCGTTTCTAACAGGTGCCCAGGTGCTGCTGGTCTGACGTGCGCCCTTAGCCATAGACATTCACTACCGTAGCCAGTGCATTTGTTGTTATTATTATTGTTTTTATTGGGGGGTAAAGAGGCCCCCTTTATTTTGGAGAGTCAATTATTGCCCACTGTTTCTGCCAACGTGGCTCTCTGCACTTGGTCATGAGCCCCAGGTCTGCTCCCAGGGCCCGTGAGCGCGTCCCGTGGATGGCCTGGGTGTCGGCTTCTCACGCCTGGCTCCTGACCTGCGTGTGTTTCCTGCAGGGTCCCGGGCTCGTTCAGCACACTCGCCTCCCTGGGGCGCTGACATCCCGCTCGTCTCAGTGACAGGGTCATTGGTAATAGCCTCGTTCCTTCATTTTCTTCTTCTTTACTATGACAGCTTTATGGAGATAGAACTCGCATCCCGCGCACCTCACCCACTTAAAGAGTGTAATGAGAGCTTTCCTTCCCAGGTTTTTTTTTTACTTTTTTTTTTAAACAAAGTTTGCAACCATGAGCACTCTAATTCTAGAACATTCGCGTCACCTCCGAAGAAACCCCGCACTCAGGAGGCCGTGCCCCCCACTGCCCCCAGCCCCTGGCAGCACCCCATGAACTTTCTCTCTGTGGATTAATCTTTTCTGGACATTTCCTAGAAATGGGATCAGGTACCATGTGGTCTTGGCATCTGGCATCTTTCACGTGTTGTTTCTGAGGCTCTTTCCACGTTGCAGCCCGTGTGGCCGCTTTTTGCTACACGTCCGTGGAAACTGGGGGTACTCGGTAGCACCTGGGGTCAGGGCTGCGGAATGGAGGTGGGAGGGTGTTACGGGCGCAGGAAAGCGGACCCAGCTCCCCTCTCGGGTGACACCGAAGGTGGAAAATGCTTCGCAAGTGCAGGGTTGCTTCTGTAGCCGGTTCCGCTCGGCATCCCGTCGGCCCGGACGGTCGTCTCTCTCCCCGGTGTTTCCATCCTTCCTCCCGAAGGTGGACGGGAGAAACAGCAGTGGTCTATCTGCAGCTACTCTGGCGGCCCGCGATCTCCTGCTGCATTTTTGGCTGGGGTTTTAGGAGGCCATTCCTTGGGACAAGACGTAGGAAGGTTGGGCCCCCCAAGGGGGCTACGTGGCGTGCCTTCCCGCCCCGAGGCTGTGGGGTTCCAGCCTGATGTTAGATGTTGTCTTAAGACGTCCCCACAGCCACAGCCCCGGCTGCCCATGCGGTCACTGAACCCTGGAGTGGTTTGCTTCTCGGAATGTATACACCTCTCTGTCTGTGCAGGATGGCAGTGACCGCTCCTGAGTCCGGTGGGAGGAAACGCAGGCTGAGGTCTCTTGTCATTTATGGGCCCCCGCTTTCCGGAGCGTCCGTGCTTACAACAAAGGGCTTGCGGCGAAGGCTCAAGTCATGGCCGTTTTCACAGTGGATCTTGTCATTGACAAGGACTCTCCTATCACTCTTGGGACATCTGACCCCAGACTTAGTCCCTTAAACTATTCCAGTTCATGACCCTACAGTTGTGGAGCGCAGAGACATCAGAAATGGGTCTCCCGGGGTGTGCTCTTCCAGAGGCTCTCAGGGAGAATCCATTTCCTTGGGTCCCCCCATGCCCGGCTTCTAGAGGCCGCCTGCATTCCTTGGTTTGCGGCCCCTTCTTCCATCTTCAAAGCTAGCCACGTAGCATGTCTCCGGCCTTCCCTCCAAAGTCACATCTCCCTGTGACCTCAGCCCGGAAAGATTCCCCACTTCTAAGGGCTCATGTGGTGACGTTGGATCTGCTCAGATAATACAGGCTCCTCTCTGCATCTTGAGATCCTCAACTGCGTCCCATCTGCCAGGTCTCTGCCGTGGAAGGTCCTGATTCGTAGGCCCCAGGGCTTATATATTGACTCTTCAAGGAAAGACTTAGTTCCTTTGTTTCCTGTCTGTACGTTTGCTCTTCTGAAGCCTGCAGGCTGTGTATGTTTAGTTGACATTCCCTGTTTGTCCCGAGAGTCATTCGGTGCAAATGGGCCATTTGGTTCCTGCGCCTGCCTTTCACAAAGGTGCAGCCCCTCAGTGAGTCTGACTTGCCCCGAGCACATCCCGGAGCTGCTTCCCATCCTGGAGAGACCTGGGATTGTTGGTGCAGCTTGCGGTGCATGACCAGTATCTCTCTAATTCCCCAGGCACCGCCAGTTTGCGGGGGCCTTGGCAGCTCTGTCAGAACCATCCCCTGGACTTAGGGTCTCTGAGTCCAAGTCCACGGGGGGGAGCACAGCATCCCTCGACCACAGGCAGCAGGTGGGGCACACCTCTGCCCTGGGACTGGGAACATGCCTTTGGTGCCTTTATGGGGCCTGCATCAATGGATTGGGGCTAGGAAGAGAGCTAGGGACAAGAGTCATAGTTCTGTCTACTTGTTCATCAACATTTTGGTTCAGGCCTATTTTAGGAGTGTATCAGTCAGCTTTCTGCTACACGACTGCCGCGTAACAAACACCCCGCCAGTGCAGAGGCTCATAGGAACAGGCATTTGTTTCTTGCTTATGAGTCAGTGGATTCGCTCTGGCTCCCCTGAGCTTAGCTGGCTGGGACCAGGAAGACCAGGTCGGGGTCTGGACTCAGTTTGGGGCTGAACAGCGGTCATGCTGAGGCGAGCGGATTCCTGGGACGTGCCTTCTCCCATCTGGTGTAAGGAGAAGCCACAGTACATCTGCCTCTCCCACTAGCATGCCACTGACCCACTGATTGAAGCAAGTAACAGATCCCACATCCATGGGGTGGGGAGGGAGGTACTATAAAATTGCTTGGCAAAGGGAGCAGAAGTGTTTATTTGTTTTACAAGGAGGGAGGGGGGTTTGTGTGGGAGGGACGCTGAGGCCGTGGGTGGGCCTGGATTCACCCCGTTGCATCCAGGAAAAGCAGCTCTGCAGGTGATGCTGGCCACACAGGTGCTGGTCGGAGGGGCGGCCTCCTTGGTTCCATCTTAGAACAGTGGTTCTCACCTTGGCTGGGATGCGGGGGTGACTTTGGCAGGAGACCCTTGGCAATCTCTGGGGACATTTCTGCTGTCACAACTGACTAGCAGAGAGGGTGTTCCTGGCATCTGGCTGGTGGAGACCAGGGAGGCTGCTAAACGTTTTATAATGCATGAGACGTCCCCCTACCCCCGCCAAGGAATAGTCTGGCCTGGGCACATGGCAAATGCCAGTGGATTTGTCACACTTTAGAGCTGCAGAACCACATCTCGTAGGACTGTCCTCTTGGGAAGGTGAGTGGCGGGCTCTTCCACGCAAAAACATACGGACGGCGGAGGAGAAGGCACAGCACCGCGTCTGAGGGTGCCTTTGTAGACACAGGTGAAAACCCCGCAGTCTTGGCTCGGTCTCCGGGATTTCCGTGCTTTGTATCATTTGCTTTGTACTGTATTAATTCTTTAAGTCTTATTAATTCCTTACTATTGCTCTGCCTAATAAATGGACCGTTTATTTGGTGTTGAAAAATCTGCTTTTTATTAGATTCCCATTATGAGCTTAGTATTTTTTTCCTCCTCCAGGTGGCCTTTGGCCAGCTCTTTGAAGCGTGTATTTTCGTTTTCCTCACTTGCAGGATTGCGAGTTCTTGATAGCAGGGATCGTGCCTCCCGGTTTGTGGCCACGAGCGCGCGTGTGGTGATTGTTGACTGCCAGAGGTCTCCATTGCCAACCGCGCCTCCCTCTGTGCTCACGGGGTCCGCGGGACCAGCCTTTTCTACTTTGCCGGAAATCACACCTCCTGTCTCCGGGGCCGGTGCTTCGCAGGCTGGTGCTTGGTGGCCACGTGACAAAGAGAAGCCTTGGACCTCCTTAATGGAAGGGCGCCGCGCTGTGGGGAGGCCCACCCACCGCCTCATGGGTCCTCCTACGCGGGCACGGTTTGATGTGCGCGGTGGAAGTGTCTGGGGGGGCGGTGACAAAAATCGGGGGATTGCTTGCTGGCGGGACAACTGGAGAACAATACGGTGAGCTGCAGCTGTCCCCACCTGCACAGCCCACAGATAGAGGCTTTTTCCTTTGAAAACCTAGCGGGAAGCAATTGCCTGGAGCAGCGGCGTTCCACCCGTGAGCTGCAGGGACTTGAAAGACACACAGACCCTGACTATTCAGCCCAGGACACCGGCCTCCTTCCCTTAGATGGTCCAATCCAAAAAGGACAGCAGGCAGCGTAGCCGTAGCAGTCTGGTGTGAATGAGTCACAATTACACATCGCTTTGGGGTCCGATCGGCAAAAAATGCATTTTTTGGTGTGCTGCAGAATTTTAGTAACCAGTTTATGTGCACCACGAGGTGAAAAAGGTTGGGAATCTCTGCTCTGGAGCGTACTTCGTTCCTAGAACTTGTTTTGACCAGAGGACCCAAGCGTCACCTCTTGGGTCTTACCGGCAAATGATGGAAATCATTTTGTTATAAAAAAACTTGTTTTTTTTTTTTGTTTTTTTTTTTTCAGTTTAATAATGATGACTCGAAATGGTTCTCTAGGAAACAGTAGTTGCGAGGGCAAGGCTGTTGTACTTCCGGATTCCCCTGGCTTACGGGATGCAGGGACAGGGTCGTGGCCACAGAGCAGGTCCCGACCTTCGGTCGTTCCTTCCCTAAAGATGTTTCTGATGGATATTCATGGGTACATAATGTTGTGTTACTTCCACGGGCACACCGTCATGATTTGATACTTGTGTGCATTGCTGCGTGATCACCGCAGTACGTCAGTTAACATGATCAGCACACGCAGTTGCTTTTTTTTTTCTTGTGACGATAATTTTTAACGTGCATTCTCTTAGCAATGTTGACATAGGCCACAGCGTTGTGAACTACAGTCGCCGCGCTGTGCATGACATCTCAGGGACTTACTTGTCTTATAACTGGACATCTGTTCCTCTTGAGCCCCTTCACCCATTTTGCCCCCCTTCACCCATTTTGCCCCCCCGCCCCGGCCTCTGCAACCCCGTGTCTGCTCTGTGTCTACAAGTTCAGCGGTTCTTGCCTGGCTGGTCATCTCCCCGGCACACTGGTGAGCCTGACGAGCAGGTGACCTAGAAATTCACACGTAGTAAGAGAGGAGATGAAAACAGAAGCCGGCGAGCTAAATTTGGAGGCGGCCTCGGCTTCGGGACAGCACAGAGGGCCCCGCGTGAGGCTGATGTGAACCGCCGCCAGGCTGCGCACGGGTCTAGCAAGTGCGGATCTCGTGATGCTCCCGATAGGGTCCCTTCCACCCCCGTTTTTGTCTGGAGTGAAATTTACGTTACATTGGAGAAATCAGGCAGTTAGAAAAGCAGGGTCAGCTCTGAGGACAGGAACCGTGCTGTGCAGGCCGGTTCCTCTGAAAGGCGAGGTCTCCGGGATCGCCCGGCCTGTCCTCGTGACTGCGCAGGGCGCCTGCCTCCGCCTTCCCCTGTGTGGGGATTTGGGGAGGAACAGTGCTTCTCCTGTCTGGAGGTGGGCGTCATTTGAGCTTCTGTAATAAGTCAGTGCTTGCCCTCATCCATGATTGACTGGATTAAATCAAAATAGACCCCTGTAATTGTAGGTTGTCTTGGGGTTGCGTATGTACCAGTATTTTCCTGGAAAGAGGCAATGAGAGGGAACAGAATAAGTGAACGTTCGTCCTCACAGTGTCATTGATCAGCCTGTGGCAGGGGCCCAGGAGGACAAAGGGACGGCCCTCTTTCTCCTGACAGCTCAGGGCTCAGGCCACATGCTTTCAGGTCGCTCCAGCACAACACGGCCACTCGATCCATTGTCAAGACTGTCCACTGGTGGCATCATGACCATGGGGGTAAAAATGGCACATGGCACCGTCCAGGGTGTGGGAAGCCGTCTCTGGGGTCTCGTCCTCAGCTTCCAGGGAATTCCCTATGATGATCGCGTCCTCTGCGACTTCTTTTCCACCGAGAGCATCTAGGGAGCGTGCGAGGGAAATGGGGAAAGGCCAGGACGCGTGCGTGCTCCGTCGTAACCAGCCTGCGCACCTCGCCGTGAATGCTGCTTGGCGGTCATGACTCGCCTGCCGTTCTGTGGAACACGAGCCGTCTCCCTATGTGTAAACGTAGCAAAACAAAAAGCAGGCACCTGCTGGAAAAGGTTGTGTGTGGTTTTATTTTTTTAAGCTTATGACATTCAGCTGGTCATTGACTCTTCCTAGCACTCAGCAGTTTGGCCCCGAGCTTTGTCGACCTGGCCGGTGCTGAGTTACACTAAGAACACAGGCTGAAGACAAACCATCAGGGTTTAGTTTCCTGGAGGGGAAAAAAAAAACTTGTCTAAACAGCTATCTTTTGCTATTTTGTTACCGCACGTGGTGACGGTTCCTGCCCGTGGTAGCACGTGCTTGTTACAAGCTGTCAATGCTACCTGGTTGCGAGGACGGCTGCCCTGCCCGCAGGCCGGGGTGGGGAGCTCATACGTGCAGGGTGGGAGGCAGAGGCCAGCGGAGGGCGAGGAAGATCCTCCCCCGACCCCCGGTGGACCCCGTCTCCTTTTGGGCCTTGGAGTTTGATCTGCAGGGAGGGGACTTCTTTGTGACTTCCTGCACTGAAACCTGAGTGGCCTGTCCCGCTGTTGACCTCTCTCTTTGGACTGTGGCCTCATTCACATGGACCTGGTTCATTCTCAGCACCAGGGTCCCATCCCTCCACTGACACCCGATCCTGAGCTTCAGGGCATGAATAGGACTTGAACTTCGCCTGCAGGGGACAGAAGGATTGCAATTGTAAGTCTTGTAGCCAGCTCCTTTGGGGGTGTCCAGCACAATACATTCAAGCCATTGGAAAGTCTCTTCCTGCTTTGCAGGTGCTCACCCCAAGGCGGGCCCACAGCTCCGCACAGTGCAGCTGAGAACAGAATGGTGCCCGGTGGGTCAGTTTGACCATAAACCTCATGTTTTGTTCCCAGGGCACCAGGGTGCTTCCACATGCTGAACAATACCCCCTCCCCCGGCCCTAATTCATGGTAATGTCCAGTCTTAGGGTTCCTCAGGACCCTCGGGACTGTGCTCGGGACCCCTGAAAAAATGATGGTGCCCCATTCCCAGACGGTCTCCGAGCCAAAGTGCGTGTCTGGATTCCTTTAAGGCCGGCCAGCTGTTTTCTGTGCCGTCTGCATGCTAAGCATGGTTTTGTATTTTTAAATGGCCGAAAGAGAAGAAGAATATTTTGTGACACATGAAAATGATATGAAATTCAGACGTCAGTGCCCCCAGTGTTTCATTGGAACAACCACACCCATCCATTCATTCATGCTGGGCACAAAGAATGTTGCAACAGACACTCTCTGGCCCCGGCAAGCCAGAAGTATTTAATCTCCGGCTCTTTGCAGATCGAGCGCAGTCCCGTCTGCTTCAAGGCGTACACCGCTGCCAGGTATGACTTGCACTTCCTCCTCCTTGCTCCTATTTCTTCTTCACTTGGACTCTGTTTCCCTCTCGTCTTGCCTGCGGACGCTTACTTCCCACTACTAGAGAGTTCCTTCTTCGGCATGAACTTGGTTCCCATTAAAATGCCCATTATCCCGGGACAGGTAATGCGTGAAAGCTTATTGGTTATTCCTACGGCAGCGTTGGAAGGGGTTGGTGCTGCCTTTGTCACAGCAGGGCGGTGGCACAAAATGAGGGGGGGGGTGCCCTTATGTGTGGCTGGAGAAAAGAGGGGGTGGGGCCACCAAGAAGTGACCTTTGCTTGTTTATTCTTTTCCTGCGTGGTTCCCCCGCCCCCCCGCCCCATCGGTCACCCAGAGGCTGGAAGTATTGGTGGGCAAAGTCTGCAGCTGAGCTCTTCACGGGGCATTGTCAACTTAGCAGAGCCACCTGGCCTGAAGGGACCCGGCCCCACCCCGGAAGGGGGTGACGTGACCTGTCCGAGCAGAGCTGTGAGGCAGGGCCCGCCGCTGGCAAGTGGTCGAGGGGGCTCATCTGCGTTCTGGCACCTCCCATGGAATGCTGGCCCTCCCCTGGTGCACACCGTGACTCACATCGTGCCTTTGTAGCCATTATATATGACGGTCGCATCTGCTAAAGCCTAGCCAAGGGGGAGGCAGATGTGGCACATGTCACGTGCTTTCCGTCCGTGGTCCCCCATACGTAGGAACAAGTCCGTTTCTCTCAGAAACAGTATGATTGACATGTCCAGTGCCACCGTGTATGGTTGGCATGTTACGGGGACCTTCTTATTTGTCGTGACCAATTTTTGTTGGTCATAATTGCGGCTTACTTCCACAGCTCTCCTGGACTAGCTGGGAACCCAACTGCATTTTCATAGCCCTGTCCCTGCCAGAGAAACATTTCTGGGTCAGAAACCAGGGACAACTTGCGCTGTATCCCCTGGTACAATAATTGGGAGGCTGCTTAAATTTCAAGATTTCTTTTTTGAGCTTGTTCTGGTCTGATGTACCTAGTAATAAGGCAAAGGAGTACTTGACCTAGGTTGGGTGTTGGTAGGGCGCTCCTTCACGTTTCGTGACTTGTCAAAGTGTTAGTAAAATATACCAGGGGCCGCCACCTCTCCAGCTGGGAAGTGTTGGCAGGGGGGGGGGGCAGCTGGGAGGAGAAGGGGTCAAATTAGGCTACAATTGAAAAGCACTGAGGAGAGCTGAGGTCATTTTTCACAGTACCCCACTTTCAAAGCTGCCAGCACAGCTGCAGAGTGGAAAATCTTGGGTCTCCCCTGTCCTGACACCATCTCAAAATAACTCTCCGAGGAGCTGGGCGCAAGGCCCCTGGACGTCCTGGGAGCAGGGTAGTAGGAGTGTAGCCCCAGGCGGCTGGCTGATTGGGGCAAGATCAGGCCTTGCAGTAGGTAGGCAGTCCGGCAGCAGAGCGCCCAGGCGTGTGGCCTGGTGGGGCCAAAAGTGGCCCAGAGGACGGGGCTGGGACAAAGCTGGGGCACAGAAAAGTGCAGGTTCTCACGGTCCCCGGGACACAAAGCTGTGGGCTCCCTATATTTTATGCACGTCTACTTTTTATAACTTACTAATTCCAGTGGTTCGAGACGAAGCCTGGAAAAGGGACCCGTCCCAGCCGCGGTTTGACACTTGCCCATCCTGCGGGCTGCGCCATGGGGTGGGGGGCGCAGGGAGGAGCCTCCCCGCCTTCTCCGCCAGCCCCGCTGGCTCACTGTCCCCACCTCCGGCCTGGACAACAGACAGGCACGCTTATCAAGCCTTCCATCATCTCTGTGGACAGTAACCCCCTCGGGGAAGGAAAAGACCATCTCAGAGTTTCCACCGGTGAGCGAGGCTCTCAGGCGCGCGGCAGACGTGAGCTTCATCTTGCAAGCTCGGCAAGAATTCGCGTGGTTGGGACTGATGGGAAGCTGTCTGTTTTGTAAAGAAGGACGACGCGGGCCCTCCCCTCGGTCCTCTGCAGACCCTTACCCTCTGGCGTCGCCCTGAACACAGGCAAAGCATTCTCCCAAGGCAGCAGAGCCCTCTGCTGGGTCCTGCGTTTTTCTCCTGCTTGCGAAGTGCTTCAAAGGCCAGCTCCGTGGCCCCTGCCTTCCCTCTCTACCCGTGTGCCCCTGAACTTGGGGTTGTGGAACGCCAGGCTCTTCCCGCCCCTCAGCCCCTGCCTGCTAATTCCACCAGGTTTGTTGCCTGTGTTTCCAGTGGAATCCAGGGAACGTTTACTGACTATAAAGCTGCCGGTCACTGCCCGCTCCTCCCTTCCCCCACCCCCACCTCCATCCAAGTTCACCGGCCCCCACCCCACGCACGCTGGTCTGTGCACACATTCCAGCCAAGTCTGGGGACTGACTTCCCAGAACACACGTGCAGCTTCTGGCCTCTGCTGCTGTGGGGGAGAGACCGCATCCCTCTGCTTTGCTCCCTTCTGTGAAGATCCCGTCCACGGAAAATGCTTCCTTAGCCGGGGCCTCCTTCGCCACTCACTCAGGTTGTCCGGCGAGTATTTGCTCAGAGCTGTGCGGTAAGGGCTGCCTTAAGTGCTGGGGACGCAGCGGGGAGCACAGGTGGCGGGGCTGGCGTGGCCATGGCGGGCAGAGCGCAGGCCGGGAGGGGGCGCGTCACAGAGGTGTGCGCACAGATGTGGCTGCACTGCAGCAGGGAGGGGCGTCCTGGGGGGACCCAGGTGGCCCCAAGACAGGAGCCTGTGGTTGCGGCATCTTAATGAGTCACTGAGGAAGAAGCCGCAGGTAACATGGGGCCTGAGGGGCTGGTGCAGGGAGGGAATGCCGCTTGTCCCAAGGTCCTGAGCTCAGCCTGGGTGAGCAGAGTGGGGGAGAGCAAGCCTGGTCGGGTCCCTTGGGCAGGCCTCTGGACTGTGTTAGGAGGTTAGCGCATCTCCCGAGAGTCTCGGGCAACCTCTGTGCCCCTTGAGGCGGGCTCTGGCTACCCCATGCAGAATGCCTTCAGGGACGTCGACAAGGGAAGTGGGTTGACCATGGACACCGGCTGGAATATTCCAGGGCACAGATTGCTTACAACAGTGCATGGTCCTGGACATGGAGCAGAGGGTGTCAATCACAGACAGGGCTGGGTTTTTTTTGTTTTATTTTTAAGGGGGACGGAGAGAAACCTCAGGTGGTTGTCTCTCCCATGTGCCCTCACCAGGGACCAAACCCGCAACCCAGGCATGTGCCCTGACCAGGAGCCGAACCAGTGACCTTCCTCTTTGTGGGATGATGCCCAAGCAAAGGAGCCACAGCAGCCAGGGCAGGACTGGGATTTATTGGGTTTCTCGATTGCCGCCAATGGTGAGAGATATCCCTCCCGGCATCTCTCCTCGCATGGAAACCCACACACAATCCAGTATATGGCTCTTACACACCTGCCATCAGGTGGATGCCTTCTAAATCCCTCTGAGACTTGAGGCCACCGACGAACCGCTTTGACTGGTTTCAGCCTTACCCAGAACTGTAGAGTGGAACGTCTGCTTTTATTTCCTTATTTATTTATTGGCTCCGGTACGCTGAGGTGTCTGGCCCAATTTCTCAGTAATAAAGTGAAAAGGTAGCTAGAACAGTTGAAACAGCTGACCCTGTGGGAAGCCCTCTGAGCTGGCTGCACGCTCACCACAAGAGCATCTGAATGCCCTACAATTGCTTCATAAGGAGGCGTTTTTGGCGAGATTTATATGATAAGAGGTTTGCTTTTGAGAAAGACATTATCTGCACGGTAATGGAAAAATCGTCTGCGGAGCGCCGTTTCGCGATCAGCTCTGTCCTGTTGAAGAGCTTGCTGTGAGCAGGAGAAAATCGCCCGTCTCATCGGCACCGAAAAGGTGTGGGTATTTAAGGCGCGTGGTGGCGTGGCCGGCACGGGCATCGAGGTGCCAACCTGTTGCTCCCGGTACTTTTCCTTATTTGTTTGCGCAAACAGGTTTGGGGTGAAAACAAGCTTCAAGGGTGTTGGAAGGGCTGGCGGTCTTAGGCTTATTTTTCTGCTCTTTGCCTGCGAGGGTTGGAGGCTCAGGTGCTTCGGGATGAGGCTGGGCCTGGGAGCTTTCCTGCCTGATTTCTCCTCCTCGTTCTGTTTCCTGTGTAAGAAATAAGACTAATGAGCCCAGCTGCAGCTGAGAGACGTGAGACAGGCAGAGGGAGAGGGGCAGACAGAACAGACTCTTTGTCAGACCCAGTTGCTTTGTATTCTGCTTGTCTGAAGATAAATACACCTGTCTCTGAAGTTCAGTATCTACACGTCTGTACAGTGTCACTGTGAAAAGGATAGGTAGAGTGAGTGATTTTTATGGAATTACAGGTATAAGATAATAAAGTAGTGTCGTTCCCGTCAGATGGAGCGTCGGTGACAAAGACCGGCAAAATCAGAGGAAGAAACACGGATGATTAAGGTCATGTAACATATTCCCCAAGTGTTTTTGAGTGGTTCCCTCTTTACATGCACAGTGGCCCCGTGTCTTTTTTGTTTTTGTTTGTCTGTTTGTTTTCAGAGAGAGGGAAAAGGAGAAAGAGAGGGAGAGAAACATCCCTGTGCGGTTGCTTCTCACGCGTGCCCCCAGCTGCGGATCTGACGTGCAACCCAGGCCTGTGCCCTGACCGGGAATCGAACCTGCAGCCTTTCGGTGTACGGGACGCCGCCGCTCCCCACGGAGCCGCCCGGCCAGGGCTGACGTCTTTCACTGAGCACAGTGCTTGCGATTGTTGACTGACGGGACTTAAACAGCGCACGTCTTATCTTACCGCCCTGGAGCTCCCGTGTCTGGAGTAGCGCTCAGCGGGCTAGCTAGCACTGAGCTCTCTGCAGGGCTGCGTTATATTCATTACTTCCTGGGGCCCCCGGGCAAATCCTGGTTTGTTTGTTTTTTTTTTTTTTTTTGGTTAATTGCCTTTTACAGCTTCTAGAGGCTGCAGCAGTTCCTGGCCTCCTGGCTCCTCCTCTACCTTCCAAGCCAGCAGTGGTTGACTCTTGTCACGGTGAGGCTTTGTCATGTGGCGTCACTCAGATTCCGGCTGTCCCGCAACCCCCTTCCCCGTGGAAGCGGCTCTCCTGGTTACGTTGGGCCCGCCTGCGTCATCGGGGTAACTTCCTTCCTTCCCCAGGTCGGGTGAACCACCTGAATGCCATCTGCAGCCTCTGCCCTCACCGCCCCTTGTGCCTTGTGACCCGACACAGTCCCAGGTGCTGAGGACGAGGACGAGGACTCCTCGGCTGGGAAGGAGCACAGTCCTGCGTGCTGCGGGTGGCACCTGCGTGTAGTGTTACAGCGGTGTGGTCTGGACAGGGCGTCAGCCCCTCCCCGCTGTGTAGGACGCAGCGGGTCTCCGCGGAGGCGCTGCGTGTGTGTGCTAGAACGGTGGGGTCCGCGGCGTGATTTGGGGGTGACGAGCTAGGCCCAGCCCACTGCGTCAGGGAGGAGTCGCGTGGTTTGGAGGATTCGCAGGGGGAGTGACCAGACAGAGGGAACTGCATGCCGTCCTCAGAATCCAGGGCACCCCGTGGGGTGGCTGTGGCTGTGCAGACGTGTCAGGTTAGGGACGCTGTGGGGTTGAAATGACAGCTCTTGGCACCTGCTGGATGGAGCATTGGGATGAGAACGGGACGGAATGAGTCTGCAGTGGCAGCGGCCAGGCTTGGGGCCTGGACGTGAACGGTAGCAGGTGGTGCGTCGGACGGAAGAGTGAAGTGAGGCTGGGCGCAGAGTGACAGTGACGTCTGCAATGCTTTCCTTCGGGGCCCAGACGGGTCCACGGGGAGGGGCTGCCCCGACATAGCGCTTTAGACTTAACCTGCCAAGAGGGATGCCGTGTTCGCTGCCGTGGAAACACAGCCAGAGGAAAGAGGTTCAGGGCAGAGTATTAGGGAAATGCTGGCGTCCCCCGGACGGGAGAAGGAAGGAGGAAGAAGAGGCAGAGACGCAGTCCGAGAAACAGAAGCTACAAAACAGAAAGAGATCGCCTTGTTCCGCAGGTTTATCGCGCGGGTGCTGTGTTCCTGGCATGGGTGAACTGAGAACAGGTGCGGCTCCTGCCTTCATGGAGCTGACCTTCCAGTGAGGTCGCTCTGCACCTGTTCGCTTGCAGGGGCGTGGCTATGACACGGGCCAGGGTCGCCTCAGCAAAAAAAAAAAAAAAAAAAAAGACCTGGGCACAGGAAGTCAGATTTCATTCATCAAGGGTTCCCTTCGATTCTCAGCTCAAGTTCGTGAAGATGTTTCCATGGCAGTTATTTCGTGACGATTTCTCCGGAAGCCTGGATATTGGTTCACACACACCGGGCATTATTGATGGATTGAGGTCCGCGTCTCCTGTGCGCTCCTGTTCTGCAGATACCTCTCGACCCTACTGTCAGTAACAAAAGCACAAAGAATGTCAAAGGTATCGCGGAATTTGCTGCCATTCGGGGGTCTTGCCGTGAGGCATTGCTTCCTTCAATAGTAGGTAACAAAGCTGCAGGTTTGAGAGATGTTGGCAGGCCACACAATTTTTGACCCTTAAGGGAGGATTCTCCCTGTTTCCGGCGATGTCGCTTACCATAGCAAGGAGTTGAATGCGGAAGGTCTTAAGTCCCTTCTCGGCCCTCCCGTGGCTACTAGGCAGCCGCTAAAATGATGCTGTGCAGGTGCTGTAGGGCTTGGCACACAAGTGCGTTTCCAATACACTGTGACTGACCCTGAGAGACCCGCGGCCCAGTCGGGACTCGGAGCACCTCGGAGAGGTATCCTTGGAGGAAGCCAGGCTGTGTGGAGGTGGGCATCCTGCCCTCATGCTGCTTGTCCGCTCTTCAGGTTGACTCGCCTCATGCCCCTCGCTGTGTGACGGTTCCCGAACATCAGGGTGATTTGAGCAAGTGGGCCAGTTACCGCGTCTGGGGTTGTCCAGAGTCCATCATTTCCTCTCTCGTTCCCGTGGGAGAAACTGTGCATGTGCTAGCGGCTGTGTTTTTAAACACTTGTCTCTTGTTTTATTTTTTTGGATACTATGACTCAAGCATCTGGCACACTTGTTTCTTTTTCTTTTTTTTTTTTGTTTATTGATGAGACACACAGAGAGAAACATTGGCTTCTTGTTCCACTTCTTGATGCGTCATTGGTTGATTCTTGTATGCGCCCTGACCGGGGATCGAACCCGCAGCCTTGAATCAGAACGACGCTCTAAGCAGCTGAGCCGCCCGGCCAGGGCCCCATCCTTGTTCCTTTGAACAGGTGTCCAGGAAACAGAGAATTCCATTCATGGCTCCCTTCAGCGGATGGAGAGTTGCCTTTGACACCAGACGTTCGTAGTGCCCCCACCCCATCTCATTTTTGGCGCCAGGATTGCCACTTGCCCTGATGGCACCGGGTCGCTGTTTTATTTTTGTTGTTGTTTTCTGTGTGGTTTGGGAACCCGCCTCACATCTCCTTCTTCTTGCCTGCTCCCAGCTGGGGAATTACGTTGGCTCCGGTGGGGGAGAGCACTCCGGCTCCTGGGAGGCTGGGGGCTCACGGGAGCTGGCGTGTTCACGGGAGCTGGCGTGTTCACGGCGTCTGACTTCAGGCACGTCTTCCTGAGGACGTGCGTCAGGGGAGAGCGTGGTTCTGAGTTTAGTGCAGAAAAGTCTGGATCCAAAGCCGCTGTTTGCACAGAGCCAAGTACCGCTTTCTCGGCCTGTCAGATCTGAAAGTTTAAGTTCTTTAAAGTCAGTTTAGGAAAGAAAGATGCTTCACAGTGAGCACAGCTCCTGAATCACTTGATTTTACTGGGGGAGGTGGTGCGTTTTTTAAATTAGATTCTTGGGCCCAGAGGCACCCTACGTGGAGCGGACGTTCTAGTTCTGTGCCCACCAGGGCAGCGTGGGGAGGTGTTTCCTCGCAATTCCACAGCAAGCCGCGTCCAGAGCCTAGAATCATGCTTCATGATGGTGGATGGAAAGCAGGAAATGAAAATGGGGCTATGGAAGGAAAAGTTCTTAAAATTCTTTTTTTATTTTTAGTTACTGATTTTGGGGGGTGAGGTGGCAGGGACAGAGAGAAAAGCAGAAATATCCAATCTGTTATTCCACGGATGGATGCGTTCAGTGTCGCATCTGGTTGCCCAGTGTGGAGCTCCTGCCTGCTCACTTCCCGTGTCCTCCCCGGGAATGAGCCCCTCACCCCACATGGTTCAGCAGATGCAGGATGATGGGCTGGCCCAGCTAGGGGGCCCTGGCTGCTACTTGGGTGGAACTCCACAGGTTGTCCAGTACTTCGGGAGTTGCCCCCGCTGGGAGTGTGCCACCTGCAAAGCCATCTTGCCCAGGCAGCCGCTGCTTCCCCCAGCTGGACAGGGCAGCCCCATTCTGTCCACCTACCAGCCTTCTGGGACTGTGCCTCACCCTCTTCCCCGAGTACCATGAAAGCGTCACCCAACACTATTAGAACTCTCAGTGCCCTCTTCTTACCCTATGTGTTGCCTCCAGCACCACGCAAGGTGCGGCCCCCTTCTCTTCCCCCTCACCTGATGTTATGCACCAGCTGGAGTGTCACCTCCTCCAGGAAGCCCCTCTGGATTTCTCCCACACGGTGAACATGCGAAGAGGGGACAGAGTGTTCCTTGTCATCCTTCATGTGTGTCCTCCTTGTGATTCATCTCTCAGCAGTTATTTGCTAGTCACTTTATGATTTTTGAGAGATATTTGTCACTAAGGACACCCCACCATTCTGGATTACCTCCTTCCTCCCAGACACTTTGTCTGTCTCATTGGCCAGCACCTTCTCTTGGGGTTCGATCCTCAACTCAGAGTCTCTAGACCAGTGGTTCTCAGCAGGGCAGTTGTGCCCTGCAGGGGATACTTTGCAATGTCTGGGCTCAGTTTTGATGGTCACAACTGGCATTTACTGGGTAGAGCTCAGGGATGCCCCCCAAACATCCTGCCGTGCACAGGATGGCCCCCACCTCAGGAATGATCCAGTCCAAAGTGTCAGCAGTGCCGAGGCTGAGAAACCCTGCTCTGGACCTAGCTCCTGTCAGGGAGGATAGCTTTGTGGTTGCAGGGCGGCTCTGAGACTTCACCGTAACTGTGGCCTCTCCCGCTCGCTCCGACTTGTGGGTTTAACTCCCTGGTTACCAAAGAGCTTGGAGTTGAAATGGCTGGCTGTCTTCATTTCTCCTCCCGTCTGCTTTCCCGCATCCCAGGACAGGGCCCCACCTTCAGGCTGTGGCTCCAGCCCTGACCTAGACGTCACCTCAGGTCTTGTATCCCTGTCCCCATCACACATGCGTTGCCGGTGGTCTTGTGCCCACGGGCCACGAGGTCCTTTGGGACTGAGGACCTGACCTCACTCTCTTCTGCCACGCAACCCGCTGGGCCTTCCTGTCTCTCAAGGCTGCTCTCACTGCAGGACATTTGCACTCGCTGCGCCGGCAGCCTGACCTCTTACCCAAAGCAAGGGCTCTGCCCCAGCCCCCACTCACTCCACTCCTGGCCCCCCTCATCACGTGACGTCCCCGTCCCCGGTGGCACGGTCATTGTCTCTCATCCTAAATGATCTCAGGACACATGTGCTTACAGTGGACCGTTCCTGCTCTTCTGTCCCCAAGATCCCCTTCTCCCTGCCAGCCAGGATGGGTAACTGCCCAAGACCAGAGACCTCCTGTGTCCCTGATACCAGAGCAAATGGACTGCTGATTCTATTTGCCACGCGACGCCACGGGGTCTCGTTGTCCGTGAAAATCAGCTGAGTTGTGCCGGGTCTACAGGTTCCTGTTTGCCCGTCGCATGCTTGAGGATGGGGGAGGAAAATGGGTGTGTCGTTGGAGCAGAGTTTTCCGTGTGGTGGAGAAAGACGGGTCTGTTGTCCAAGTGGAGTTTTTGGTTACTGAGATGCTGGGATCGGTCCCGAGCTCGTGAACATGTCCCACAGATATGTGCACGATGCCACCATGCTCTGTCAACAGACGTCAGCCTGAAGTGCCCCAGAGACGGTTGGCCACGGTCATTATGTCAGCTCCTGATACGCTGACTCGGGTGTCCGCCTGCCTAGGGGACGGTCAAAAACAGACCTGCGCAGGTTTCCACAGACGAGGGAGCCTCACTCTGGGTATTTTTTGTTAACAGGTGACTGAAGACAGAAAACGGGCGTAAACACACCCCCTGGAAGGAAGAAGGGATTTGCCCACGCGTGGCTCTGAGTAAGTGCCGTGGGGAAAGGGGTTTCTTACAGCATAATGAATGTTTTCTCAACCTTTATATGGTGCGTGCTTTGCCGTGAAGTGACGCTTCATGAGCGGTGTGTCCCGGAAGCGGTGCCGTGTGACGCTCTGTTGTCACGGGCGCTTTGGCTAGCTTCAGCAGGCCCTGATCAACTTTCTGTTCAGCTCTGGAGGTCCGACGTTCCAGGGGAGAGAACAGAGGTGCTGATCACAACAGGATGCTTTCTAAGAAAAGCGCTGTTTCTGGTTTCTTTCCCATCCGCACGCGAGGCAGTTTGTCCTCAGAAGGCGGACCGGTAAGAAACGTCAAAGGCTTTGGACAGGCTCCTTTTGTCCTGGACGGGTGTCTCGTGGGTGCTGTGGATGTGTCCCGTGGGCGGCGTGGCGCGGGCATGTTCTGAGGACAGGCGTGCCCGCGTGCACCAGAGCAGCCGAGGAAGGCAGACCGTCCTCGCGGAAGGGAGATTTGAGCTGGGCTGGCGCGTGTGGCGTTTTGACAGATATTGAAGAAGTGTGTTCTAGATGGTGGGCTGTGGGCAAAGGTGGGAAACCAGGAGGAAAAGAGCACTTGGGGTTTTGTGTGTGTGTGTGTGTGTGTGTGTTTGTTTGTTTTTCTAAGGCAGAAGTTGATAAACCAGGTTAGTGGAGGCGAGGGGAGTGACAGGGAACCAGAAATGAGATGAAGGAAAGGCAAGGGCTTTCACCTTGAGCCTGCCTACCCCGTGCCCTTGGGAGGCTTCCTTCGGACTCTCGGCGTGAGGGCCTCCTCCTGCGTGAGCCTGGGCGCACCTGGCAGGCACAGCCCATCCGTCACGCGGGTGCCGACTGTATATAGAAGGAGACCTGAAGGTGACCCTCATAACCAGCCCTCACCGGTGAGGAAAGAATAGGAAATCATGATGAAATACTTCTCTAACACTGGGTTTTGGTGGCATCTGTGGAGACGGAGCTCCCGGATCAACAGCTGACCCATTCGAAGTGGACAGACTGTTTTAGCATGTCCGCTGAGTTGTGCAACCGGGCCGCATTTGGTTCTAAAACCCCTCCTCGCTCCCTCCAGATAAGCGCATAGCCTCGCTGCCCCGCCCGCGCCGGGGCGCCTGGCGGCCAGCGGCCTCCTTCCATGGAGTCTGTGGATTTGCCTGTTCCGGGGTGTTTCCCATCCCTGGAACTGTGTTCTTCGGGACGGACTCCTTTACTCTGCGTGACCCCTCCCTCCGAGGTCCGTGCGTGTTGTTGCCTGCGGCACCCTGTTTCACGCCCTCTGTACTGCCAGGTGCTATCCGTGTGTGAACAGACCGCATTCTGTTCATCTGTCCAGCCATCAGACACTGTTGACTCGGAAGCCTTCTGTTTTGAGATAATGTGGGACTTACAAGAAGTTGCAAAAATAGTTCCGTGAGCTCCCGAGTACCCTGCCTGCCTCGCCCCGTGATAACATCCGACAAGAACAGACTGCATTGCGTTATCTTATCAGAAGGAGGAAATGGGCCCCGGCTGGTGTGGCTCCCTGGATGAGCGCCAGCCTTCAAACCGAAAGGTCACCGGTGGATTCCCGGTCAGGGCGCATGCCTGGGTCACCCTTTCCTGCCAACTGCTGGGCTCTTCGTCTCTCATTTTCTCGTTTCCAGAACGTTCCATGTGGCCTTTGCCGAATGCCTTTATTCACTTAAGCTAAAGCCCTTGGGATCCTTCCAAGTTGTGTATAGCAACAGCGCGTGTGTTTTTAATGCAGAGGAGTAGACCACCATGTGGATGTACTGAAGTTTATCCACTCACCTATCTACTCATTCTTTAAAGGGTGTGGGGATGTTTGCATTTGCAGTCATTCCACAGAGAGCTGCTCTGCATGTCCATCCACACTCAGGTTTCAGTGGGCAGCACGTGCTGATTTCAGCCTCCATGATTCCTCACACAGCCGGGGGTGAGGGTGTGGGTACTGTTTTTGTCTGCATCGTCCAGATGGGGGAACTATAGCACTGAGAGGCTGTGAGCCTCCCGGGGTCACCCGGGAGGGCCCCACCTCGGTGCTCTCCATGCCCCCTCCCCAGGTGCTGTCCCTCCCCAGGTGCTCTCCCTCCCCAGGTGCTGTCCCTCCCCAGGTACTCTCCCTCCCCAGGTGTTCTCCCTCCCCAGGTGCTCTCCCTCCCCAGGTGCTCTCCCTCCCCAGGTGTTCTCCCTCCCCAGGTGCTCTCCCTCCCCAGGTGCTCTCCCTCCCCAGGTGTTCTCCCTCCCCAGGTGCTCTCCCTCCCCAGGTGCTGTCCCTCCCCAGGTGCTGTCCCTCCCCAGGTGCTCTCCCTCCCCAGGTGCTCTCCCTCCCCAGGTGCTCTCCCTCACCAGGTGCTGTCCCTCCCCAGGTGCTCTCCCTCCCCAGGTGTTCTCCCTCCCCAGGTGCTCTCCCTCCCCAGGTGCTCTCCCTCCCCAGGTGCTCTCCCTCCCCAGGTGCTATCTATCCACAGATGCTCTCCATGCCCAGAGACTCTGCAGTGTGTTGCTACCTGAAGCCCCACTGAAGCTCCCAAGTCCAGAAGGTGCAGAGGTCAGGCGGGGCTTTTCCGCCCTGGGTCGTGCTCAGGAGAGAGGGCTCAGGCCAAGCAGGGGCGCAGCGCCAGTTCCCCTGGCAAGCAGAAGCGGCGGAGCTCGTGTCCTCGTGGGTGCCGCTTCCCCTTTGAACGCTGCCCTGTGGTGGACAGAATGAGAGTCATGTTAACAAGTCAGCGTCCCGTTCCCTCTGCACCTGGCCGCACAAAGCCCTTGAGATTTGGTCACCTTGCAGGGGACGGGAGTCAGTAAACCGGGTCCATGCCCACTCTTGGTTGCTGAGAACCACGACCGCCTGGCTGCCCTACCCAGGGCCCAGCTCTCCCTCCACGCTGTGTCCAGGAACGGCCCCAGGACCACGCGCATATTTCCATCGGGGGTGCAGCCCATCAGCCGCGAGAGGTTGGCGCCCTCAGTCCCGATGTCACAGTCGCCATCCGTGCGAGGACAGAGGAGGGAGAGGATGAAGGACTGACTTTGTTCTTTGTACATTTTAAATTAGTGCTTTCTTGTATTTTCATAACAGCCCTTATCCTGAGCACGCACCGTTCATTAAAACAGCACGCTCCCTTGAACCTCCGGGGGAACAAATGCTGTTTCTCTGCTGAGGTGTTTCCATCGTTCACCTGTTGCTTTTTCTCCACAAAGTCCCAGGAGGGCACCGCGGATCCAGGTAGTTGTCGTCAGCGGTGCCGTGACCCCGAGGGGAGGTCGTGCCCGGAACCCGGAGAGTTTCCCGTGAGAATAAATTAGAACCGTATGTTGTGAGGAGGACTGGCTGGGACAGCTGGGTCTCAGCTGCGCCGTCTGCCATGTTAGAGACGAACCCAGTTGTGGAGGGCGGGGTTTCGCCGTAGGTGGCGCCCCAGAGGGGTCGTTAGCAGCTCTGGGGGCAGTGGGGTACGTGGGGTGGGTCTAATCTTTCGTATCGAAAGCGATAAAGCTCCGTGGTCACCTTGGGAAGCACAGCTTGTTCATTCAGAGACATGAATTCCGTGGGGATAATTTGACGGACTGCTCATGTCTCGTGGTCGCCCACGGATGAGAAGGCCCTGAGGGCAGTGCTGCGCATTAACGCGATTCGGCTGGTTGCTTCCCCGCCAGTCTGCGGTTCAGATTGGCTCAGCGTTCTTTTCGGTGAAACAGCGCCGCCGTTCCTGACATCTTTCTCGGGTACCTGGAAATCTGGGCGGTTCCCGAGATATCGCTGTCTTGGTTTTGGGCAGTGGCTCTCAGCTGGGGCCGTTTTTCCTCCGAGGGGACGCTTGGCAGAATCCAGAGGCATGTTGGATGGTCACAGCTGGGGCGGGGGTGGGGATGAGAGTCTGAGGGCCAGAGCGTAGAGACCGGGCATGCTGCTGAGCATCCGGGTGTGTACAGATCAGTCCTTGTGCGTGTGTGTGTGTGTGTGCGCGTGCGCGTGTGCGTGTGTGTGTCCCCCTAGCAGAGCGTGCTCTGGCCCCAAACCTCAGTGGTGTTGAGGCTGGCCGATGGGGAGACAGCCAAGGCTCTGCCTTTATAACGGTTGCGCTCCATCCTCTTGGTTTCGCGGCTGAGGGCATGGGATGGGAAGCGCCCCGGTCAGAGATTATGGATGAGCTTGGGGTCCTGATGCAGGGACTTCAGTACTCAGAGAACCCCAGAAATTTAGAAAAGGATAAGACTATAGACCTGAATTTCTATTCCTAAGTTGGCGTGTGTCTCTTTTTCGCATCCAGAAATTTTAATATATATATCTGTATGTATATATATTTGACATTAGATGTGTAATGCATAGGCATCGATTTCGCTGAATTTTATTTAATTTACACTAATCAAACTTATACTAAGTTAAATGAATTGTTTTTATGTGGTTTCACTTTATCAAATCATTAACTTAATAAATTATTCAATTTAATCTACTTGAAAAATTGTATCAGTAATGAATAATAATTTATTCATTTACTTATTTAAGTGAACTAATTTATTTGTATTAAATTTCTATTAAAAAATAAAATAATTGGTGTTTTATGGTCAGTAGTAATTCTAGATTTTATTACTTAGAATAATTATGGAATTCCCCAGATCCGCCACCTTTATAAGACACTCATATGGACAATCAGCCCATTTTTTAAATGGAACCCACACCATGAAAATAGTCTCTGAACCAAAGACTATGACTGAAACATTATGCGTTTAGATAATACTTATTTAAGTCAGATTTACAAAGGACTGTTTTCTGTTGTGATAAAATGCACACCATGTACAATTTACCATCCTAATAATTTTTAAGTGTACATTTCTGTGGCCCCGGGCACATTCCTGTTGTTGTACAATCATTCACACTATCATCTCCAGAACTCTCTCAGCTCCCCAAAGTGAAACTGCGTGCCCGCTAAAGAATGCCGCGCCCCCGTCTCCCAGCCCCTGGCCACCACCTTCGACTTCCCATTTTATTAGAGTTTGACTGTCTAGGGGCCTTATATGTGGACCCATTCAGCGTTTGTCCTTTTGTGCCCCGTTTATCCCTGATGGATCCATGTTGTAGCCTGTGTCTCAGGCTCCTTTTTCAAGACTGAATAATATTCCACCAAGCGGATGGAGCACATTTTGTTTGTGCACTCATCCGCTGACAGGTGGTTGTCAGGTTTACAAAGAAACACGTTAGAGCTGAATGCGGTATGTCTGGCGTGTGATGACTGTTTAGACATAGAAAGTGGTTCTGGTGGGCGTGTGGTGAAGTCATGTGTCCACATGCAAACTGCAGAACTGACCTCGGACACGTCCTCACGTGCTGTGAGCTCAGCATTCCCTGCTTTAGGGACCACTTCCCAGGTGAGCCTGCCCTTCCTCCCACCTTCTTCTTCGTTCCCGTGAGCTTCCCAAGGAGAGTGCAGTAGGAGAAATACGTCAAGGAGTGCAGACGTTTCCAGAGTGGCTCCTTGCACAGCCCACTTCCCGCCGCCTCTCTTGCCCCGAGGCCTCCACCCGCTGCATTCCCGCTGCTTCGCTCATGGCCGTAATGTGCCGGAACGGGCCCACGTAACAGCGCTCCATCCGTGCCTAGGTTTGCTTTCCTCTTCCCGCCTCCCGGAACTTGACTTCACGCATGTGTACACTTTTGAGACGCTTTGCCGTCAGCATGATGAAGTCTTATCTTCGTGGGAAAGGACTCTGGATTATTCTGACATGGGAGTCAGTGAGGTCAGCCCAATCCACAAAAGTCACCGCCGGCATCTGAGTCTGTCCTGGCATGTCATCCTCAGCATCGGCATCAGCATCATTAGCGTCGCAGGACTGAATCCTGAACCCACTTCGGTGACTCGCCAGGGTGCCTGTTCAAGTCTGACCTACGCAGAAGAGTCCAAATGAATTTCTTGGACATTTTGGTGCAAAGCGGGACACAGAATTGGTGTTGATGTACTTGTTCTGCTGTTTGGCAGAGAATGAGTGTCTTGTGTGTGCTGGCTGCTGGGTCCGGAGCGCATCGTTGGGAGGGTGCCCACAGCAGAGGTCTGGTTTGCTTTCCGATGGGGCATGGCGTGCCGAGGCATCGCGTGGAACCGGAAGTGAGCTCGCTGAGATGGTGAAAACACATTGTTGACCGGTCACGAGAAAGCTTGTGTTTGAAGCCCAAACGTTGACCAATAACGAGTTTTAACATGTGTTGGCGCTTGAATTAGTCGATATGATTCTTAAAACTGCTAGAGTAATGTAGGATTTTGTAAAAAAATGTTCTAAGTTGTTTCATTTTCATATCCAGTTACAGAAAAAGAGCCCGTGATACAGGATAGCTTTTGTCTAAAACTGCCGGTCAGCCATGTGTGAAAAGCCCGTTGTGAAATCTTTATTATCTGTGATGAGTACCTGACGTCACCAAGTGCTCTTGGCACTGGTAAGTCTTCCAAAAGGCGCACCCGCCCTGTTCCTGATTTCCAGCTCACGACGGCTCTGTCGGGCCCTCTGTGTTCTGTGAACCCAAAGTCAAGACTCCTGGGTCGGGCCAGCTTCTGAGCTGGGAGACTTTCTGGCGGATACACGAGGCGGCGTGGGATCTTCCCGTGGCCGCTTCATTTCAGTAGGACTAAAGTGGTCTAGTTTCTTGCAAATTAATGACAGGTTGGGTGCTTCTGTTAGAGGCCTGCGCAGTGGAGGCCCAGCACCGGACAGGGCTGAAGGGCAGGGCGTTTTCTGGCCTTGAATGCGTCTTACGTCTACTTCAGAGACATTTTTTTGTGTGTGACCGGCCACACAGTGTTTGCTTTCCAAAATAGATATTCTTCCAAAACAATGTGTCTTGGCCGCAAAGGTCGTGTTTTCCGCTGAGCTCTTTCCACGGTGTGTACTTCGAAGGATGATGTCATTTCGCACGGTGGAACCGTCAGCCTCTGTCAGCGGATGTCAGGGGGCTATTAATCTGGTATGAAGTTCCGAGAAGCGGGGGGCCGACGGGTCTGTGGCTCTGGAAACGTGGAGACGCTGCAGCTGTCGCCAGTGGTTGGATTAGGCATAAAGACGGTCCGCACTGCGGCCCGCGCAGGGGCCGGCGTGGCCAGATTTGCCACCGAATCCATCACGCCGTCAGGGATGGGTTTCTGGCCCTGGGTCTTCCCTCTGTGGTGTGGGCTCCGAGCTCAGAGACTGAGCGGCGGGGCACCCCCTGAGAGGTAACGAGAACTGAGACGCGCGCCTCACCCGGCCGCCCGGGCCCTGGGGCAGCGGGTCGGGGTGCCAGGGAGGCGCCGCAGAGAGGGCAGGGCGTGGTCCGTGTCGAATGTGGGCACAGCACCAGGCCGTGTGGGACGGGCGGCAAAATCGATACGCGCGGGAGCCATTCCTGGGGCCTCTGTGGGTGGACTGAGGGCAGCAGGAAAGGTGGGAACCCGCAGTGTGGACCCAGGCTGGGTTGTGGGGTACCTTCCCAGGACTCGGGGAGCAGACTGCACATTAGATCCAGTGATGGACTTCTTAACGCTGACTGATACACCTGCCCCCCACTTCCTAGCCCTCCAGTTCCCCCACTTCCCAGCCTCCTAGGTCTCCCCAAACCCAAGTGCAGCACTTAGAGGGGTCCTCCTGCTTCCCAGTCCCCCCAGACCCCCAACCAAAGTGCTTCAGTTGAAGGTGCCTCCCCACTTTCTTGCCCCCCAAACAAAAGCACTGCAGTTGGAGGTGTGCCCCTGCTTTCCAGACCCCCAGGCCCGCAAACCAAAGCCGTGCAGTGGGAGGTGGTTTATCTACGTTTCACCCCTGGGCTCCCCAAGTCAAATACTGCAGTTGGAGGTAGTCCCCCCCACTTCCCATCCCCCCAAACCAATGGCCCCGATACTGAGAAATCAATTTGTTGGCATCCTAGTTAGTACCATGCACACGTCTGAGGTGGAGATTGAGATTCTGTCACAGCGGGTGGGTGCCGAGAGGACCCCCAGAGGTGGAGGGCTGCATGGGGGCTCCGGGGGGTGCGAGGTGAGAGGGGGGGCTCCGGGGGAACAGGCGGTGGCTGTCCTGTGCTCTAGCACAGGCGGGTCACCCTTGGCCGGACGCAGCCGGGGTTTGGCAGGCACGCTACCCCCGGCGTAATGGAACTGAACCGGCCGCTTTTTCAGGGAGACAGACTCCTGCCCGCGTCTATCATCGGGGTGCCCAGACAGCTCGGCCAACCAACGATGCTGATCATGATGAAAAAATGAAACCGTGATGCTTCTGTTCCGTGACCCTCGTTTTTATCTTGTTGGTAAACCCTGTAGATTTAAGTAGGATGGATGAGGCTACAACTTCCTCAGACAGTTTATCCAAGGAGTTAAATTGAACTCATTCCCCCAAAATAAGCTTCCTGGCAAAGCCAAGGCCTCCGGGGCATTTCAGACCTTGTTGAATGTAAAATTCCTTGAAGCAAAGACTAGCAGGCATTTTGTTGATTTTTTTCCCCACCTAAGTATTTGTGAACGTGTGAATGAACCACCGTGGAATTGGTGAACATGCGAATCGCCGTGGAAAGGAAAACCACAGAGAAGGGGAGGGGGTATCGGATAAATTCCTTTTCAGCAGAGTCGAAGCCGCTTGTTATAACAGAATCCATGTCAACAACACCGTGACGTTTTTAATATGTGAAATAACACAGCCTGTGAGTTCAGCATCACGGTGCTGGGAAACCCTCCCTCGCAAGGCCAGGCGCTGCTCTAGAATTGGGGGCGGCCGTGGGGAGCTTCAGGCCGCCAGCGTTGGGGGTGCAAGCACACAGCTTCCAGGATTTTGACGTTGCCTCTCGGGGGGGCTGGCTGGCACATTTTTTGCATCAGCGCCCACAGATAGAACTGGAAATTGGAACCGGGATAATGAGCCGGGCCCTGCAGACGCCGCGTGTGAGGTCAGGAGGGAATTCATCAGAAGCCTGCCCGTTGGTTCCTGCGAGGCCACGGAGGACCGGTTCTGTTCTTCCACTCCCGGCAGATGCTGTTCGCTCCGGCCCCTGCGGGAGACAGGGCCGCGTGCTGCGTGCATGGGAGGCCCGTGTGCGGACTGACAAGAATTTGGTTTACAGCTGTGCTCCCCCAGCACGTGGGCTGTGCATCCTTGCTCAGTCCCTCCTCTCCCCTCCCCGGAAAGACCCCAGAGGAGGGAACCCAGAGCCATGGTCTCCCGCCTGGTGGGAGCAAAGGGAGCCGTGACAGCCAAGGGAGTCTCTCTGTGGGTTCGTGAAAACACAGAATTCTGCTAGTCCTGGCTTTGGAGCCGGTTAAAATCACAAGTATGCTCCAGCCGTTGTTCTGGGGGCTGTGAGGGTTCTTGTTGCTCTTGGAAAAATTGGGGTACCATCCACGTGGAGTCCCTGGATGTGGCAACGTAGGTAGGTTAACAATGCAAAGACCCCTTTCAGAGTGAGGCCTGACGTTATAATTACACAGAAGGAGTTTCTTCTGAGAGTCTGGTTAAACTTGTAGGCTAGTATATCTGCGCGTTCTGTTTTTATCGTCACCCGAGGACATTTTTTTTTTTTTAGGAACAAGAATGGGGAGAGAAAAGACGGACAAACATCGATGTGACAGAGAATCATCTATTGGTTGCTTCCTTGTACATGAGGATCAAACCTGCAACCTGGGTTTGTGCCCTGACCAGGAATTGAACCTGCGATCTTTTGCTCTAAGGGACGATGCTCCAACCCACTGAGCCACATCAGCCAGGGTAGCACCTTCTTTTCTTACGGTCCCTTACACGATAACTGATGGGTGCTACCATTTCTTGTCCACCAGGTTGAGTCAAAAGCAGGCAGACTTCACATTTTGCCCCAGAACATTCCAGGGAGGAGCTGAAGGGGCATTTAGACCCCCCCCCCCCAGAGAACACTTAGCAGTGTCTGAAGATGTGATTGGTTGTTGCGGTTGGGGGTGCTGTGAGCATCTGGTGGGTGGGGACCAGGGAGAAGCTGCCCAACACCCTCCAGGGCCTGGGACGCCCCACCGCAGAGAGTCACCCAGCCACAAATGTCATAGGCCCCAGGCCGAGAGACCTAGCTCTGGGGTCCTCTCCACCTTCTGAGGGCTGCAGGAAGGGTTTGCTATCTGCCAAAACATGGCCTCCTGGGTGACGGTCACGTCCCTGGACCAGCCAGACGTGCTGGTATCCGAATTCTGAAACCCCAGGGTCGAGTCAGGAGACGCCTGTGCTCTCGGGGCACACGAGCGTCCCAGAGAGCTGGGCAGGGGGCCACGGTCCAGGCTGCGGAGTCCCGGCGGCGTTCCTCGCTCCGTTTTTCATTCCCTCGCCGGCCGCGGCTCCCCTGGAGGATGGCAGCTTGGTGCTGCTGCTCTGGTTTCATTGCCTCCCAGGGCCGTTCAGGTGGAGCTGGAGCGGAGCGTTCCCTGGCCCTTTTGGCTCAGGAAGTGTATCAAGGAAGGTCAGCGTGGTTACAGACGTAACCAGAGACTGTGGCTTCCGTGGCTCCGGTTCAGGGTTCCCAGGTCTCCAGCCAGGGCAGGAGCGTCCTTAACTGTTGCTTCGGAGCGGCAAGTTCAGGCTTACGAGGTGAGCTCGTGGTCGCTTTCGCGGTGATCTCCGAGAGCTGTGATGGCTCATGAGCTGTCGGCAGGGGATTCTCTGCAGGCAGTTTGCCAGCGCTTAGCACAGCGGCGCCCGCCCGTTGCGCAGACGTTTGGCCGGGGTTGTGCTCTGTGTCCCCATGTCTTGCTTGTCCTGGCCCCTGCTGATTTGAGCTGTCCTCCTGTTGATGTATTTACATACTTTAATGGTGACTGCTTGGTGACATCCTTCATGCATTCCTTCCTGGGTGACGTGCCCACGGCCGGCCTGCTCTGCTTACTGCAATTCCAGTGGGGGGGTGGGGGTGGCGTGCAGAGAGCCAGCAATGCCACACAGCCAAGCCCCGCCCCTTGCATGGGGGACGGGGACGGGGACCCTGGGGTCTTCTTGCAGACGACGGTGGATTCATGGGGCTGCCTCTGCCGCCCGCACGAGGGTCAGGGAGGTGGCCGCAGAGCCAGCGTTCCATGGTGAAGGATGTCTCCGGAGCTCAGAAGGGGGCATACTTGGCTTGGAGTGTGACTTCCGAGGACGGGTCCGGGAAATGGGTCTCTCGACGCCGTGGGGGAGGGGCGAATTCCTTCATGGTCACCTGAACCCCAGCTTTGATTTTATTTTGCTACTCAGAGTGATTATGAATAGGGGTAGGAAGCTAAACTTTGCAGGAGACAACCGCGTTTTGTTTCAGATACATATATATATTTTTTAAATTTTTACGAGAGTGTTTTTGAGCCACAGTGACGACATCTGCCAGGGAGCAGGACCGCAGATGCTCCAGAGACTAGCAAGCAGTGCTGCAGCTTCTTTTACGGACGGTTGTGTTCCTTCCTTCTCCTTCCCTTAAACACCTTCCAGTTTGCTCATCTGCGGACGTCACGTTCGTTCTTCTTGCTGACCCCTGTTCCTGTCTCCTGTTCCTGCTCGGTCGTCTCGGCCTTCTCGCTGGTGATTCTTCCCGGCGGCTCTGTACCCCGGCCTGCCCCCCGCGTTTCTGCGTGCGCGCCGCACCTGCCCGAGCTCGCGGCCTGCCGCCCAGTGCTTATGGGCGGCGTCTTCAGGCGACAGCGGCGGGTCACGGGTCCTGTAGCGTAGCGGTCGCTTCCCGCGTGTGGCACTTCCCACCCACATCAGTTGTGACAGAGAGATCGTCACCCTTGGGTCATTGTTTCTATAGCAGGTCAAAGAGACGAGCAAGGAGTTGACGTGCAGTCACATATTTGTTTTTTTTAAAGACTTTATTTATATACTTTTCTAGAGAGACAGGAAGGGAGAGAGAGAGAGAGAGAGAGCGCGAGAAATATCAGTGTGTGGTTGGCTCTCACACACCCTCACTAGAGACCCAGCCTGCAGCCCAGGCCTGTGCCCTGCCTGGGATTCGAACCTGCGACCTTTTGGTTGGCAGGCTGGCCCTCAATCCACTGCACCATACCACCCAGGGCTCTTTTTAAAAGAATTGTAGTAACATGTACATAATAATATTTTAAGCATTTGTGAATGCACAGTTCAAAGTCTTTAACAACGTTCACAGTGTTGTATAACCAACTGTATACTCAAAACATTTTATCATCCCGGCTAAAACTTTGAACCCAATAAACAATAACGCACACTTCGCCCCCAGCCCCGTGTAACTAACCTCTGTTCTACTTTCTGTCTCTATGAATCTGCCTGTTCTAGGTCCTAAGAATCCAGAGGAAATAGATTTTAGTCTCAAGAGATGTTTGCATTGTCTTTGAGATAAGAGCTTCAAGAAGCAAAATGAATTTTTAGATGCAAATACTTATAGATAGCGTGGTGATGAATTCCATGGTGGTTTCAAGCCTCTTCATCACCCATCGGAGTTAGAAGAGTACGGATCTCCCCCTAGAATCCGTTTGCAGTCCCTTGCAGGGTTATTTCCTTTTCCAATCAGGAAATATTTGCATACTGCAGCATCCTTGGAGCCTTGTCCTCCCTGCCGCCGCGACCCCATCCCTCCAAACGCCCTCATCTGCATCCATCTGCGGGCAGGACCCCATAGGCAGCAATCTGCGGTACCCAAACGTGCATTTCATCCCCAGCACCGCGTCAGTGGCTGGGATGGATGTGTCATGGTTCCAAAGGTGTCCCAGCAAAGTCACAGTCAAGTCCAAGATGTCTCCTGATTTTACGATGTCTAGCCAGGGCAGGGGAACTCCCCCCCTCGGCTAAGCCTCTCACCTCCGAGACGGGCTCCCTCTCACCTCTGGGCTTTTGCTGTCAATGAGCTTATAGAAATCAGGTTTAGTGTGAGAAACACGTTAGCGTCCTGGAGGATGGGTGGGTGGCTTCGGAGCGGAGCGTGGTGAGCGTGGTGTACAGGTGGGAAAGCCGCCTCCTGCCTCTGAGGTGGCCTCCCCCCCGACCCGGTCAGACACACACCCGCTGTCCTCATCCTGATGGGCCATGGTCAAGTGCGTGGCTCGCCCTTGCCATGGCAGCTGGGCCATGGCGCAGGTAACCGGGTTCCACGGTGTAGTACACACCCACGCACCCCACTTGGTGACGGCGCAGTCCCTGCCGAGGAGAGAGTGCCCTTTCTCCCCCGTGTGAAATGGGAATTCGTTTTTCCCCACAGGGTAATCGTGTTTCAGCGTTTCAGGTGAGAGGGTTCGTCGGATAAATCGTTCCCTCAGCAGAGGCGGTGACTGTGTCACCCCTCAGAAGGGCAAGTGAGGTGTCGTGCCTTGAACGCTGGCTTTTAGGAAAAGGCAGACCCCAAGGAGAGCAGATCCGCAGCAGCGATGTGCACCCCTGGCCCGTTTTAAGGTGGGGGAGGCCTCGGCGCTAACAGGCTGTGAGTTGAGGTTCTGTTTCTTTTTATAAACTGAAGTCCGTTCAGTGTGCTTCTCCCAGCCTCCCAATGGCTTGGTCCTCAGTGTGAGTTGAAAAAAAAAGAGCCACATTTTCACAGCAGACATTGGACGATCATACCAGTGACCTCCAAACGGCCAGCTTCCCACTGAGCGTCACCCTTTGCGGCCTGTGACATGATAATGGTACCATGAGATCATGCTGAACGCATGGGAGGCATTGTTCCTGACGTTCTGGGCCATTTTGCTGTCATTTTTCCAATTGTTTGCGTCAAGGCGTTCTCCTGACCGTGAGGAGCGCTGGAAGACCCAGTGCTCAGCAAGCCGGCGCCTGTCGGGTTGCTCCTGTCTGAGCGTTCCCCACCCACCGGGGCCAAACAAAGTTATTTTATAAATGAAATCATGAGAAGACGGACTGCTCAGCCTACGTAAGGGGACAGACGCTTGCGTGAACCGTCCATCGGGCGAGACCGGCCCAGGTCAATGTTTGGCTTCATCAATGGATAATAGACGGGACTTTTTTTAAAAAATCCCTGGAAATGTTGCCGTCAGCACGGCTCCCATGGGACGCCTTCTCTCAGATGCTCACGGCCAGTAGGGACGACGACATGCGTGTAATTAGTGGGTGTACAAGCCAGTGCCCTAACGGGGTGAACGTAGCCGGGGAAATCGGCCACTGGCCTAGACCGCGTTTCTCCGTGGGGGCCGTCCCGCCCCCTACAGCCCACTTCTGGAGATGTTTTGGGTTGTCACAACGGGGTGTACGGTGTTACTGTCCCCTAGTGGGGCCAGGCCGGGGACGCAGCTACATGTCCTGCAGTGCAGAGGAAGGTCTCGCTAGAAAGAATTATCAGCACAGCGCCTGCCGGAAGCATCCTTCCTCCCTGCACTGGGACCACGCAGAGGGTCTCCAGACATTGCCTCACGTTCCGGGGCGGGCTGGGGGGCGCACTCGCCCCGGTGGGGAACCATTGCTGCAAATCGTGAGGCTCCGAAGTCTCTCTCTTTGTGGCCTCTTGAGTTCAGGGGTGTGAGGGGCCCCTCTGAGCTGGCAGGGTGTTGTAAGGCCGGGCCAGACGTGGGGCCTCACTTCACGGGCCTCAGGGTTGCGGCCGCCTTCCCGGCTCTGGAGGTCCGGTGCGGTCTCTGCCAACGCACAAGGTGGCCTCTCGGGGTGGCGTAAATTTTATATTGCAGGTGCCCGTGTCACATGGTTCTGGAGACCGCTGGGCATGTGCAATGTGTTTGCACAAGACGTGCAAGCAGAGTGAAGAGTCCTCACGGGTCTTTCCCGATCTGGGTTCAGGTGCAGACTACGTTATGTCCAAGGTGCACATAATTATCCGTGATCTGCCCTGCAGTGAGTGCCCCGCGCCCGGGTGTCCTCTCACGAAGCACCATGGGGTGCAGGTGTCCAGGCCCAGCCGGCAGAGCCGATAGACTCGGGAACTGTGGTTCCCCCCAGCCCTTTGGGGAAGACGGAGGAACACGCTGGAGGACGCGGAGCCCCGTGGCCATGGTTTCCTAGAACACTCACCGTGGCTGCAGAACCCACTTATCAATAATTACACGGAGGCTCTAAGTGCCTGGTGCTGATTGCCAAATATTCGCAAAGAAGAAAGCTGCCTGTTAGGGAAGGGAGCTGAGACCCGGGTGGGTGGGAAATGCAGGGGAAGACAAGTTGGAAGTACAGACGCCGCGCGGATAGAGAAGAAGCGGGTGTGTTTTCAACGCACAGCGGCTGCTCTGCTCCAGGGTGTGACTTGCTCTGTTTCCGAGGCTTCCGCGTCTCCGCCACTCACATTCAAAGGGCCTCTATAGAATGACGCCTTTCGTTTGCATTATGACATTCCGTGAGCATTTTTCCCCCAGAGATGTGGGTTCGGAACAGCAGCGAGAGCCCACGGTCACGTGGTTGTTGCGCCCACACACAGGCCCCAGCATCCACGGCCTGCATCTGCCCAACATGCCAGAAGGCCCGGGACGGAGCAGGCGACCGCGGAGAAGCCCCCGGAGGCTGATGCCCTACTGTCCGCGGACGCATTACATTCACCTCCACGATGGGAAGTCCATGCTTGGCAACTTGTCTCTTATTTGCATCAGTAAAGCCCACTAGGACTTCACTGGCTTTTAGCCGCCTGTGAGGGAGACCGAGCCGGGCATTGAACCCCAGAAAAGTCCCAGAGAGCGGATCGTTCCTGGGTATTGGAGCAGCACCCACCTCTCCACCGAGGTGTTGTGGGTGAGCCCTCGCGGTCCCTCGGAAGCGCTTGTTTGCAAGCGCGCGTGCGTGCCTCTGTCGTGCCGAGACCCCTGCCAGGTCGTGCCTGTCACGGAGTGTTGTTACACGCCGTGTCTGGAGGGAATTCGGTGCAGCCGGACTTGCTGGGGGTCTCCTGTGTGCCGAGCGCCACACTGGGCGCAGAGGGGCGCTGAGCGGTGGAGCTTGGTTTCTCATAACCCGAGCACATGGCCAGACCCTTCGGTGTTGTGGGACCCGACAGGAGGGGGTGGTTCTGCCCCAGGGGTCAGGGAGGCTGAAGGGCTGCACTGGGATTCCAGCCGCGCCTTCCCGGAGCGGTGGGATTGTATCCGCAGGAGGCGGCGGAGGGTCTCCTTGGCAGAGGGAACAGGCAGCGCAGGGTGTGGGGACTTCATTGCCTGGGCACAGGGGACCACCGGAGGTTTGCTGAGTGCAGAGAGACATGATAAATCCTTACCTTTGGTGGCGGGAGGGCCGAGCCTCGGGGGTAAACAGATCAGTGACAGGCTGTGGCGGGAGTCCGGGGGGCGGTCACAGTCCGGAGGGTGGCACCCCTGGGTGCACCATCAGCTGTCCCCAGCTAATCTCTGTCCTACCCATGGGGCCATCTGGGTCCCATAGTACTGGCAGCCTTGAGGCTCTGTGTGGTCTCTCTGCAAGTTCACGTGACAGTGGGGAATGGTCACGCACCCCACCATTCTTGTCAACCTTGTTTCGGTAAAGGCTGCTCTGACTCGTGTAGCTTGGAGATAAACAGCATGTTTGTATAGAATCTAGAAACTAACTTCAGAAGATACAGACAAAGAGCTTCAAGCATCCCAGCTCTGGGATGTTGGCTGACTTCCCACTGCGGAGCCGGGAGGACACGCACAGGACCGTCCCTGGCCTCATCCGAATGGACGGTGCTCGTCCACACGTAGAGAACATGGCAGCCCCAACCCCCGATCCCTTTGTTCTTGCCCCCTCTCCCTCCTTATAAGCGCCTCTGCCTGCACTGAGACCTGGAGAGGGGCTTTGAACCTGAGTCCCCATCGTGTAGGAGACGGGCTTTGGGATGCGAGCCCCCCATCTTCCAGGGGGCCGGCGCCTGAAAACAAACTGCTTTCCTTGGCATCAGCACCTGCCTCCCGAGTTTTTTTGTTCTTAGCGGCAGGCAGCTGGACCTGCGTGTGGGTACACTCAGGAACGGCGTGGGCGTGAGGGCCGGTATCCCCGGGGCCCCGCTCTGCCTTGGTCAGAGGGATGACCCTTCTTGCACCCCTCGGGCCACGGCAGGGGAGGCGCTGCCGGGTCTCAGGTGGGCAGGAGGAGCTCCTCGTGGACCGGAAGCCGTGCCACTTCTGACTCTGGGCTGCCGTTGGCTGTGAGCACGGCCCACGTGTGCGGGAAGTCAGACGCAGAATCAGGAACCACAGAAGGTCGTTTTCCTTCTTTCCCCGTCATGGCGTGCAGATGCCGTGTGCTGTGTGGAGTTCTTCTGTAGAGAACAACCTCGGGTGCTTCCTGTTGCTGTGGAAGCTCCGGGAGGGACCCCGAAGGTCGCTGCTGGTGACGTGAACGTCCCGGCGGTCTTCGCCGTTGGCGCTGACCCAGCCAGCGTTTGACCTTCAGGGCCTGTCACCGCCAGTTTTCCGGTCTCCTGAGCACGCCGGCTGCTTTTCAGCAACGCGCTGTGTCTTCACAAGCCCTTCCTCTTCGTTCTGAGGCGTTCTGGCTCGGAAGCTCGGTCAGGAAATCGAGCCGAGGCTCTGAAGCTGAATGTCCATCTGTTTTTAGATGGTCGTTGATTAATTAGATAAAGTGAAGGATGTGATTTCTTTCACACCCAGCGGGTGCCAAGGATGGGGTAGTGTTGACTAAAATTCCCGTCTCCTTTTCCTTCTGTGCAAACTCATGGACTTGCAGTTTTCAGATAGATTTCATAAGGGATCGTAGGCTGTGTTTTTACCCGTTTATCGATGTCAGGAAAGTCTCCATGATGTTGAAGGCTCCTGTTTTCTGATCATTGGTCCTGGCTGACTCCTAGAGTCGGGACGGTCTAAAAGCCAGCGTCCTTCTTGATTCAATACTGAAACAATTGTCATCCGTCCATGTGGCCCGGGAACTCTGGGAGCCGTGCTGAGAGGGACGTCCCAGAGCGTCCGTCACGGAACCACACACCCGAGGAGTCTCCAAGTGAAGAGAGGCTTCTTTGCGTCCCGGACGTCCTGAAAGGTGAGAAGGAATGAAAGCAGCTGTCTCGATGCCAGCGCGGATTTCAGCTGCTTCCTGTCCTTCTCCAGACCCTACCCTTCTGCCTTAAGGGGAGCTGTGTCTGAGTTTTAAATTCTTCCAGTGTCTGTCTCTCTCAAAGGTTTTTTTTATTTTTAGAGAGAGGCGAAGGGAGGGAGAGAGGGAGAGAAGCATTGCTGTGTGAGGCAAACATGGGTCAGCTGTCTCCCATACATGCCCCAACCAGGGAAGCAGACCTGCCACCCAGGCATGGGAATCGAACCCACAACCTTTCCCTTTGTAGGATGATGCCCAACTCGCGGAGCTACATCAGTCCGGGAGGGTCCGCTGTCTCTGTGACTGTTCTGAAACCCACACCCCACCTCTGTTTCTAGAATAATAATCTAGTGATCGGAAGCACAATAAAAATTGTCCTGTTAAAAAATCTAAAAACACACACATGTATGGTGTCCTATATTGATCCCAGTCACATAAAACAACGGGCTTATTATGCGTGTGTGCATCTTGAGACAGCATCTTGTAGTTGCTGAAACAGGAAGCCCGTCATTTGGGACCCTGAACGTGCTCCGTCTCCGTGCCCACCTGCAGCCCGCGGTCCTGAGCGGGGCGGGGGGCGGGGGGGCCGTGCCTGCCGTTGAGCTGGGACACCGTCTGGGCGGGGAGCAGCTGGCGTCCTAACAGCAGACGGGAGCCAGGCCGAGGGCTTTCCTCACCCACGGGGCCCCTGAGCAGTGGGCTTCCAGCCTCCAGGGCGGGGTCCTGGAAGGGCCCCAGGGCTGCCGTCACAAAAGGTACCCCCCACGGGGCGACTTGAAACAGCGGGAATGTGTCCTCTCCCTGTTCTGGAGGCCGGGAGTCCAAAGTCAGGGGGTCCCGAGCCCCTCCACCCCCCGGAAGACTGTAGGGCGGGTTCGCTTCCTCTCCTAGCTTCTGGTGCTGGCCGGGGGTCCCTGACGCTGCCCGTCGGGGGGCGGTCACTCTGCGCTCCGCCTTACAGAACCGAGTGTGTGTGTGTTTCCAGGCTGCCAAGGCTCATGGTTTTTGGCGTGTTGGAGACGTGTGGCGGGGCAGACTCGGACCTGGTGGCTTTGTTACAGTCACAGCTGTGGGCCCTGCTGGGGCTGGTTGGCTGTTCCCTGTGGACAGCTTTTCTCCCCGGGGAAGCAAGCAACCGCGTGGCGCCCAGGCTCCCCTGCTTCGCGCCTGCTCCTCTCGGTCCAGCGTCTCACCCGGAGGACGGATGCCCGGAGCTGCTCAATTCACCGGAAGCCCTGGGTGACTCGGGGACATGTAAGAAATGGCCCATAGGTTGTTTTCCATTGTATTATTAACCATATTTTAGACTTTCTGAGACTTGGTCCGGTTTGCCAAGGATACACCCTTTGTCTGTCCCAGGGGCGCACGTGTGAGACACGCCACTGAATTTTGTCGTCACGTGTCCTTACTTCCTCTGGGCTGGCCTGGTCTCTCCAATGCTCCCTGCGCTTCAGGACCCTGGACGTGTTAAGAAATCCCGGTCATATATTTTCTAGCAGGTTTTTCGTTTGGGGCTGATGTGTTGACAGGATTAGACTCGGGTGAAGAGTCTGGAAACAAAGACCCCAGAGGCCAAGCGTGCATCGGATCGCGTCGTCTGTTGGGGTGTGTGTTGTCAGTGTGACCTGCCTGAGGTGAGCTCCCCTGGTCACTGGCATCAGGTCTGAGTGCTGGGTTTCTCCACGGTCACGTGACTGGTGTTCCCTTTCCCTCCGCTGCTCTTTCGAAGCCCAGACTCACGGTGGTGCAGCCGTGTTGAGCGTCCCCTCCTGGAGACTGTGTTTGTTTTCAGGTGCAGGTGTATGACCAAGAGCTGTTCCTTGGAATGTGGGTCCAATCACTCTCATGGAGGGGGGCAGCTTTCCTCAGGTGTGGGACCCACGGGCACCCTCTGCTCTTCCCAGCCCATTGTAGAAGCAGCGTGGGAATTCACAGAGAGATGCAAAGCCACCTTTAGGGCACAGTCCACACTGTGTAATAACAAGCAGGTTTGGGGCCCGTTGACACCTCGGTTTTTTGCGAAGAAGAGCGCGGGGCACCGATGAAGCAGGAGACGGCCCGGGGCCCCCAGGGAGGGGACGAGGAGCCGGCCCCGTGGGCAGCTGTCGGCAGGTCTGCGGGATAGACAGTCTTGGTTAATTCAGCGAGAAGGTCAGGTGGAGGCCTTGTGAAGAGACCTTCTCCTCTGTATTTTTAGAAGCAGCAAATATCAGCCATAAATATTTAATGTTGTGTTTATAGACGTTCACATTGTAAAGCTTCCCAAAGCTGGCTCAGGAGCAGGAAGAATTTCCCAGCACGTCACACGGTATAAAGCACACGGTCCTTGCCGGGCTTAGGAAAGAAGTAAATACACCAGTAGCTTTTTTATCTTATTGACACTCCGCAGGTGAGGACTTAGCGATTATGCTTTGCTTGCCAGGCTTTTCATAACTCCTTCCGGATTTCAGGAAGAATCTGCTGTGAGCAATTTGAAAAACTAAAATGAAGCATGAAAAAAAAGACCCCCCCTAAACCCAGCCATAGAGGTTCCCCATCAGTGTTTTGGTATACTTTTGTATACATGTGTGTGTGCATGTAACACGTACAGCTTTGTAACACGTATGTTCCAGTCGTGCGGTCGTGGTGCACCGGGCTGAGATACCAGGGCACCTTTATTCCCCCCATATTAATAAGGTGGAATGTTTCCTCCTGTTTGTTAGTGTTTCGTGCATCTCTTTCTGTGAATCAGACGTCATCCACCGTCAATGGCGGACCTCGGGTTCTTCTCTGATCGTTCCGCGTTGCGGGTCTCACTGAAATGCCTGTTGTTTTCGGGATTGTCACAGCGGCGGTTTCCCCAGACAGGCTGTTCCTGGCATGCCCCGGTACGTGGGTCTGCTGCCACGAGCCGGACGCACAGTCTGCGTGTTACAGCTCCGTGGGAACTGAGCGCCAATGCCAGAAGCAGGGAGGCCCGTTAGCAGGGTGATTCCTAAGGTTAAGCGCGCGTGTCCACGTGCAGCTACTACCTCTTGGCCCCCGTTCCTTGAAGGCGCTGTGGTGGGGGCGCCACCAGGGCTCGTTAACCAGAGAGTCGAGGTATATGAATGTCATGAGGCCACGTGAATGTGACTCAACTCGTATTTTCTAGGCTGCTTGTCAAAAGGTAGTGTTTTTATGCAATGACAGTTATAGAAAACACAGATTCATATGCTTGCCAATAAAAGATTTGAAAAATAATATAAATTGTTAGGCTTCTTGGTTTCTACTTGTCTTTAGCCAAAGTTCAGTTTCCAGCGGGTGTGTGTATCTGTGTTCACGGGTGTGTGTGTGTGACATATGTTTTTTGTTTTTTATCCTTACCCAGGGGCATGTTTTCATTGCTTTCAGAGAGGACAGGTTTGGGAGGCAGACAGAGAGAGAGACCTTTCTGACAGAGAGGAGTATCGATCCATGGCCTCCCGTACGCACCCACACTGGGGGATCGGACCTGCAACGTAGGCGTGTGCCGTGACCGGGGATGGAACCTGCAGCCCTGTGGTGCCCAGGATGACGCTCCAACCCACAGAGTCACCCCCCCCCCAGGCACATGTGACATGTTTTATCGTGCATACAAACTCATTAACTCTGTTACGTGATGAGCTCTGTGCTCTCTTCGAAGCATTGGCTGCTGCCTAACAAGGAACAAACCTTCCGAATAGCCATTCCAGTTCTCTCTTTATAGAGTTTTAAGTATAATTTCTTATTTGTTCTTTAAAGAAAGCTTTGCCAACTTTGAAATGGAAAGGGACGGAAAAGATGATTCAGACGATTGACATTTGGTAAAAACAAAAGGTGTGATAATTTTGGGGTGGAGTGTCTGTCGTTTTACAACAGAACAGATGTAGCTTCTTAACGGTGTTGTGTATTTTTGCTCAAAAGTGTGGGAAGTAGGTAAACGTCACGCCAGGGCTGGAAGGAATGCTTTCCTGTGGACAGAACAAGGGAGGGGAGGGGCATGAGATGTTTGTTTGTTTTTTTAAATATTTGTTATTTATTTAATTTTTTGAGAGAGGAAAAGGTGGAAAAAGAAAGGGAGAGAAACACATAGATCATTTGCCTCACAAACGTGCCCCGAGCAGGCATGTGCCCTGACCAGGAATTGAACCCATGACCTTCTGCTTCGATGCCCAGGCAATGAAGGAACTGCCCTTCTAGGGGTCAGGAAGGCTCAACTTAATGATCTCCTGGAGGAGAGGAGTTGGAGCAGGTCCTCGAAGGTACAGGTGGGGAGAGAGTGAGGGGTACCCCCAAAGGATCGGCGTTACGTAATTTTAAAAACTTTATCGCATCTCACTTCACAGACACTTGCATTGAAAAAATGGTTTCTCCCTGGCTGCTGGCCCAGTTAGTTGAACCGTCATCCTGTGCACCAAAAGCTTGCAGGTTGCATCCCCGTCGGGGCACATGCGTAGGTTGCAGGTTCGATCCCCACTCAGGGCACATGCGTAGGTTGCAGGTCCGATCCGCAGTCGGGATGGGCCGGGGTTAGGCAGTGAGTGTTGCTCTCCCCCTCCCTCCCCAGTGTCTGTCCTGCTCTAACATAAAAGAAGCTCGTTGTAGTGAACACTGTTCCTGTACCTGTGTTATGTACTCAGCACTTAGACACTGTATTTTGGGAAGGGACTTGGAGCATCCGGGCTTGTCTGCCATATTGGTGGCTTTACTGCATTGATTTCATGGGATACACTTGTAGCTCTGTAACTTGGGGCCTTGGGAGGACTCTGGAAAGTGTAACCATGGTGGAGGACTTAGGAGTCCGTGGCGTGAGCACTGCTGGACACGCATTATACGTGGGTAGTTACCACACAGGCAACCTAGACACTTCCGTACGGCAGGGCCGGGCAGGCCCGCGCGTCTGGGCCCAAGCAGGACCAGGTGAATAGAAACTGCGGGGTGTTGTTTTCTTGCAACGCGGTACGTGCGTCTTACTTGTTACAGCTGCCCTGACCTAAAGCACGTGAGTGCACACACAGCCTCCCGCCTGCCGTTCAGCTGAGCGTGGACCTGCCCGCGCCTGCACACCCGCTGTACCTCGCCCGGTCCCCAGGGCCTCGTTCCTGCTGCCGTGACAGCGCAGGGAAACCTGCGCAGGACTGTCCTGTCTGCGTCTGCCCGCATCCACCTTTCCCCCGGCCCGCTTGTGTGAAAGCCACTCCCACTGGCCATGGCCCTCAAGCCTCAGTCCTGGTTTCTGTCAGCAGCCCGTGACCGCTCTGTGCGCGCTCCTCCGTCCGTTTGTAGGACAGTGGCAGAGCGGGGTGGGTACTTCCAGCAGCAAGGACAGCCGAGGGCGAACGTGGAGCCGCGGGGGGCGGCAGGCAGGGCGTCCCGCGGTGGCGCCTACACGCAGGGGCCGCTCAGCCTGCCTTCCAGCCGTGAGCGTGCGTCTGGGGCTCCGGTGTCCGGCCTCGCGCGCCTCCTGCAGAGCACGTGAAAATCAAGGGCACGGGCACGTGTGTTACCCGGGCTTCCGGGTCCCGCCTCCCTGAGCTGGCCCGTGTCCGTCGTGGCCGGCAGGTGGCAAGCGGGTTCAGGGTCAAGGTCCGCCAACAGGGGTGGCGGACGCCTTCGCGAGAGCTGGCGGCCACGTATCTGTTACTGATGAGGCCTCGCAGTCCGAGGGGAGTCTGCTAACGATGTGTGCGTTGGACGCACTGGGCTCTGTGCTTTACGTAACGGTGATATTCCACTCCTGTGTGGGCGGCATGGGGACGCAGAGCCATCTGCTCGGGACTACATTCCACACGCTCCCACACCCGCTTTACGGTTGTCATTAACGCTTATTATAAAAGCCCTCGGAGCCCCGCAAACGGCTCATGAGTCACGGAGGAGGACAGCGCGCTCTTCGGGGGCGTGTTGGTGTTCCACTGCACCTTACCGTCGTCTGAGTTTTTTTTCTTTACGTTCACGCGGCTGGCCGGCCGGCCCCCTGCACGCACTGAGCTGTTTGTGAGGTCTCGCCTGTGTCGGGCACGAAGCTGTGCTTGGTGGACGCGCGGGGTGAACCGGGCCTCCTGAGCGCAGCGTGGTTTGTGCACAGACGCCTTGTGCGCAACGTGGGAGACAGGCGGTGAGCAGAGAAACGCAGACGAGGTACTTGGCCGTCATGCCTGCTCGGAGGGAGGGGACGTGGCCCAGTGCCTGGCTGGAAGGGCGCAGCTGGGAAGGACCAGGGGAACAGTGTGTGGCAAGGGCAGGCGGCGGGACTGACCTCCGGGATCTTGAAGGACCAACAAGGAGGCCAGGCCAGTAGGATGGGAGCAAGGGGCCGATGAGGAGATGCAGTCGGAGGAGGGGGAACGGCCCTCCAGCTTCTTGCAGGACGAGAGGGTACTGAGGACAGCCTTGGACTTAAACTTGTCCGGTGGCTTCCTGCCGCACAGGCAGAGGGCTGGCTGCGGGGTTGGGGACTGTGGGGCCGCCCAGCGGGGTCAGGCAGGATGCAATCTCGTCTTCCCCTGGGGCGGCTCCGCAGAGGCAGCAAGGAGCAGGCAGGTTGGGGACACTTCAGCAGATAGCGCCTGCGGACATGCAAACGGCACGTGACTACTGAGTGGGCAGGAGGATGTGCCGGTGTGGACGGATGGACGAGGGGCTGAGTGGTCTGCGGTCCCCGCTTGAGATGCAGGTTCGATCTGCAGGGGGACCCGCCTGCGGGGGGTTCCGGGCAGGACTGTGGAACTGGGGTGTGGCTCGGGGGGCTGGATGAATTCACCGGGGAGAGGTGGTCCTGCCCGGAGGCACACTTTGCTGCCAGTGGGAGGTGCCCACACGTCACAAAGGTGCGTTCTGGAACTTCGGGTGCTTGTAGGTTTTCCTAAGTCACTTGCCAACAGCTTGTATTTTCATGGAGATTTGCAAGCCTGGAGATGAGCGTTCGGTGAGCCTGCCGTCTGGAAACTTTTTCAGAGAAAATACGTTAACATGGTCTTATTAACTCCCCACCCCACCCCCTTTTTTTTTTAAGTAAGGAAAACAGCTTCCACTGAGGATTGTGCTGAAGTTCCCTTTTCCTCGACTTGGCGGCTTTCCTCGGAAGTGGGGGGCACAGATTCAGCCTGCATAGACCCGCGGACCTGTTATTCTTCTGGGGGTTCTGCTGACAACCGCAAGTCCAGTCTGACCACCACGTCACGGCACAATGTGGGCATTCGTTTTTGAATGACTTTTACAATTAGCCTTGATTTAATAAGAACATCCGTCGCATTTCCCAGCCACAGAGATGAATATGAATTTCATTAACCGAAATGTGCCATCCAAGGTCAGAAGGTGGCCTGCGAGTTTGTAGGCTGCACTGACAGGTATTCTAGAAACAGCCACGATTCTGAGATTTTGTCTAGGAGAGGCCTCTCCGCCTCCCTGAGAAAGAATCTCAAAATATTTCCTGTGAATTAGAGGTTGCCGAGCACACCCTGTATTTCACAGATGAAGGTCGGAACTGGCTTCCGAGAAAAAAATGGGTATTGATTCCTGACTTGCCGCAGAATGAATTGGCTGGTGCCTGTGTGAATGATCCCAAGCCGTCTGGTCTTCCTGAGTTTTTCTTTCGCCAACGGAAGGATCTTTGTGAGACATGCATTTGTGTTGAAGGTTTGCTTTCATCCGAGCTTTTTCTCTGTATCACAGTAAAATGCAGAACAAGAAATGTACCGCTTTCCACCATGTTCAGGTCTGTGCCGTGCGGCGGCACTAAGGACGTTGACCAACTCCAGAACGTTGTCATGTTCCCCAAGGAAGACTGTGTCCCCATGAAATCACACCTCTCTCCTCTTTGTCTCCCTCCCTCCCGCCCCCGGCTCCTCCCACGCTGCTTCCTGTCTCTTGAGTTGGGCCACGCTGGGAACTTCAAATAACTGGGATCGTACAAGATAGATCTTTGGCGTCTGGCTTCTTTCACTTAGCGCAGCGTCCTCAAGGTTCATCCCCAAGGCAGCGTGGGTCGGAATTTCCTTCTTCTTAACGCCTAAGTAATATTCTGTCACATACACGCACGCCATATGTTGTTTTTCCCATCACTCATCCGTGGATGTCCGGGTTGTTTCTGTCTTTTTGACTTTTTGGAAGGATGTCACTATGAACCTTGGGTGCAGATATCCATTCAGGACTCTCTTTTTCAGTTCTTTGGGGCTATACCTAGACGTGTGTGATCACTGGAGCACATGCTAATTCCATGTTTCATTTTTTGAGGGACAGTCATACTTTTTTCCAGAAGGAACCTTTGTGAGACGTGACAGAAATGGAATCTGACCCTCACTCAGATTCTCGAACACAGAGTTGGCGGACTGGGGCCCGCCGGCCAGATTCAGCCCCTTGCCTGCTTTTGTGCCGTCGACAGGCTGAGGATGTAGTTTCCATTTTTAAATGGTTTAAAAAAAGACAAAGAAAAAGAAGGTCAGGATCCATGAAAATTCTGTGCAGCTGAAATTTTATGGTTCATCATTAAAGTTTCTTTGCAACGCAGATGCCCCCATGGATTTATGTATGGTCCTTGACTGCTTCTCTCTACAAAAGGTAGCATCGAGGGATAGCAACAGGGACTTCCATGGCCCACCAAGCCAGAAGTATTGACTCTGATCCTGTAAGCAAGGTGGCCAGCCCTCCAGTGGGTTAAAATTAAAATCATAGGTCACAGAAGCACATACGCATCTGTGGACCGTTCTGCCATGTACGTTGGGTTTTCCAGCGGTCTCTGTGGGTTCATCAGACAGATACTATCGGGCACACATGTTTAAACGATGCAACGGTGATATGGGGGACAGAGTCGATGCGCTGGGACCGTCCCCTCCCCGCCCCCATTTCCTGGATGGGTGCGTGAGAGCAGAAGGCGCGGCGCCGGCCCGATGCTAATCCCTGCTGGACAGACGCTCCGCCAGAACTGGCCTACTTCCCGGCTCTCTCCTGAGATGGAAAGTGACGTTTATTTTTAGAAGTCATTACCCTCTGGGCACACCTGCCTTCGCTTCCGCAAAGCCCTCTCATCTTCAGGTTTCAGGCGTTCCACGCCTACAAAAACGCACGTCAGTTTTGTGGTTCTGGTGGGGAGCACACGGTCTCCCGACAGCAGGGCCTCCGTTTCTGGTGTGAGTGACTAGTGTGCTCCACGTGCGCCCAGGAGGTTGGGCCACCCACAGCGTATGGAACGGGGCATGTCATCGTCTGGATACCTGGGCACGTGGAGGGGGGCGACATGAAGAGGGTCCTTCAAGAAGGGCCCAGTCCCTGCGGCTCGGAGCGGGGAGAAAACCGTGACAGGAGCATGACCACGTATCGGCCGTGAGCACCTGGTGCGGCCCTGGTGGTCGGCGGTGCCTGGGACACTTCAGTAAAAACACATGGTGACATTCAGGTAGGCAGGGTTTTTTCCTTTGTTCAGAGGATTTCAGTGAGTTCGAAGTACCTAGAGCCAGGCAGGCAGACGGTGAACGTAATGACATTATCGGCTTTTAATGACTTCATTTAGCCCCGTGTCGCTGCTCCTGTTGCGTTTCAGAACCATTGTCAGGGGACGCTGACCAGATGCACGCTACCAGCCTGGAAAGTGTCACCCTGAGGGACGTGCTGGGACACACTCGCCCCCGCGGACCTTAAACCTCTCGTTGCTCCGTTGCAGGTTCATCCGGCTCTGCGTTGTCCTGGTAGCCACCCTGCAGGGGTGCGAGCCGGAAAGGCCCCGCTCCCCCGGGTGTCCGCTACTTGCCCTTTACAACGCGCGAGAGTCTGGGGGTCAGGAATGCTGGCGGCACTGAGCTGGGCGGTTCTGCTGGGGGGTCTCTCCTGGGGCTGCAGACAAGATGTCAGCCGGGGCTGCTGTCGCTGGTTGGCTTGGCTGGGGCTGCACCGTCCCCACGGTGGCTCCCTCCCGTGGCCGGCAGGGGGTGCAGGCCGTCGGCAGGAGGCCTCAGTGGTGCTCCATGCTGGCCTCCCTGCGGGCAACTAAGGGCATTTTATTTCATGAGTTTGATCCTATTTTAGCAAGCGACCGCATCAGTATTTTTATAGGTGACCCTTTCACTGACGACTGATAAAAGTAGGTGTTCATCCTTTTGACTTGGTGATTCCCAATGGCGTTTTGTTTTGTTTTCTACACTTGGGGCACCAAGAAGGCAGGAGGCGTGACAATCCAGGAACCATGTCCCTTAGACAGTTCTTCCTGGACCTAAGAGCTGCGTGGAAGTGTCCTTTCCCCTTCTGATATTTCACAATAAAAAAATGAGGTGGAAGTCATGAGGAGATGAACGTAGTGCTTCTAAAATCTGTTCGAGTTTCTCCACGTGAGCATCATTGGCATTCGCGGGCTGAGCAGACGTGTTGGAGGCCGGCTAGTGGCCTTCCTAGTCCCTACCCACTTGATGGCGGTGGTATCCCCCACTCCCCCTGTGACCAGCAAAAATGTCTCCAGACCTTGCGTAATGTCCCCTGGGGTGGGGGGCGCAGTTGTCGCTGGCTTAGACCCGCTGTGTTTAAATAGGGGCACGCTGGGACAACCCAGTGCTTTTATTGGGGATTCCATATGTGGGTCATGATCAGAGTTCAGTACCTGGGCGACCGCTGTTAACTCAGGTGGATCTGATGAACTGAAGCAGCAACTGCAAACTCAAACATCGGCGCTGAGACCACCAGAGGGTGGGGGTTGGAATGACAGCCGGGGCTGAAGGGGGAAAAAAAAAGCCAGTGTCTGGTGGCCTGATCTATTGCACTTTGACAAGCGGCCACGGGGGACAGTGAGTGGTTTTCTCCACGCAGAGAAATAATGCGTTCTTCTTCACCTCCAGCGTCTGGCCCCTGGCCAGCAGGGGGTCTTAGGCTGGCAGGTCCCCACCTCCCCTCCCCTTGCCCCCCTTGGTGGGCCGCGAGCTAGACCGTGGCCTCTGTCCCCAGCTCCGTCTTCCCGGTCACCGCTTGTTCCAGCATGGCCTCCCTCCTCCTGTCCTGTTTGCGTCTGTCAGTCCCAGAGAGGATGATAACAGCACACCAAGGAGCTCTCCCTGGAGATGTCACCCGGAGGGATGGAAAAGGCGCTTCAACATGTCTCGGTGCCAATGATTGTAGCAGCCGGAAGGTGGGCACTAGCCCAAGGCTCAGAGCCTGAGAGCTTGATTTGAGAGAGAGAGAGAGAGAGGGAGAGAGAGAGAGAGAGGAAGGAGGTGGAGAGAGAGACACACAGAAACATCGATCAGTTGGCCTCCTGTACTCACCCCAACTAGGGATCGAACCCGCAACCTAGGTTTGTGCCCTGACTGGGAATCGAACCTGCAACCTTTTGGTGCCCAGGACAACGCTCCAACCCACGGAGCCACCCAGCTGGGGCTCTCATTTTAATTTATTGTTTCAAGCCATAAACTCATTGATTTTGACATGTTGCATAACCAGACGGATGTTATTAACCAAAGTCACATTTCTCATTTTTTTTGGCATTGGTGACACATAGATGATGTTAATTATACTTAATGAGTTTGACAACATATATAAAAGATAATCTCCCATTCCAAGACTCTTCATTTGTGGGTTGCCATCTGTTTTTGGACCAAAGAAATAAGAATTTGATTCGAAAGCTTTTTTTGTTTTTTTTTTCCTGAACAGCTTGTAATAAGAGCTGTTTATCTATTAATTACTTATTGGATTATTATGGATTTTAATGTTTTAATTTCCAAGCGATTTGGAGCTTATTGTGGTGGCAGCTGCTCATATTTTGACGCTTCATGGTATTTAGCAATTCCGTCATAAGGCCAGGGTCCCCCCTGGTAATTTACAAGCCATCCTGAAGCAGCTTTCTACTTCAGGCTACTATAAGGAATATTGCCCCATTCCATCTCCAGGACACAATTTTGTTCTCATAATGAAATGTATTTTTATTTTAAAAGCCAAGTCCATGTTCCCTTGTGCCTGCTTTACTCTGGCGCCCTTTATTTTTTATTCAAAGAGTTGTAGACAAATGTTATTCAAATATTATTTTTCCCCAGAGGTAGATTTTTTTTTTTTTTTTAGTAACCCTGGTTGTTTCTTTTCCCTTCTATATCCTTGTGATGTCTTTATTTTAAAGGTGCTATCATGAATCTGCCTGTGGAACCCTTTCGTGTCCTTTAAACAGCCTAACTGCAGACATGCCTCGGGGAATAAGTCGGCTTGCTGTAAACCGTGGCATGAGGTTCCGCGTAATTGCACTCATACGAGACACCTGTATTCATAGCTTCACCCGTGGATTTGAATTCTATTAAATCTGGCATCTTTTTCTTTTTTTAATCACTTAAAACTATTAAGAATTTGGAGAAAATGGCGGGCGTCTCATTTCTTTTAAAAATGTTTTTAATCTGTTGATTTTAGAGAGTGAACGGGGGAGAGAGGAACGTCAGTTTGTCGTTCCACCTAGTTATGAAGTCGTTGGTTGATTCTCGCATGTGCCCTGACCAGGGATCGAGCCTGCAACCTTGGCGTATGGGGACGACGCTCCAGCCAACTGAGCTTCCGAGCCAGGGCTTTATTTATTGAGTTCTTGAGCTTGTAGATGATCATAGATGATTTAAACTTCAGCAGGCCGGATTCACGCACAGCCAAAGACGTTTTAGGAGGAGGAAGGTCAGCTCCGTTGAGGAAACGCTGGTTGACTGCGTCGTGTGTTGACTGAGTGAAAAGGAAAAACAAGTTGTTGACAGGCAGGATGGTCATGATGAAATGTCAGCCTGCCTGGAAACCAAGGCCCTCAGAATTGGAAACGTGTGAGAACCAGGATGCAAAGAGGAGACCTGTCACAGCCTCCTTTTTTTTTGGCTGTATTTTAGGGAAGCCAAAGAGGAACAGAGATTCAAATGTGGGTTCTGTGTTTTTCTGAGCATGGTAGAGTCACGGAGGCTATAAACACGCAAACGTGCCTGTTTTGCTATGACTAACACCGCCCCGGGCATTGTCTGACGTTTCTCTAAAGCAGGGCTGCTGTGTTTTTTCGTTTGTTTGTTTGGTTTTTTTAGGGTGTGTGTGTGTGTGTGTGTGTGTGTGTGTGGTTGAAATTATCGGTGGCATATGGTGCAGTTCTTAAAGACACTTCAGATGGGCATTCATCCACCCTTCAATGATAGCAGTTGCTGAGCTCAAACGAATTTTAGCGACTTTGAGACTTCCTGCTTTCAGAATCCCGTCCGCCTCCAATGTAGCGCGCCTGGCCCTTTCCGTGTCTTCTTTTTCACGTTGCACATAAAACTACATAGTGTGCGTTGGCGTTTAACACGCAGGTAATGAAACGATGAACTGTGTTAAGTGTGACTTGGGATGAAAAAGAAAAACACTGTCGTCGATTTGAAGGAAAAAAGAAAGGAATGGGGAAGTCCGAGGCGACTACCTCCCGAAGGTTGTTAAGGTTTCTTTTTTTCTTTCTTCTTTTCTTTTTTTAACGTAGCTGCCCATTTCCCAACAGACCGACGCTTGGCGGTTTCTATGGTCGAGTGCGGGGCAGCCCACGGGTCCGAAGGTCTACACATGAAGTCACCGTAAAGGTAAGCGTCGCCCTGCCACGGGATTGTTGTCTTCTTCCCTGAAATCTGCTTGAGAGACAAAACTTCACTTTGCCAAACCTCAATACCTTCTGATTGAAAGTGGTCTTCCCAGGAGGAAGGTGCAGGTCTCTCTCCTCGCCGAAACGGAAGGCGGTGTATGGATAGACCGTCGTGAAGGCATTAGGGGCTAGGTTGTCCATTCTGCGCGATGAATTGGACGTCTCCTGCCTTCCAAGGAGTTTGGATACTCCATGAGCTATTCCGCCCTTTTCTGCGTCTTACCAGAAAAGGGTCACAGCTTCTAAACTCAGTCTCTTGTCAACATCATGAATGAAAATGAAGCTGAATAATTCAGGGTAATTGGGCACATGTGTGTAGGTTCTGTTTGGCTCCTCTTCCTTCATTTTAGGCTTTATTGGGTTCCTAAAACGATTTGGGTCTATCTTGCTCATTGCCTTGAAACTGTTAGAAAAACACAGGTTGCTGTATAAAGATCTAGGCAGGGGATAAGATTTCCAGAAGAGCAAACTAAGCAATCACAGGTACCCGGCCACGACGAGATGGAGCCCACGTCCCGGATTAAAACTGATGTTCAACCCCCCACAAAACAAAAGCTATAAAACTTACCTTGTCGTAGATAGGATTTTAAGGTTTGATTTTATTATTTATTTTTGTATTTTCTGGTTCTTTAAATATTTTTTTTAATTTAAAAAAGGCCCAGAGAACCTTTATAATTTTAAAAACATAGATGGATATTTGAGGAAGTTTTTTTTTTTTTTTTTTTTTTTTGCTTTGTTGTTTTATAAGACCCAATCAGAACTAAAATGATGGACCTAAATTTTAGATAGTTCTTGTTTAATACCAAGCATATAAAAAATTTTTTTAACAAAGGCAAAAAACTGTCTTAAAGGCATGTAACAATTTTGATACCTAAATATTTGAGAAGTGTAGTATATTCATAAAAACAAAGATGTATGGCCTGTTATGTTGACTCTGTGACTGGCTTTGGCCCAGAATCCTCTTTTTCATGGTTCACCCAGGTTGTAGCATGAACCTTTTTTGTGGCCACATAATATTCCTCTACATGTTTCTACCACCTTTTGTTTATCCGTCATCAGTTGAGGGGCATTTGAGTTGGCGTCACCTGCCAGTTGTTAGGAAGATCGCGGCTGTGTACGCTGCTACCGAGCGTGTGTGCGCGGACCCACGTGTTCATTTCTCCGGCACGTGCCGGTGGGAGTGGGATCATGGGGCTGTAAGAAGTGCTGCGTTTCATGTTGCGAGGAAGCCTCCACCTTTTCCAGAGCAGCTGCACCGTCCGTGAGGATCTGCCCATCTGCCCTTGAACCTTATTCTGAAGGTCAATGGGAAGAAGGGACACACAGGTCTGCCAATCGTAGGTGTTTAGATAGGGTGTGAATTCAGTCCTCAGGGAACGTGAGCGTCCAATGAATTGGGCCCACGTTGAGGTCCTGCTGTGCGGAAGGCACCGGTGTCTTGCTTTATGGGTGACGCCGGGTTTGGTTAGAGCCCCTGACAGGTCACTGTGCAGCTCATCCTTGCGGAGGGTCGTTGGGGGTCACGGTGCGGAATGGCACCCTACTGCGTCGCTCTGCGTGTGTCGTGTGAACGCAGCTGTCCATCGCACGGGCACGGCTGAGTGCCGGTAAAACTTTATTTATGCGCCCTGGCGTTGGACAGCCAACGCCACTTCGTGGGGCGTGGAGTAGGACTCTTGGTTTTCTTTCCAGTCCGTTAGAACTGTACACGCCTTCACAACTCACGGGTCCTACCCGAGGCAGCCGCAGGTGGGAACCAGCCTGTGCACCCCGGCCTAAAGGAACACCCGTGTTCTGTTTCTGCGTCAGGAGTGGGACCCCTGAGGCGGGGACAAGGGCGGTGTACCCTCAAGCCTGAGTCCAGGGCGTGCTTCCTTAGCGAAGGCAGTGCAGGCATCGGGACGCCAAGGCTCAGGAACGGGCTGGGGGCGGGGGGGGGTCTTCCTGCTGAGTGGTGAAGAGACGCCGCGCACGTGCATGACTGCTGAAGCCGTTCCTCCCGCCGCTTCCTCCGGGGACCGTCAGCCACGGCACCATCCTTTCTCGGGCACTCGTGGCATCACGTGCGTAGAGGCCAGGATGCTCCCAGACGCCCGCCTGTGTGTGCCCAGGACGGCCCACAGCAAAGGTCTGTGTGGTCCCAGCGTCGGGAGTTCCGAGACGGACAAGACTGTCCCGAGCTGCTGTCACAGGTGCAGTCCCATCCGTCTGTGGCTGTCACATGGGTGCTGCTGAGCATCGATGACAGAACGGACTCCTGTGTTTGCTGACATCTATACAGGGGTCCCTGGAGTCTCGCAAAGCTTTACGTGTTTTTCTTCTTAAAAAAGTTCTGTGTTGTTGCTTTGAGTTCAAAATCAAAAACGGTCGGCAGAGCCCTGGGCAGTGTGACTCCGTGGGTTGGTTGTCGTGCCGCAAAGCGAAAGGTCCCCCCAGCCCCCCCCTTCTACCCCAGCTCTGCAGCAGCACAGATGCTTTGGGCTCCCCATCACCCGTCCACGAAAATTGTTGTCCACAGAGAGACACCGGCCAGCTTCTCCCCCACGTACGAGGCGATGGCAGCGTTGCGCTGGGGTCCTTAGCTCGGAGGGCAGCCTTCTTGCACCGGGTCCGGGGCACATTGTTAGAGGTCAGGGTCCCTCTTGCAGTGTGCGTGTGCATGCACGCATGTGTGTGTGTGTGTGTGTGTGTGTGATTCCTGGTATTGCCCAACAGGAGAGTCCTTCTTGCACTGTGTGTGTGTGTGTGTGTGTGTGTGTGTGTGTGTGTGAGAGAGAGAGAGAGAGAGAGAGGGAGAGATTGCTGGTATTGCCCAACCCCAGGCTTTCAGTGTAGCAGCTGCTCAGGAATTTGTTCTGTGTCCTCTTTCTGTGACCTCATCTCACAGAAAAACCAGGACCGCCCCGGCCACCATGGCTCGGTGGGTCGGAGCGTCACCCTGGAGCCGAAAGGTTATAGGTTCTATCCCTGGTGCAGGCACATATGGGAGGCAAGCAACCTCTCTCTCCCTCCGTCCCTTCCTCTGTCTCTGAAATCAAACATATCCTTGGGTGAGGATTTAACAAGGAAAAAAAAAAGGCAGACTTAGGAAAGGAGTCAAAGCCATAGGAACGGAAAGTAGATAGTAGCCCGGGTGCCCGGGGGTGGGCGTGGGCGAGGGGTGAAGAGTGTTTCATGGGGACAGAGTTTCTGTGTGGGGCGATGAGAAAGTTCTGGAGAGCCTGGCGGTGACGCCTGCAGGTGACATGAATGTCCCTAACCCTGCTCAGCTGTGCACTTAACTCGCGCATGAGTTCTGTTAGTGTGCGTACGTTACTGCGAGAACAGTTCTCATTCACGGTGACTTTTCCCACGGGGAACAATGCCTGAGAGTGTGGCCCGTGGGCTCCGAAGGCGGGTCCCTGACAGCCTACAATGCTCGCAGCTGGACACGTGAGCTGCCGTGACTGCCGGGTGGATCCTGGCTCTCGGGGGCATGGGAGTCGTGTGCCTGCGTCGCTCTGTTCTCTGGGGCCAGCGCATCGTCCGCGCCCCCCACGTCGCCCCCGCCTTCCAGGCACTGCAGGCGTCAGGCAGACGGTCCCGCGAGTTTCTCGGGCGAACAACAGAGAAACGGAGGCTCTCTCCGCATCCTTCTGTGGTTTCCTGAGCCCGGGCCTCTGCATGGAATGGCATCAGGGTGATAGGTTGGCCACGATGCCCATATGGTTTTTTTTTGTAAAAGAAAAGACATTTTTTCATTTCCACCAGTAACTTGATCAGCTTGGATGTTTTGTGTATGTTGGCTCTTCCCCGCGTGGGGGAACATCGATTGTCCTCAGTGAGTTCTCTTGATTGCATCAGCATCAACTTCGACTGGCCTGCCCGACCGTGGACCATCGTCCAGAGAGACATCTCCAACCGTGACAGTCCACAAACCACGCTTGACACGTTGCGTGCCTCACAGCGCCTTCTCCATACACGGCACAGATCCTGCTTTTTTGCGTGTTTACCTTTCTTGAAATAGTCAAGCATAGTGGGCTGAAAATGTGTATTCTCTTCCATCTTCAACATTAAAATGGCTGCACAAAAACTGGCCCATTCTGATATATTTTCTTAAAATGCAGGCTACTAGGACAGCTGTCACAATGCAGCCTAAAAACTGTTCCAAAGAAAGTTAAAGACAGCTAAGCACTGCTGGAGCCACCACACAGGAAAACACTAAACGCACTTTTTGGCCCACCCGGGACACAGTGACATGGCCCCTGGCTGACTGCGCGTCTCCTCGGTGCTGTGGACGCGCTGAGCGTGAGCTTATCGGTTACACTGCTGTGAGTGGGAGGCGTCTGCCTCCCATGGCTGGGGGTCTGCTCAGGGACACCCACCCGCCAGGAAAACCACTTCGTGTGTCTCAGCCATGCAGCCATGTGCTCCCGTCTCGGGCTGTGGGACTCCACGTGCGGTTCTCAACGACATGGTCCTCACCCCACACATGCGATGTTTACTGGACAGAACGTCAGCTCGTGTTCCTTATCTGTTCCCCTGCATGTGTCTTCCTGAGTGTGGTCTGTGAGCTGACCCTCTGCCAGCCTTACAGAATGCTCCAGCATTTACTTTTGGAATTGTGTCACCGGGTGTATGTCCTCCTTACAAATCATGACATTTTTATGTAACACGAGATCACACAGTGGCACATGAATCAGCCATGCATTAGCGTCATGGGAATAACATCATGGGTGTTTTTCTTTTTTCCAGTCGCAGAAGAAAGCCGTGTGGACAGTGTCGGGAACAAAGCTCACTCCGTGTTTCCTCTGCCTTTCCCACAGAGGGTGACTCCCGCTTCCTGAGGCCCTTGTCGCCGCAAGGTGGGGCTAAGATGAGCATAACGAGCGACGAGGTGAACTTCCTGGTGTATCGGTACCTCCAGGAGTCAGGTAAGGGGGCCGCGGCTCTGTGGGTAGGAACCCCGCCTCCCACGTGCTGTGCCGACCCGTCCGCCGTGGGTGGGAAAACCACGCTCGGCAAGACCTGGAGCGCGGGAGGGCACAAGACAGAGGAACGCGGGGGAGGAGGAAATGGACGGCCCCTAACATGCTGTCAGGGACGGCGTGTCTGCGATGGCTGCCATTGGAAACACTGTAGAGAACGGGAGCTTTTAGCGTCACGACAGATAGCGAAACTGCCTTTGTGATCCGTCGCCCGTGGTCAGGGTGTCAGCCTCTGTCTTCCCTCCTCGTGAGGATGGAGAGACCTCCCCGTGGGCCCGAAACTCCTCTGCGCTGGACTTTGCTTCCTGCCTTGTGCGCTGTGCGGTGGAGAGGCCGCTTTGTTACCATAGTTATGGCTCCCCGGAACGTCCCCATGGGTGCGTTATTTGGAGAGGGCCTTGGGTGAGGGTGCAGTGTTGGTGGGTGGGCTCCAGCATCCCTCCCAGGTGAGACCGGCTCTCGGGACGTTAATCCGTCCGCAGAGCAAACACTCCCTGAAGTGCTGGCCTCTGAGGGAATTGCACGCGAGTCTGAGCTGGAGTCCAGGTTGACCCTCTGTCCCGAGGGCCACTGCCGCCCCTGGCTCATGGGGGCCGGGCGGTGGTGACGATGGTGGTGACAATGGTGTGACAGTGTGAACATACTGAGCCGCGAAAACGTGGTTGAAACGGTGTATTTATGTCGTGTCTATTTTACCACAATTTTTTTTAAAAGTCAGTATTATAGGTAAAATGTTTCATGTCTACGTTAGTTCCGAGTCTGGAGAAGTGGCCTGAGAAAGGAGAGAAGGGAGGAATCCCCTGCATCCCACTTCTTTTTTTTTTTTTTAATTAATTTATTTGTTATATTTAGAGAGAGGGGAGAGGAGAAAGAGAGGGAGAGAAACATCCCTGTGTGGTTGCCTCTCACTCATGCCCCCAACTGGGGACCTGACGTGCAACCGAGTCATGTGCCCTGACTGGGAATCGAACCGGCGACACCTGGCTGGCAGGCTGACGCTCAATCCAGTGAGCCACAGCAGGCAGGGCTTGCATCCCACTGCTAATGCCGCAGCACGGAAGGGCCTCTTCGCACTGTGTAGGACACAGTCGTTGCTGAGCCGGGTCGGCGTCTGAACAGATCTATCGTTGTTGAAAATAAGAGAGAAAGGGGATCAGTGGTGACGGAAGGAGACTTGGCCGGGGAGGGGAGCACACCCTACAGTCCCCAGAGGACGTGTTAGAGACCGTACACCTGAAACCTCTGCAGTCTTAGTCACCAATCTCACCCAATCAAGTCGATAAAAATTAAAAAACAATACAGGAAATAGCAGCGTCCTTTGGAATAGCAGCATACGGGAACCCCGGCAGATGTCCTCCGGCGGGTGATGTCCTAAGCAGACTGCAGCCTCCTCAGCCATAGAAAGGGGGGAACTCTTGATACACAACTGAGCGGGGGAGGGGGTGGGGCAGGCTGGGTCCCACGAGCCGGCATCCAGAGACCCTGTGCTGTGTGGTTCTCCGTGCAGACGCTGTGGAAGCGCAGGGCTAGGGTGGGGTGGGCAGCTTGGGGCTTCCTCCTGCCCTGAGGGATGAGTCCCATGTCCTGGCTGGGCGGGGCGTCGCACACATGGGCACACACGGTGACGGCACGTGTGCAGCAGGTGGCATGTGGGAGCACGCATGCACGCAGCTCAGGAATAGTGGAACCGAGTCAGGTGTGCCGGGCAGGGACCCAGGCGTTAGCTACCGGCCTCTTGGTGTGGATGTTGTGCTACAGCGAGAGGGGACGTCACCCCTGGGGGCCCTCACGACCCTCTGCGGCACCCTGTTCTCAACTTCCCACGAGCGCATGCTTTCGAAGTTATCAAACCAAAACGCAATGAAAGCGGGCACAGAACTGTGCGCACAGAGCCGTGTGCGTGAGAGAGAAACCGGGTGGTCGGTAATACAGAGGCAGCTGGGACACGGTCATGAAAGGCTCCGGTCCGTGGTCAGCGTGTGGCCTGGGTTTTGGGGGGGAAGCTCTTTGGTGTCGTTGGTTCCAGTAACAGACTCAGGAATGTACGAATGGTGCCCGCACCAGCGTCTTGGGCTGTTGGAAGTGACCGTAATGGGGCGTCACCATGAGAGGATGGATGGTGTCGTGTGTGTGCCGCTGGCTCTTCGCGGCCTCAGGGACTCGGCCTCGGGGCCAGGCACTGCTTGGATGCCAGCCCACCTGCTGATGGCACGGGAGCCGTGCTCAGGAGAAGCAGTTCTGCATTGGATGGGGGCCGGTCACTGGGCAGCCTGCATTTTTACTGGGCAGGGTGGGGGCCTCTGTGGGGACTTCTTCCCCCACGGGGAGCCTTAGCACGTGTCTAAAGTATCCCCTTAGGAACTTGACCTCCAAGGATTCTATAACAGGTCTGTGGCCAGCCTGAGACCGGGGACAGATCGCAGGCTCTTCGTTCCTGGAGGTTTAATTTTTTAATTGATTTTTAGACAGAGAGGGGCAGGGAGAGAAAGAGAGATTTGTTGTTCCGCTTATTGATGCGCTCGCTGGTGGGTTCTTGTTTGTACCCTGACCGGGGACGGAACCCACAGCCTTGGTGTATCGGGATGACGCGCTAACCAACTGAGCCGTGCGGCCAGGGCCCTGGAGGCAGCTGAGTGGCCACAACGTAATAGATCACTAAAGGCTTTTTGCGCCCATTCATGAAGGTCAAGGTTTCTCAGCCTCACCACTGTTGACATTGGGGCCCAGATCATTCTTCACCTTGGGGAGCTGTGCTGTATTGTAGGGTGCCGAGCAGCAGCCCCGTCCCCCTCTCCCTAGAGGCCAATAGCACCCCCCCCCTTCCCCTCCATGGTGACACCAAAAATGTCCTCAGACTTTGTCCCCTGGGGGGCAGCATTACCCCCAGGTGAGGACTCGGGATTCCGATCCTTCCGTTGGGAGATGCTCCGTCTTCCCACTAGTTTTCTACTGCGAAGTGGGGTTTCAATGGGCTTCCGAGTCCCTCACCCTTTACCTCCTGGTTCCTTCCGCTGCAGAACTCAAATAGACTTGAACAGTGAGCAGCATGCGGTCCCTGTCTTCATTACATTTTGCAGGGTGTTTTCCCCCTTCCAGGAAGGGACTGTGTGGCAGAGCATCCTCAGGCAGATCATAAAATAGTCGGGAGGAACAGATTCTTAATCTGATTTTGTTTCCCTTTCAGTGACAAGGTTCGATAACCAGGAAAGGGGTGTTACTTTTAGTATTTGAGAATAATTGCATCTTCCAAAATAATTAGGTGGCCCTGCTCACTGTCACCCTAGCAGCCATCGGATTACCCCATAGGCTCCGCTGTTTCCTGGGACCACGCCACGCCGCCTTCTGCAAGACACATTTCCACGGGTTCTGGAAGCCATTTCCATGGCTCAGCTGTCTTCATTTCTTCCAAAATTTCAGGGCTTGTTGTTTCGCTGAGTGTCTAAAAATAGGCGTGGACGGCAGAGGCTCTCCTGCATTCCTAACATGCATCCCTCTTTCCAAAGACCGTCTCTATGGAACCGCGAGGCAGGCATTCCTTGGACGTCACGGTGAGCCTTTGCTTTAGACATGATACAGGGAAAATGTTAGTTTCACCAAATAATAAAGGCAGACCGGAACAATCTGTCAGTTTTACCTAGAGGATGGACATACCTCGAAAATCATGTGAAACAGCCGCGTCTCCTGAGCTGACGTTTTAGAATATAATCGCTGCAAGCCACGCATACGTGTTGCTGCTGCGGCAGAGTCACAGGACACGGCCGCTGTTGCGATCCCAGTTTGTTGTAGCAAGAAGACACACGTTATAACGGAGTCACGCGACTCTAGTGTAGTGGGTCCTTGAAAGTTGCTTAGACAGTGGGCCTTAAATGTCCTCACCACTTAAAAGGGAAGTGTGTGCAGTGCTGGAGGTGGTACCTCACCTTATGGTGGCTGTGTTTCTGCAGCCGATACATGGGTCAGCTCCCACCACCAAGCATACACAACGTTACCTCTCCATTGTTTCTCCGTACAGCAGGGCGGGGGCGGGGTGGGCTGGGGTATAGGTCATCCGCGACAGGGAAAGGCACTTGGGGCACATGCAGGAGAAACCAAGCGTTGGCGTCCAGGGTTTTGATCGGGGGTCAGTCACGTGACCTGCAGCACCTGCTGAGGGGGCAGAAGGACAGCTAGGAGAGGACGTGGGTCATGGTTGTGCGTGTGTGTGTGTGTTGTGTTTCAGTGTTAAAAAATAACTTTAGCCCCAGCCAGTGCGGTTCAGTGGGTTGGAATGGCCTCCTGGTACCTAAAGGTTGCAGGTTCGATTCCCAGTCACAGCACATACCTAGATTGTAGGTTTGATCACGGGTCCGGGCACAAGTGGCAGGCAACTAGTCAATGCTTCCTTCTTGCAATCGATGCTTCTCTCTTCCTCAGTCTTGCCCTCTGTCTCTAAAAGCAATGAAAAGATGTCCTTAGCTAAGGACAAAAATAAATAAAATTTTAAAAAACAGCTTTAAAAAAGGTAGGGGTGGGTAAATAGCTGGAGAGCATGAGGCCCAGGCCCTTCATATAGACAGAGTAAAACACCCCCGAGCCGGCTTCGTGGCATCGATAATTCATGCTTCTCCACCCCTGGCCTATCACGGTCCTCCTGCAGAGTGCGGGCTGCAGGTCCTCAGATCGTGCTCCCCCGGCACGGTTTTACGAACGCGCCTGTGCAAAGTGTGACTTGTTGCATCACAGACACCCTGGTGATGGTGCCGTTGCAAATGGACTCCTTTTATTTAAGAAGAGTGTTCTCGCCCTGGCCAGGTGGCTTGGTCGGTTGGAACATTGTCCTGTACACGAAAAGGTTGCAGGTTCGATCCCCAGTCAGGGAAACAACGGATGGGTGCTTCTCTTCCTCTCCCTTTTCCTCCTCCTCTTCCTCTTTCTCTAAAATCAATAAACATATTCCCAGGTGAGGATTAAGAAATAAAGAACCTTCTCCTAAACTGTTCTTTTGGTTTCCTGATAACCTTGTTGAGCAGCAGTGGAATTGCAGGGACTCGGCCCTCTCCTGAGCGTGACGGTCCCGGCCTGCGCGCCTCGACTGCCCGGTTCCCCCGGTCCTCACCGTTCTGACTCGTATGTGTGCAGAGGCAAAGGCTCCGGTTTGCCTGTTGACTTGTCGGCGGGGGAGGCAGCCTCACTTCAGTGTTTCTAAGTTAAGGTGGTTTAACTGTTGGTCTAGACATGGGGAAAAAAAGTTAAAGTCACGCTGAAGATTCCTTGAACGGTTGTGGGGTCCCTTCCTACTTTAAAAGCTGGCGATAAGAAGACGTGTCAGATGGCCGGCGCTTGCTTTCTGAGCTACGCGCCGCTCACCCAGGTGCTTGTTTGGAAAGTCCCCACACCGTTGACCGTGAAGACCTCCCGGCTCGGAAATTTTAACGTGACCTGAAAAGCCTGCAGCCTTGAAATGTTGCCATTTCCTGCCAGTGTTAGTCTCTCTCTGTCCGTTCTCGGGAGTCTCAGACTGCCCTTCCCTCCCTCCCGAGTGTGTGTGTGTCGCGTCCCTGGAGTGTCTTCCTCCGTGCACTTGTTATAGGCCACCGTCCCCCAGGGGACGTCCTCTCCTTTCCCTCCCACCCCGTGTCTGCCATCAGCACGGGCCCCCTACCTCTCCGCCCTCTGCCCCGTGACTTCTTTTTTAAAATAATTTTATTTGTTTACTTATTTGTAGAGAGAGGGGAAAGGAGAAAGAGAGGGAGAGAAACATCACTGTGTGGTTGCCTCTCACGCATGCCCCCAACTGAGGACCTGACGTGCAACCTCGGCATGTGCCGTGACTGGGAATCGAACCGGCGATACTTGGCTCCCAGGCCGACACTCGCTCCACTGAGCCACAGCAGCCAGGGTTGCCCCGTGATTTTGGGGACATATTCCCAAGCACCCGCAACAGGATCCCAAACTTGTCATCATCAGTTTCTCAAGCAGCGCCCCTCCCTGCAACAAAAACCTTGCTGTGTGCTTTAGTGTGAAACATGAACACGTGGGCTTCACGTGCAAAGATTTCTTTTCCCACGGCCTCTGTTTCCGCCTTCTCTTCCCACAGCTCCGCCAGTCAGGTGTTCCCCGGGCTTGTCCCTTCCCAGCCCTGTCCCAGGACTTTGTCATAGAAACAGCGGGACAGGTCCTTGAACGGTGTTGTTTCTGTACCATGGATGATGTGCCTCCAGATCTTCACGGCTGTTCGTGCCAATGGGCCCGTCATGGTGACATGGCTTCCGTTACGGGTCATTTTGCTCAAAGCCGCAGAAGGTAACGACCACATTAGGGGCAGACGTGCCGGCTGCCAGGCACGATCCCAGGTCCTTTGCAGATAAAGCTGTGAGCCCCTGGGATGGGGGTCCCACCGCCCGGACGTCAGTGAGCGAGGACGCAGAACGGGCCGTCTGGTTTCAGAATGTTCCTCTTCAGTGGTTTTTCTCAACCCTCTTACTGTGGTGAAATGGCTGATTTATTTTCCGACGTGAGCCCTGCCTTCCTGGACTACGCGGCACTTGGCCTGGATGTGGCGGCCTTTTCTGTATCGCTGAATTCGGTGCTGCGTGTGCGACGTTCACATGTATCTTCCCAAGACGGGCCGGGATGTGAAGTTCCCTTGGGATGTCCTCATCGGGTTTGGGCATCGGGGTGATGCGGCCTCAGAAGACACGTCAGGTCCAGAACTGCTCCGCTCAGGACCCGCTGGCCTGTCTGCTGGCCCGGGTCTGTCCCCTACGTCTGGGTGGAGGCAACTTCCTGTAAAAGACCAGATGGTTAATTTTTTTTAAAGATCTTATTTACTTAGAGAGAGGGAAAGGAAACGAGAAAGGGAGAGAAACAGCCATGTGTGGTTGCTGACTTCTGCACGCCCCCAGCTGGGAGGACCTGGCCCGCCACCCAGACATGTACCCTGACTGGGGATCGAAACGGTGACCCTTTGGTTTGCAGGCCGGCGCTCAATCCACTGAGCCACACCCGCCAGGACCAGATGGTAAATATTATAGTCTCCGTCACAACTGCTCAGCCTTGTGGCATGAAAGCAGCCATTGAAAATACTTAGGGCCCTGGCCGGGTTGCTCAGTTGGTTGCAGCGTCATCCCGTACCCCAAAAGGCTGCGGGTTTTATTCCCAGTTTGTGTGCGTGTGGGAGGCAACCGATCGATGTTTCTCTCTGTCTCTTTCTTCCTCTCTGTCTGAAATCAATGAACACACCCTTGGGGGAGCTTTCTTTTTTTTTTAAACTACATAGAAACATGAGAGGTGTTGTGTTCTGACTGGATGTCATTTACAGGCAATGGGCGGATTCAACAAATACTCATAGATTTTAAAATATTTCCCACCGTGCTACCAGAGGTGATTTGGGATGCCATCAGAGGTCGAGGAACCCTTGAACTCTAAGAATAGAGCGGTTGTCAACGACCAGGTGGCTGGTCGTTGGGTGGTGGCGACTGTCCTCGGCTCGGGTTCTGGGAAGACGTCTTATTTTTTCAAAATGCAGAGCTTGTGCCTGGCCCTGAGACGTGGCAGAACCCTGTGTGTTTAGGTCGAAAGGCCGTCTCGTTGAGACTAGAGGATGGGGCACAGAAGGGGAAGGACCCAGAAGCTGGGTTGGGGCAGAGTCGCAGAGTTCAAACCCCACGCGCGTAGAAGCCGTGGATGCGTTTTGGCAATGAACGTGGAGGCCGTGTGTGTGCAGGGTGAGGTCCCCACGGCGGTGACCATTGACGGCCGCCCACCGTGGGGGCTGCGAGGCCCATTAGCAAGTGCTTTTATGTTGTGTTTGTGCAGAAAGAACAGGGACACACATTGCCCAGACCCCGGAGTTCCACGTAGCAATTCATGTGCGTAGAGACGGGGCGCGGAGGAAACCCGCCCCCGTGGGAGGACAGTTATGCCAAGTGTGGAATGATGTCAGTCATACCCTCCGCCTCCCAAATTGCCTTCTGTTCTCCCAAAGTCCTAGGTCAGTGTTTACTACAGTTGTTCATGGTGCGGCCCCCTGTGACTCTGGTTGGGGGTTCATGCTTCTATTTCCCAATTTCCAAACGTCAGACCCGGCGTTCATGAGAGTCCCCGACTGTGGAGGCCTCGGTGCGTCCAGAAGGAGCCTTGGAGGGGGAGCCTTGCTTCCTGAGGGGCCGCCAGCCGCTGGAGCTGAGGTGTCTCCTCCGGCTCAGGGAGCATTTCAGGGAAAGCAGCCTGCCCGCGGCCAAGGCCGGGGAGCCCCAGGGAGCCGCCTCAGCCCAGCAGGTGGCCGGGGAGGAAGTGGCGACCTTGATTTATAGCTCAGTGTGTTCCCGCCTGGGCGTGTCCCGGCTCAGAAGACGGTTAAAAGTCTTGTCGGGTGTGTTCAGTGGCAGGGCGTGCTCAGCCGCCACCCTTGGGGTCCATGCCAGATGTTAAAAGTGAAACCCTGTTTTAATGGGGCCCTTCCGCTGTTTTGGGGGCGGGAGCCAAGGCCGTTGCCTGGGCACCAAATTCCACGTTGTGGCCGGCCACCTACAACAGGCGGGTGGTCTAGGACAGGTCTGCGGGGTCCGGCTCCCCGCTGCACCCCGTCTTCTGTGCACAGTGGCAGGCGAGCACGGGGTCCTGAGCACCCCCTTTTTTACTTCTATTTGAGATACACACATGAAAGTGTCAAGCTAGTGAGAGCATGGGCATCGCTTTCGACAACAGGATGCCAAAGAATTCTCAGCATAGTATCCGTGTGCCTTTTATCACGGGCGCGCCTACGATTTGCATCTGGTCACTGCTGCTCGCGCAGAACACGGAGTCGTCTGGGGAGAGGATCCGTCACTTCCGAGAGGAAGAAAGAAGCAGCCGGTGGTGAACCGGCCCCCAGGTGGATGGCGTGATTCCTTATTCGCGCACGTGTGCGTGTGTGTGCGTGCGTGTGTGTGTGTCTTCCCCGGCAGGTGTGATGGATTCCCCCCAGCTCCACTGTGTCCCCCCGGCCTCCCTCCCATCCTCCCTGTTGTCAGCACGTGCCCGCCCTGCGAGGACGTGGGTCTGCACGCCAGGCCACCGCGTCCCCGTGTAGGGAGGGGGCTGCTCCCGGTGGCACAGTGGACGGGAAGTTCCAGCCGTTCCCGGCACGCCCATCTCTGCAGAGGCAGAAGGGAGCGCTGGGTACCAAGGCGCAGCCAGGCCCCGGTTTTGCTTTCCGGGAGACCCGCTTCGTCGCACGGTCTTCCTGCAGAGCCACTCAGGTGGGGTGGTTCTCGTGACCACGGGGCCACTGAAGGGCCGCGGCCTTCCCCTGGCCTTCCCCAGTGGCCTTGGTGGGCGCCCGAAGACTCCGTGAGGGACCTCCCCATTGCACACCTTCCGCTTCCTGTGGAGGGGAGGACCCACCCAGTGAGTGACTCAGCTGGGGTTCAAAAGGCGTTGCCCCAAGCTCCTCTTTCTCTTTCGGCTTCCTGGGCCCTCCGTGGCACCGCGCTCCTTGCGTTGTGCCGGCGCAGGGGACGCGGCCCCTTCCCTCAGGACCTGGATGTAAGTGATCGTTCTGTTTGCGGGCCCAGAAACCACCCCGTGTCCCGCGGTCACGCCTGTGGATTAAAATCCTGTAGGTTGGACGGGGACAAGGAGGTCCGTCTCTGCTCTCTGTAGAATACCATCTTCAAATGGAACACGACCCTTGGGGGGCGCCCAGGGAAGGGTGCCCTCTGGAAGCAGAAAGAGCCCCACCCTGCTCCTCCGCCGCGCCCTCTGATCAGGCTGGTCTCTTTCATTCCTAACACCACGCTCTGTCTGTGACTTGTCCCCGGTAGCTAGGATCCATCTTTGTTTCCCCTTTGAATACGGATAAGGTTCAGGCTCGTTTCCCTCCTGTGGACCTTGTTAGAGGCTTATGTAACGCTGGAAAATGGAAACAGTGTTCCCAAGTAAATGGTTTTCATCCTCTTTTGGAAAGGGATGCCACCAGAATCGTTTAGAGGCGTCGACACCATTTTCACTGTTGTATGGCATGCAGGGTCTGGGGCTTGGATGCGCGCCAGCCCTCGGGGAAATGGCCAGACTGCTCTGTGACTCACTGTCCCCCTCTGTAGCATGGACTGATGAACACAGGCTCATGGGTGGTGGCCACCTCCATGAGATAATCCCTAAAAAGCACTCCTACAGCCCTGACCGGTGGCTCAGTTTATGGGTGTGTCGTCCCTTACACCAAAGGTTGCCGGTTCGATTCCCGGCGAGGGCACCTACAGGATTCTTCTCTCACCTCGGAGTCTCCCGTCAGTTCCCTGTGGGTCTTGATCCGCATGCCTTGGGAAAGGAGTCAGAGCCCAGCCACATGCGGATGGGACTTGGCCCGGGCACTCGGGTCCTTTGTGTAGACCCAGGGCTCCTGGCATTCTCTCTACCTGGCCCCAGAAATCAAAGAGAACATCTTAAAAACAATGTTGTTGTTGTTTTTAAAAAAAACAAATCAGTTTTAGAGGCCACACATAGATCCACCCAAAGAAAGGCAACTCCTGTAAGCTGGCGCAATAGGGCAACTTTCAGCAGGGATGGGGCGTTCAGCAAGTGTTGATGCAGACCCCTCATTTCCAGGACAATGTTTAATCAAAGAGGTGCAAGGCCGTGGTGCCCTGCGTAGCTTTATCCTGCTTGTCCCTCGTCGTGCTGCAGGACGGGAATTCTCGCAGACACCTCTCAGTGCCCCTCCCCCCCCAACACCCCTGCACGAATATTGTGCCCAACACCATCGAGAAACAGAGAAACAGAACTGGCGGTTGAAGAGCATTGTCACGTAAGGAGAGAAGAAAGGCAGGCAACCAAGCTGTGGTAGGTACGCAACCCTTTTAAACCAAGATAAGCTCAGGACCTAGTCGAGCTGTGGGTTAGGCGTGGGTTTCCACCCTGGGTTTTGTGGTGTTTTGCCATGGTCTGAATCCCACGGCTGGCTTCTGCAGCTCAGAGCCGCCAGGGGTCCGGCTGGGAATGGAGTTGGCCTCCACCCCGAGAACTGAAGAATGTTGGCTCCCGTGCCCGAGTGCAGGGTAAAACGACGTGACTCACGTTACCTAGAGTTGAAAATCTAGTTCAGCCTCTCGTTACCTGGGCGAAACTGTGTACCGTGCCCTTCTGGTGCACACAGGAAACTCTGAGCACCTGCTGTGCAGATTAAGATCATGGGCACGTGCCCTGGCCGGTGTGGCTCGGTGGGTGGGAGCATCGTCCCATGGACCGAAAGGTCTGAGGTTAAATCCCTGGTTGGGGCGCATGCCCAGGTGGCGGGTTTGATCCCCAGTTGGGGTGCCTGCGAGAGGCAACCAGTCGACGTTTCTCTCCCTCTCTCTCTAAAAGTAATTTCTTTAAATGGCCTCATGTGAGGATTAAAAATAGTTATTATTAATAATAATAATTGAAATAAAATAAATAGTAATGGCCACCAAGCGCCCAGGTCTGGTGGAAGGCAATGACGCAGTCAGGATGTGCTCTGCGCCGTGGCCTTAAATAGCGGTTCTGTGGCGCAGGGTAGTTTGTGGGGATAACAGATGAGTGACTGAGTGACGTCTACTGCTGTAGACTGAAGGTGTGCCCCCCCCTCCCCAATTCACATGTTGAAAGCTAACCCCCCCGTGCGATGGGAATAGGGGGCAGGGGCTGGGTTGTATGGGGGGAGCTCCCTCGTCCCTTCCACCACACACACGCACGAGGACACAGGAAGTGCACCCTCGTCTGCAGGGCAGGCATCATGCCCTCCGCAGACCCTGACTCCGCCTGCACCTTGATCTTGGGCTTCTACCTCCAGAGCTGTGAAAAAGGAGTGCTCGGAAAGGGGCCTTTGTTCAGATCCCTGCAGAGCTGGGCGGCGGGGCCCCGCGGGGGTCCCGGGTCACCTGCGTTTGGGTGGTGGCACTGGTGGGAAGCAGTGGGCGAGGCCTCTGCAGCTGAGCGTGCAGCCCAGAGCCGTGACCTTGGTGAGCTGTGCTTTCCGATGGGGCAGCGAGCGGGCAGGCAGCCTCGGGGCCGCCGTGCGCGGGGGAACATCGCCACCTGGTGGGCGCCGCCGTTATCGCAGCGCCTGCGTGTGTGTCGATCCCAGAGGCTGAAGCTGGTCGTGTTAACACGTGTGTGATGGAGGCGGGGCGTCCGCTTCCCCTGTTCGGCGGGTGGAGGCGGTGCTGCTCTGGCAACGTGGCGGGGGTGGGGGAGGCGGGGTGCAGACCCCGAGGGCCCTGTGCAGCCCCCGGCAGGTAGGATGAACCATGCCAATGGGAACATGCTTACAGGAAAGACACCTCGGGAGCGGGGTTCCCCAGACCCCACCACACCACGCCACTAACGCCGAGAAAGGCTGAAGGTCCGGCCTTGTGGGGTCAGCGTGTTCTGCGCCTGCACCCCGAGCTGCCGTAAACGGTGGGCAGAGCATCCCAGCAGCGGGGCTCCTGGGCTGCCTCGAAAGCTCCTGATCCCTCCACCTTTGCCCAACGGATGCAGGATAGGAAGTGGGGCAGTTCAGAGCCCCTGTGGGGGTGCCCTGCGTACCACCCACGTCAGCCTCCCCTGTGAGGGTTGCAAGCTCCCACGCACCCCTGGCTGGCCCCGGACC